>NC_064638.1:283406908-283733954 GCF_023864345.2 Schistocerca serialis cubense | reverse complement strand
TGCCTATTGAAAAACCATGCAAGCCCACATATAAAAATATGATAACACTCGTATGAGGAAACAAAAAACCAGTACAGTTATAAAATAAATAATTTGATAGGATCAATTTCTGACTTGCACAAATTGTGGTGGGACAGTAGACGAGTGCTCTTCAGATATAAGGGTGACCGTGCCTGCTCGTCAATAGCGATTTCGTCCAAATTTATCGTATATCCAGGGCTTCGCCAGAAATGAAAGTGACAGAAGTGAAAGCTACAGTTAAAGTTTAGAAAAAAGTATCATGAGCCCAGGCAGCGATTGGAGCAGCGGGAAGAGTACAGAGTAGTTATCCGAAGGTTGTGGTGTCGAGTCATTATGTCGGAACGTTCTTTATTTTTTTCAATTTTTCTTTCCTATTTTATTTTATTTTACTTTGAACTGTCAGTATTTGACATTACTTACACTGCAGATAAATCTAAATGGTACTAAATATGTTGTGTCCATTAATATTTCCATAAAAGGCATAAAAGGGAAAGGCAAAGGAAAATTTGCATTTGCAAATAAATTTCCAGGAACGGATCGTACTCACAGCGTTCACGAGAACTCCGCAAATAAATTTCCAAGAAGGGATTTTTAATAAAGCGTGCTGGACTTGGTATTCCGTTAGTTTCATTCTGCCTCTCGCGCAGCCTTTGTCATCCATAAGTGAACAATATGTTTCCGGTGCAGGTAAAATCGGCCCATCGAGAGACGAAAGGAGATAACATCACGAGAAGTGCGTTGTACATCACCAGCTAGCTATTTTCGCCAATATTTGACCCAGTAACACTTTACTCCCAGTTTTCTGCGAAAGTGAACGATGAGAGAGAACCTTTTACGAATATAAATCAAGTTGTTTTTCTATAGAAATTTTAAAACAACCGTATACTTTTAAATTTTAAATTTATAAAGAGAAATTTATAAAGTGTGCAAGACGCCGAGAATATTACTGCGTCCCCTAGTTTTACTACAAATATCACACCAGTTCGGATAATCACCAACTGTAATGTAATAAGGTTGACTAATTTTATGTACAAAGTTCTCGTGTAAGCAATTACTCTTTATGTTAAAGATAATGTATAAATAATTCAAAAGCCAAGATCGCTTGAACACTGTTTACTAGATGAATGGTTTCAACACACTAAAGGTGACACCATCGGATATGGATGTGGCTTAACATGCAAAACTCATTTGGATATAACGATACATGAGGCAGACCAGCTGATATAAAATCATTGTCGCAGAAATAAAAACTAAAAAAACAACTGCTCTCATGATGCCGACCATTGTTAGTCGAGTTGCAGCCATGTGTCAAGTAGTTTTATCTTGTGACTTCGACTTTATATATCTGATGAAGTTGAATGACCATGAGAGCAGTTTCAATTTTTATTTCTGCGACAATGATTTTATATCAGCTGGTCTGTCTCATTTCTCGTTATATCCAAATGATTTATGCATGTTAAGCTACATCCAGATCCGATTATGGCACCTTTAGTGTGTTGAAACCGGTCATTTAGTAAACAGTGTTTAAGCGATCTTGGCTTTTGAATTATTTATACAACAGAGTGATCGCCCCACAACACACCATGTGTTCACTGGATTAAAGATAAGGAAACTTCCGCTGTTTGCAACTGAAGTTTATTCCCGAGTATTAGAGACGTCTGTCCTCCCCTCGTGGTCTCGCGGTAGCGTTCTCGCTTCCCGAGCACGGGGTCCCAGGTTCGATTCCCGGCGGGGTCAGGGATTTTTCCTGCCTCGAGATGACTGGGTGTTGTTGTGTCGTCTTCATCATCATCATTCATCCCCATTGCGGTCGGAGGAAGGCAACGGCAAACCACCTCCATTAGGACCTTGCCTAGTAAGGCGGTGCGGGTCTCCCGCATCGTTCCCCTACGCTCTGTAAAGAAGCATGGGACTTCATTTCCACATCATTAGAGACGTCTAGGCTATCCTTGTTAGACACCTTCAGTGCCTCACAAGAAATATAAAATTATTTAAGTCTACATGTTTTGGGTGAGGTTTGTAGTGATTCTTTGGCAGTTTTTTAAATCTAGCTATTTCCGTTGACAATTCCATGGTTGTGATTTTTACTTACGTTCATTATTGTGTACTTTTTATACACCTATTTGTTGTTCTGTATGTACTAAATGCAGACAGTATAGATTTATTATTTTAAATATTTCCTTCCTTTACTACACTGTAGTAAACTGCACATGCTTACACTGGTCTCACTCGCATGTCTTAGAGCTGCGAGTGGCGTGGGGTGTTGGGTGCGGATCGAGGAGTAGTGGGTGGTGGCACACCGTGTGTGTTTGTGTGTGTGTGTGTGTGTGTGTGTGTGTGTGTGTGTGTGTGTGTATCTATGACAGAGAGAGGTAGAATGTGAGAGAGATTGAGTGTAATTATTATTATTAATTATTGTTGTTGTTATTATTATTACTATTATTTTTTATTTTTCCCCTGTTTTATATTTTTATGGTAGACTGTGAATTAGTTTTAACATTGGTGTTATGATGTTGCTCTTTTGCTCATTGAGAATATTTTCGTTTTTGTTTATGGCCTTCTGTGTGAAATACTTTTTCCGTTAGAATGAGCATTCCCTTTCTTCCGTTGTTATGGCGTAAGACTGCCATGTCTGTCTTCATCCCTATGTGTTGGGGATTTTATTTAATTAGATTTGCAGTGCGTACGTTTAGTCTCCAATGCCCATATAAGCTGCTTGTAGCTGATGTTAAAATTTCTTGTAGTCATCTCAGCGTACACTCAACCGCCAAAGAAACTGGTATAGGCATGCGTATTCAAATACAGAAATGCAAACAGGCACAATAAGGCGCAGCGGTCGGCAATGCCTACATAAGACAACAAGTGTCTGGCGCAGCCGTTAGATCGGTTACTGCTGCTACAATGGCAGGTTATCAAGTTTTAAGTGAGTTTCAGCGTGGTGTTATAGTCGGCGCACGAGCGATGGGACATAGCATCTCCGAGGTAGCGATGTAGTGTGGGTTTTCCCGTACGACTATTTTATGCGTGTGCCGTGAATATCAGGACTCCGGTAAAACATCAGATCTCGAACATCGCTGCGGACGGAAAAAGATCCTGCAAGGACGGGACGAAAGACGACTGAAGAGAATCGTTGAACGTGACAGAAGTGCAACCCTTTCGCAAATTGCTGCACATTTCAAAGCTGGGTCATCAAAAAGTGTCAGTGTGCGAACCATCCAACGAAAAATCGTCGTTATGGGTTTTCGGAATAGAAGGCTCACTCGTTTACGACACACAGCTTTACGCCTCGCCTGGGTCCGTCAACACCAATATTCGACTGTTGATGACATGAACCATGTGGCCTAGGCGGACGAGTCCCATTTCAAATTGTATCGAGCGGATGGACGTGTGAGGATGTGGAGACAACCTCATGAATCTACGGACCCTACAAGTCAGCAGGAGACTGTTCAAGCTGGTGGAGGCCCATTAATGGTGGGGAGAGTGTGTAGATGGAGTGATATGGGACCCTTGATACGTCTATGTACAACTCTGACACGTGACACGTACGTAAGCATCCTGTGTAATTACCAGCATTCATTCACGTCCATTGTTGATTCTGACGGACTAGGGCAATTCCAGCAGAACAATGCAACCTACCAAACGTCCGGAACTGTTACAGAGAGGCTCCACGAACACTCTTCTGAGTTTAAATACTTATGCTGCCCACCAAACTCCCCAGACATGAACATCGTTGAGCATATCTGGGATGCCTTGCAATGTGCTGTTCAGAAGAGATCTCCATCGCCTCGTTCTCTTATTGATTTATGGACATCCCTGTAGGATTAATGGCGACAGGTCCCTCCAGCACAGCTTCAGGCTATAGTCGATTCTATGCCACGTCGTGCTACGGCGGTTATGCGAGCTCGCGGGGGCCCTACTCGACATTCGGCAGGTGTACAACTTCCTTAGGCTCTTTAGTGTATTTACAGTTGCAGCTACTATATGTTAATTCGTCTATACCTGAACTGTTGTAGTTATCTTTATTTTCATCGCAATTTTTAGTTTCTTTTGTATTGTGCTTTTTGTCTTAAAGGATATATAAATTTTATGGTTCTTTTCAGATGTTAGTAGTATTGCGTGTGAGCTTATTGCGTTCTGTCATGATGTACTGTTTTTGTTGAGGACAGTCTTTTCTGGTGAGCGTGTGCATTTTGTGGTATTTTTATTTGTTGGTACTTTGAAATTTATCTGAAACGTCATTTTCCTTTGTCTCTGTTTTACAGGTCTTTCACGATAATATTATGATGTTGTTGTTGTTGTTGTTGTTGTGTGGTCTTCAGTCCTGAGACTGGTTTGATGCAGCTCTCCATGCTAATCTATCCTGTGCAAGGTTCTTCATCTCCCAGTACCTACTGCAACCTACATCCTTCTGAATCTGCTTAGTGTATTGATCTCTTGGTCTCCCTCTTCGATTTTTACCCTCCACGCTGCCCTCCAATGCTAAATTTGTGATACTTGATGCCTCAAAACATGTCCTACCAACCGATCCCTTCTTCTAGTCAAGTTGTGCCACAAACTTCTCTTCTCCCCAATCCTATTCAATACTTCCTCATTAGTTACGTGATCTACCCACCTTATCTTCAGCATTCTTCTGTAGCACCACATTTCGAAAGCTTCTATTCTCTTCTTGTCCAAACTGGTTATCGTCCATGTTTCACTTCCATACATGGCTACACTCCATACAAATACTTTCAGAAACGACTTCCTGACACTTAAATCTATACTCGATGTTAACAAATTTCTCTTCTTCAGAAACGATTTCCTTGCCATTGCCAGTCTACATTTTATATCCTCTCTACTTCGACCATCATCAGTTATTTTATTCCCTAAATAGCAAAACTCCTTTACTACTTTAAGTGTCTCATTTCCTAATCTAATCCTCTCAGCATCATCCGATTTAATTTGACTACATTCCATTATCCTCGTTTTACTTTTGTTGATGTTCATCTTATATCCTCCTTTCAAGACACTGTCCATTCCGTTCAACTGCTCTTCCAAGTCCTTTGCTGTATCTGACAGAATTACAATGTCATCGGCGAACCTCAAAGTTTTTACTTCTTCTCCATGAATTTTAATACCTACTCCGAATTTTTCTTTTGTTTCCTTTACTGCTTGCTCAATATACAGATTGAATAACATCGGGGAGAGGCTACAACCCTGTCTCACTCCTTTCCCAACCACTGCTTCCCTTTCATGCCCCTCGACTCTTGTAACTGCCATCTGGTTTCTGTACAAATTGTAAACAGCCTTTCGCTCCCTGTATTTTACCCCTGCCACCTTCAGAATTTGAAAGAGAGTATTCCAGTTAACGTTGTCAAAAGTTTTCTCTAAGTCTACAAATGCTAGAAACGTAGGTTTGCCTTTTCTTAATCTTTCTTCTGAGATAAGTTGTAAGGTTAGTATTGCCTCACGTGTTCCAACATTTCTACGGAATCCAAACTGATCTTCCCCAAGGCCCACTTCTACCAGTTTTTCCATTCGTCTGTAAAGAATTCGCGTTAGTATTTTGCGGCTATGCCTTATTAAACTGATAGTTCGGTAATTTTCACATCTGTCAACACCTGCTTTCTTTGGGATTCGAATTATTACACTCTTCTTGAAGTCTGTGGGTATTTCGCCTGTCTCATACATCTTGCTCACCAGATGGTAGAGTTTTGTCATGACTGGCTCTCCCAAGGCCATCAGTAGTTCTAATGGAATGTTGTCTACTCCCGGGGCCTTGTTTCGACTCAGGTCTTTCAGTGCTCTGTCAAACTCTTCACGCAGTATCTTATCTCCCATTTCATCTTCATCTACATCCTCTTCCATTTCCATAATATTGTCCTCAAGTACATCGCCCTTGTATAAACCTTCTATATACTCCTTCCACCTTTCTGCCTTCCCTTCTTTGCTTAGAACTGGGTTGCCATCTGAGCTCTTGATATTCATACAAATGGTTCTCTTCTCTCCAAAGGTCTCTTTAATTTTCCTGTAGGCGGTATCTATCTTACCCGTAGTGAGACAAGCCTCTACATCCTTACATTTGTCCTCTAGCCATCCCTGCTTAGCCATTTTGCACTTCCTATCGATCTCATTTTTGAGACGTTTGTACTCCTTTTTGCCTGCTTCATTTACTGCTTTTTTATATTTTGTCCTTTCATCAATTAAATTCAATATTTCTTCTGTTACCCAAGGATTTCTATTAGCCCTCGTCTTTTTACGTACTTGATCCTCTGCTGCCTTCACTACTTCATCCCTTAGAGCTACCCATTCTTCTTCTACTGTATTTCTTTCCCCCATTCCTGTCAATTGTTCCCTTATGCTCTCCCTGAAACTCTGTACAACCTCTGGTTCTTTCAGTTTATCCAGGTCCCATCTCCTTAAATTCCCGTCTTTTTGCAGTTTCTTCAGTTTCAATCTGCAGTTCATAACCAATAGATTGTGGTCAGAATCCACATCTGCCCCTGGAAATGTCTTACAATTTAAAACCTGGTTCCTAAATCTCTGTCTTACCATTATGTAATCTATCTGATACTTTTTAGTATCTCCAGGATTCTTCCAGGTATACAACCTTCTTTCATGATTCTTGAACCAAGTGTTAGCTATGATTAAGTTATGCTCTGTGCAAAATTCTACAAGGCGGCTTCCTCTTTCATTTCTTCCCCCCAATCCATATTCAGCTACTATGTTTCCTTCTCTCCCTTTTCCTACTGACGAATTCCAGTCACCCCTGAGTATTAAATTTTCGTCTCCCTTCACTACCTGAATAATTTCTTTTATCTCGTCATACGTTTCATCAATTTCTTCATCATCTGTAGAGCTAGTTGGCATATAAACTTGTACTACTGTAGTAGGCATGGGCTTTGTGTCGATCTTGGCTACAATAATGCGTTCACTATGCTGTTTGTAGTAGCTACCCGCATTCCTATTTTCCTATTCATTATTAAACCTACTCCTGCATTACCCCTATTTGATTTTGTATTTATAACCCTGTAATCACCTGACCAAAAGTCTTGTTCCTCCTGCCACCGAACTTCACTAATTCCCACTATATCTAACTTTAGCCTATCCATTTCCCTTTTTAAATTTTCTAACCTACCTGCCCGATTAAGGGATCTGACATTCCACGCTCCGATCTGTAGAATGTCAGTTTTCTTTCTCCTGATAACGACGTCCTCTTGAGTAGTCCCCGCCCGGAGATCCGAATGGGGGACTATTTTACCTCCGGAATATTTTACCCAAGAGGACGCCATCATCATTTAATCATACAGTAAAGCTGCATGTCCTCGGGAGAAATTACGGCTGTAGTTTCCCCTTGCTTTCAGCCGTTCGCAGTACCAGCACAGCAAGGCCGTTTTGGTTAATGTTACAAAGCCAGATCAGTCAATCATCCAGACCGTTGCCCCTGCAACTACTGAAAAGGCTGCTGCCCCTCTTCAGGAATCACATGTTTGTCTGGCCTCTCAACAGATACCCCTCCATTGTGGTTGCACCTACGGTACGGCCATCTGTATCTCTGAGGCATGCAAGCCTCCCCACCAACGGCAAGGTCCATGGTTCATGGGGGGAATATTATGATATTGAGCATTATTTTGGTTCATTTGCCGTGGGGTAACGTAAGAACTGAAAATAAATGAAGTTTTATGTGTAGGAACGTAACGGCAGGACCCTCTGTTTACCGGTCTGTGCCAGCCGCTGACCACAACTACATTGACATGAACAGCTCATGCCTCATCGTACCCGCGCCATAAATGTTATTTTCTCTGAATGCCTTATTATCTTGAGCTCCCACTCCAGTCTCTTTCATTTCTGGCCAAGCCCTACGTAAACAGTAAATCTGGACGAAATCATTGATGACGAGTAGGCACGTTCCCATTGTAAGAGACGCACTGACACAAAATTTCCCATCTCTTCTATCTGGAACTCTAGAAATATTAGATTTTCGTCTGAGCTCTGCACATTGTTCTCGGGTAAAATATTCGTTGAAGGATCGGCAGATGCGTAGCAGATGTTGCAGCGTCATACGGTAATGAAACAGTTTGTCCAATGGGTAGGTCGTGCCATTTTTACGCCTTAACTAAGATACGCCTTAGAACAGAATGTCAGTCTCACCCTTCGGACACGAGCGTTGGCGTCACATACTGCATTCTCTCTCCGAGGTCCAAGGAGAGATTCTAGTGCAGGTGGATTACCACTGCCCGTATCCGTCGACTTATGAAGTGTCAAGAGTATATGTGTACAGTGAAGTCGAATTTTATGAGTGTACAGTGTTGTCTTATGTTTTTTTGTGGACGATTGGAAACGACAGGCTGAAACCTGTTGCCACCACATACAAGATACTCATCTCGAATAGCACCAACGCGGCCTCCGAGTCTATCACTACAAGAGTCTCGCATGCCTTCGCATAAGAAGATACTGCAGGCATTTTTGGAATTTAATACAGCATACTGGCGCACAGTCTGCTGGTCTGCTGATCAGTAGTTGTACGCCTCCACTCTGCCACCTTTGCTAGCTGGTTACTGACGATTAACATTTCCCCTACCACCAGTATCGTACTGGCCTGTCGGTATCGACAACGGAAACGGGTACTGAAACAGAATCGTATACTGACCATGCATAGCGATGTAAAATTCGATTACTGGTGTATCTACAAAAAAGTCATGTTGAAACTCTTATGTGTTTACTTCTACGTATATTCTCAGTGTCCGAGGTTACATACGAGTATAGTAAACTTGAATGTTGTTCATACTCCATTTTTATTGGTTCCTCATATCGGTACTGTAATTTGAATACTCAGGAGTGTCCAAAGTTTACAATAAATTGCCTATTCATCAATACAAAAACACTTTTAACGTGTCGTAACTGTATGACTTATTCGTTGTGTGTTGTGTCATCAGTTGTAGTGACCCACGTAAGAGAATCAATGACTGTTCTCAGATCTGTGTTGTGCGGTACTTTTTGGCCACAATTCTTGATGTAAATCGTGCTCAAAACTCCGAAAGGGTCAATTAGGTCATAATTCTGTGTCTCCACACTTAGTGGTGACTAATTCTTTCCATAATTGACAAGAATGTGTACTTTGCGATCAGTGATATGGTTTTTTTTTCTTTTTTGCTTTGATCAGCTACAGAGGTCCAAATGCGAAGGAGTATGCCATTATAGACATGTTGTGTGCTGTAACATCAAAAGAATTGGAGTACATGTTACTTTCTCGAATTTCTGTATAGTGTAATGGTGATGCAGGGAAATGTAGACTCATCTCACTAGATTTGTAGAAGTAGGTTTTCCCAGGCAGCGTGGTGCACAAGGGGTAAGAAAGAATTCTGGTGCTCCTTGTACTCTTCATGTCAAACTACATAGCCCAGTCGCATTAATTTGATCACTACTTACGTTCGACGTCAATGTGTAATAACGACTCACAGACGACAGGTGGCAGCACTAACAGTGGAGGGTACACAAAGCGTGTCGAAGGGATGCGGAAAGCAATGCAGGCATACTTGCAATGCGGAAACAGAGCTATTTATCTGATAGACAAAAGGCATGATCATAGGCTCTCGGGTCAAATGTGGAAGGATTTCCGAAACAGTTCAGTTTGTAAAATTTTCACGTTCCACTCTCGTTAACCAATACCTTGCATGGCATAAGGGCGCTACCCAAAACTGGCGCCGAGGCAATTGGGGTGCACCAAGGGCTATAGATGACAAGTGTGAGCGACCGCTGCAGACATGTGTATAGCCGAATAGATGTGCAGCTGTTGAACAACTGACAACCCAGACGAAACAATGTGCTACCAACTGTGTGTTCTCAATTACAGTTAAGTGAGCTTCGCTGTATATTGGCCCCTGCAGGAGGGGCCTGGTTCATGCAGTCATGCTGACTGCTGTTCCTCACAGATAGCCTTTTCAGACGTTTATGCTGCACAGGACAGATGGCTGTTCTCATATAGACGTGAAACGTTGGAAAGGAAACATTCTGCAACAAAAGTTGGAGAAAGATGGCAGGTGTGTTTGGACTACTACCCTTTCGTAACTGTGATTATTTGGGTTTGCCGATCAGTTAGTGAGGATGGATGTTTGGTCTAACAGTCATTGCACGCTTAGAGAGTGGCGTTTAGTTGCCCCGGTTAATCAGGGTGTTATGGAGCCTTCCTTGATTTGACTATCATTCCACTGATTCATTTCGCTGCTGTTATATGCAGAGGGAAGCGCATTACCATGATGTGTTTTCCGAGGGTGACCACCAGACAAGTATTCGCAGAAGGAGCGATCGTCCGCACAGCAGGTGAGGGCTCTTTCACTCAAAGCAGACCTCACGCAAGGAGAGAGAGTCAATAGGTTGGCCAAACGGGGCTTGGTGGCGACTGGGAGTGCAATAGCTGGTCGGTGTCTATAGCAAGCCACAGGGGTCTCGTCCAAAACCTGGGAGCTGCCTTTCTAAACATTTTATGCCGGAAGATCACTGTTTTCAGACTCTTTCGGCATCTGCATGATGACTGGACGAACGCCTAGCTTTACAGATCCGTATCTGCAGGCATTGTGGAAGTTCGGTTTGCAAATAAAAGCTGTATCAGCACAATTGGGTGGCCAACAGTATGTCGCCCATGTATATTGCATATATTTTTGTTTTCTCCTAGGTTCTCAAGTCCAGTGATTTCCCGCATGTGCAATAAAAGAGCATTTTGTTTGAAAATGGGATGGTGACGTGAAGATATGTAACGAGGCACCTACAACCTTATGACGACAAGTAACTCTATTGGAAGAGTGGGTTCTGCCTGGTTGATGGAGGGACAAGAGTAGGTAATTTTTGTTTGTTGACGTGGAAACATACTGCTGGCTGCTATTGGTTGATACACGTATTTGGTAGAGTCCACGTGGAGTAACTTGGGAGCACAAGGCGAACAGTGAGGAGTTAGAGGAAGTCGATGGCGAGAAGCTCAGGCGAAGATTCAGAGGCGAGAAGTCGAAACAGAGAGTACGTGACGATGGCAGAGTCCGTTGTCCATAATCGAGTGCAGGTGGCCCTTTTTGCTGATTTGCAGCTCATCACAGTGCTGAGCACTATGAGGTCGTAAGCTGTCGCCAACACATTGGTCGGCAAATATGTAGCAAGAAGATCGATAGCAGGCACTGGAACAATCAGGAGAGAGGCCAAAGACAGACTCGCAAGCAACATTCCACCAATGCCCTCTTGACCACCAGTATTTAGATCGCCACTCCAGACTGGAGGGCTCAGTCAGTTGCAGTCTCAGTCTCAGCTTCAGCCTCAGACTCACTCACTAGCTCAGTCCGTCACTAGAACAGTGGCTGACACACTAACTCGCATCCTAGCTTGGCGTCTGTCATTCATCACTTAATGGGACTTGTACTTGTACTTGTAAGTGAAGAGCTTGCCCTACCAACCATGCACTCTTAAAGCTAAGTAGCTTCCAGTTTATGTAAATAAAGAACCGTCTACAGCGTCGACGAGGGCACAACAAACACCAAATCCACACGACAGGGACAGTCTGGGGTAAATACACTGCTGGAAATTGAAATAAGAACACCGTGAATTCATTGTCCCAGGAAGGGGAAACTTTATTGACACATTCCTGGGGTCAGATACATCACATGATCACACTGACAGAACCACAGGCACATAGCCACAGGCAACAGAGCATGCACAATGTCGGCGCTAGTACAGTGTATATCCACCTTTCGCAGCAATGCAGGCTGCTATTCTCCCATGGAGACGATCGTAGAGATGCTGGATGTAGTCCTGTGGAACGGCTTGCCATGCCATTTCCACCTGGCGCCTCAGTTGGACCAGCGTTTGTGCTGGACGTGCAGACCGCGTGAGACGACACTTCATCCAGCCCCAACCATGCTCAATGGGGGACAGATCCGGAGATCTTGCTGGCCAGGGTAGTTGACTTACACCTTCTAGAGCACGTTGGGTGGCACGGGATACATGCGGACGTGCATTGTCCTGTTGGAACAGCAAGTTCCCGTGCCGGTCTAGGAATGGTAGAACGATGGGTTCGATGACGGTTTGGATGTACCGTGCACTATTCAGTGTCCCCTCGACGATCACCAGTGGTGTATGGCCAGTGTAGGAGATCGCTCCCCACACCATGATGCCGGGTGTTGGCCCTGTGTGCCTCGGTCGTATGCAGTCCTGATTGTGGCGCTCACCTGCACGGCGCCAAACACGCATACGACCATCATTGGCACCAAGGCAGAAGCGACTCTCATCGCTGAAGACGACACGTCTCCATTCGTCCCTCCATTCACTCCTGTCGCGACACCACTGCAGGCGGGCTGCACGATGTTGGGGCGTGAGCGGAAGACGGCCTAACGGTGTGCGGGACCGTAGCCCAGCTTCATGGAGACGGTTGCGAATGGTCCTCACCGATACCCCAGGAGCAGCAGTGTCCCTAATTTGCTGGGAAGTGGCGGTGCGGTCCCCTACGGCACTGCGTAGGATCCTACGGTCTTGGCGTGCATCCGTGCGTCGCTGCGGTCCGGTCCCAGGTCGACGGGCACGTGCACCTTCCGCCGACCACTGGCGACAACATCGATGTACTGTGGAGACCTCACGCCCCACGTGTTGAGCAATTCAGCGGTACGTCCACCCGGCCTCCCGCATGCCCACTATACGCCCTCGCTCAAAGTCCGTCAACTGCACATACGGTTCACGTCCACGCTGTCGCGGCGTGCTACCAGTGTTAAAGACTGCGATGGAGCTCCGTATGCCACGGCAAACTGGCTGACACTGACGGCGGCGGTGCACAAATGCTGCGCAGCTAGCGCCATTCGACGGCCAACACCGCGGTTCCTGGTGTGTCCGCTGTGCCGTGCGTGTGATCATTGCTTGTACAGCCCTCTCGCAGTGTCCGGAGCAAGTATGGTGGGTCTGACACACCGGTGTCAATGTGTTCTTTTTTCCATTTCCAGGAGTGTATATTCGCAGCCCCGCCATTCCTGGAATTTGCGGGTTTTGCTATCAACGCTCACCGTAGTGCGTTGCCGATTTCAAATTCAAATTGCTCTAAGCACTATGGGACTTAACATCTGCGGTCATCAGTCCCCTCGACTTACAACTACTTAAACCTAATTAACCTAAAGATATCACACACATCCATTCCCGAGGCAGAATTCGAACCTGCGACCGTAACAGCAGCGCGGTTCCGGACTGAAGCGTCTAGAACCGCTCGGTCACAGCGGCCGGCTGTTACCGATTTAGCGGCAGCAGTAAATCAGTTGTTGTATGTATTGCAGCTGATAACTTTTGCAGTCCACAATCAGTGTCTTATGAAGTAAAATCAGTCAAATGCTATTTCCAGTAGTGCTCACAGTATCTGGCACGGATTAGTATATTCGAACATGAGCTCTTACATAAGAGCTCTGTCAAGTTATCTCTTCAGATTTCACAAATGTGATTTACTGATCTGACCCAATTTTTTGTATAGCGATTATGCCAAAACAACATCTTTCACTCATTTTAACATTAATAACTCCTTTAGTTACTTAGTTTTCCAATTCTGATGTCATTTGTGAGATATTTCACGCTAGGTACAGTGATTTATGTCAATGTACAGGATCACAATTTTATTAATTAGAGTTGTAGGAATCTGTTGCTTACAGATTAAAGTAATGTTTCTTAAACGTGGGTCTGTAACAGGTGGTGGTGGTGGTGGTTAGTGTTTAACGTCCCGTCGACAACGAGGTCATTAGAGACGGAGCGCAAGCTCGGGTTAGGGAAGGATTGGGAAGGAAATCGGCCGTGCCCTTTCAAAGGAACCATCCCGGCATTTGCCTGAAACGATTTAGGGAAATCACGGAAAACCTAAATCAGGATGGCCGGAGACGGGATTGAACCGTCGTCCTCCCGAATGCGAGTCCAGTGTGCTAACCATTGCGCCACCTCGCTCGGTCGGTCTGTAACAGGAGGGAACTCCCGTCCAGAATTAATTGTTTGGTAGATGAAATACTGCCACAACCACCGGCGTTTTGCAGGGTATAGGCCGAAGGATGGAGCGTTGCGGGCTGGGGAACGTTTTCGAAATTCTGGAAGGCACATAGGATCAACACAAGTGCGTATCTATCCTTGGGGACCATGTCCACCCCTACATGCAGTTTATTTTTCCTCAGCACGCAGGCATATGCCAGCAGGACGATGCAACATTAGACACACCTCGCAGTGTACGTGCGTTGTTGGAAGAGAACTGGCATGAGTTAATTGTACTCCTCTAGCCACCAGACTCCGTGGCTTTAAACCCATCGTGATTCTGTGGGACTACGTCCATCGACCAGCTCGCCCCATGGGTCATCAACCCAGGAATCTAGTGCAGCTGGCTACAGCACTGGGGTTTGCATGCCTCCACATCCCTGTTGGGACCTTTCAGAACCTTAGTGACTCTCTTCCTGGACGCCCCACAGCGGCTAGCGCTGCAAATGATGGCATCCTCAGGCTTCTGACAGATGTGCACATTAATGTGACTTAACAAAGTACTGTATATGGGGACGTCTGTCTCTAGTAAACGTGCTAATGAAACATTTGAATCGTTTAGCGTGAAATTACTCTGATTCTTTTCTGTCTCTCTTTCTCTCTCATTATTTCTCTCTCACGCGTTGCCTATTTCTTTCTCTCTCTCTCTCTCTCTCTCTCTCTCTCTCTCTCTCTGTATCTCTGTCTCTCCTTCTCTCACACTTTTGAGAGTGCTTCACTTCTCTTTATTTAAAATTTTTATGTTGAGAAGCGGTAGTGAATACGTAAAGTACATCGGAAGGATCTCTCAGTCTGGGAGTTTAAGTCGAAGTGAGCATCTTCTATGGAGCCCCACATGATTGCTTAAGTTCACTGAAACACAGTGTTCTACACACGATAATAACTTGAGTTGAATTTCAACTCATGCGTAGGACGACAATGTTTACATTTTTAAATCAACCATCCAATTTTTCAAGGGTATACCTTTTTAAATATGTGTATATTGTTGGGAGGTACCTTCTTCCAGTTACGTTTAGCATCAAAGTTTCGAATTGCTTTAGATAATAAAAAGTCCAATGTACCCTTCACTGAACCCTTGAGAAACATGTAGAAGACAGACTCGTGTCATAGTTTTGCGAGCACACACACACACACACACACACACACACACACACACACACACACACACACACACACACACATAGTGACACGAGATGACACTGGAGGACAGCGCTGCAGCTCGACGTCTGCGCAACACGTATTCACGATCCAACGTCGATGTAGCTTATTGTTAAGGAATGCTCTTACGCTCAGGTGCCAGAGAGGTGGTGCTCCGTCCTGTAGAAAAATCAAATTTTCGGCGTATTCTCACAGTCGTACAAAAATCCAGAAATGGAACAAGTTGAGATACCTGATTCCCTGAACAATCTTTTCCAAAATAAAAAAAAACCGTACGGAACGTGGCAGAGGGTGTTCGGTAACACTACTAGTCATTTACTTTCTTGTTCCATTCGCAAATAGAACGAGGGAAAAAACTATCTATAAGCCTCCGTATGAGACCTAATTTCTCGTCTCTTATTTTCACAGTTCTTACGGAAAATGTATGTTGCTGACAGTAGAATCGTCCCGCAGTAACCTTCAAAGCCCGGTTCTCTAAATTTTCTGAATAGTGTTCCTTGAAATGAAAGTCGCTTTCCTTCTAAAAATTCCCATTTGAATTACTGAAGCGTCCTCGTAATACTTTCGGCCACAGAACTCCCCAGACATGAACATTAATATCTGGGATGCCTTGCAACTTGCTGTTCAGAAGCGATCTCCATCGCCTCGGTCTCTTACTGATTTATGGAGAGTCCTGCAGGATTTATGGTGTCATGTCCGTCCAGCACAACTTCAGACAATAGTCGAGTCCATGCCACGTCGTGTTGCGGTGGTTCTGCGTGCTCGCGGGGGCGCTACTCGATATTATGCAGGTGTACAAGTTTCTTTGGCTCTTTATTGTGGCTCTGAGCACTATGGGACTTAACATCTATGGGCATCAGTCCCCTAGAACTTAGAACTACTTAAACCTAACTAACCTAAGGACATCACACAACACCCAGCCATCACGAGGCAGAGAAAATCCCCGACCCCGCCGGGAATCGAACCCGGGAACACGGGCGTGGGGAGCGAGAACGCTACCGCACGACCACGAGATGCCGGCGCTCTTTATTGTATTTACAGTTGCATCTACTACATGTTAATTGGTACATACCTGAACTGTTGTAGTTATCTTTATTTTCATAGCAGATTTTAGTTTCTTTTGTATTGTGCTATTTCTCTTAAAGGATATATTAATTTTATTGCTCTTTTCAGATGTTAGTAGTATTGTGTTCGAGCTGATTGCATTATGTTATGATGTACTATTTTTGTCGAGGAGAGTCTTTTCTGGTTAATGTGTGCATTTTGTGGTATTGTAATTTGTTGGTGTATTTTTGTGCGCCTGACAATCTCTTCTTAGAAATTTATCTGCAATGTCACATTTTCCTTTGTCTCTGTTTTACAGGTCTTTCACGAAAATACTAAGATATTCATCATTATTTTGGTTTGTTTGCAGTGGGGTAACGTAAGAACTGAAAATAAATGATGTTTTATTTATATGGACTTGACCGCAAGACCCTCTGTTTACCGGTCTGTGTCAGCCGCTGTCCAGCAACTACAGTGACATAAACAGCTAGCTCATGCCTCATCCTACTCGCGCCAGAAATGTTATTTTCTCTCATCGCCTTATTATCTGGAGCACTCACTCCTGTCACTTTCATTTCTGGCCAAGCCCTGGCCGGCCGGTGTGGCCGAGCGGTTCTAGGCGCTGAAGTCCGGAACTGCGCTGCTGCTACGGCCGCAGGTTTGAACCCTGTCTCAGGCATGGATGTGTGTGATGTCCTTAGGTTAGTTAGGTTTAAGTAGTTCTAAGTCTAGGGGACTGATGATCTCAGGTGTTAAGTCCCATAGTTCTCAGAGAAATTTGAATTTGAACCATGATTTCATTCCACATAATTTGCTGTCAAATGCACTGTTTGGTTTTAGAAATGGTTTAACAACTGAAAATGCTACATTATCGTACCTCTGTGGGGTAATGGATGGATTAATCAAAAGGTTTCGAACGCTATGCATCTTTTTTATTCTTCTAAGGAGTCTGATTGTGTTGATCACAAAATATTGCTTCAGAAGTTGGACTACAGTGGAATACGGGAAAAGCTCAAAATGGTTCACCTCTTAGTTTAAGAACAAAGAGGAAAAGGTCACTCTCCACAGTACTGTATAATGAGAAAATCGCGCATCTCGATCTGCCGGAGAGTATGGAGACGATCGCAAAAAGCTTCATGTATGCTGGTTTTGCCATCCCAGTCCTGGTATTAGTGCCATCTCTACGATTATGCGGCTGTTTACTGCTAAGGGTCAAACAGCAGCGTTCGTAATTCCCTACAACTGGGTGCAGTGTGGCATGGGTAACTGTATAGCAGAGCAGGTGGTGACTTCTGCAGCGCCGTGGCCGCCCGGCTCTCGGTCAGTGGAGAGCGCCGTAACTCATCGGCTGTTATGTAATCCGTGCCTGCTGGCTAGTGGGGACTCGGGAGTATTGGCAGTTGGGAAAGGGCTGGCTGGTTGCGCAAGGTCGGCCCCTGTGCTCCAAAGACCATACAAGTCGATAAGGAAAGCCTCAAACATCCTTTGTTACGCCCATCCAGCCTGGATCTCCGCCCCCCCTACCTTCTATAAATCCCTCCAAATCCTTGAACGCCATGCTCTCCGCCTTGCCTATCGCATCCGTCTCCCCTCCCCCACGCGGATCCTGTATGATCTCATCCCCTTCCCCCACCTCCTCCTTTTCCTTCAAAGGATACGGATCCTGTACACCTCCCGTAAACTTGATCCTCCTCACCTGCTCGTGTCCCCGATCCTCTCCCACCCCCGCCCGCTGCCGCGCCTGTATTCCCACGTCCCACCCGGTCTCCATCTCTCCACCCTCCTTACCCTCTCCCAAGGTGGCTTCCGCCAGCTCCCCCTCCCTGATGATGTCCTCCTCCCCTGCATCTACCCCTCCTATCAACTTTGATCCTCCCCCCCCACCTCCTGTGTCCTTTCCTTCAGGCACCCTCCCTCCCCCCCCTTTCCCTTCCCTTCTCTTTCCTTTCCCCCCTCCCTCCTACCCTCTCCTCTGGGCTTCCCTCCCCCTTCCTCCCTCCCCCTCTCTCCTTTGCCCATGGCATCTCTGCTCTCCCCTCTCCCATTTCCCCTTCCTCCTCCTCCACCTCCTCTCTTGGCAGGTCCCCGGACTCGTACACGCTAAGTGGACATTCGCGCGCCGGAGATCATCGCCATCAGTGTCTCGTGAGTGCCGTCGTGTTTCGTGTTCAGTGTTCCCGTCATACTCCATCGTTCACCTGTACCATCGCCATCTTCAGTGTTAGTGCGTCGTGACAACAGTTTGTAGTGAATTATCGTCGAGTGTGAACGGCTCCGTTTTTGTCTTTATGTGTCTACTGTTTTATTACCCACCGTTATGTCACATTTGTGTATTCTTTCTGTTCTTTCTTTATCTCCTCTACGGCTGAAGAGCGGCGTACCATGCTGCTGACAGCCTGCCTGTTTGTACGGGTTTGCAAATAACAATAAAGAAAAAAAAAAGCCTCAAACACGGGCAGCGTAAAAGGAGTGCCAAACGATATTTATTAACACAATCCGAAGTACTTTTGACAAGTAAGTACACGATCCAGTCACATAAATGTGACCACTACTTACGTTCGACGTCAGAATTTAAAAACCACTCACATGTGACAGGTGGCAGCACTACAGTATAAAGCGTGTCGAGGAGACGCGTGTCTGACGTCCAAAAGGACATTATCCTCGGCTTTCGTGCCACGGGTGGAAGCATCTTCGAAACGACTCAGTTTGTAACCAGTTAGCTTGCCGAGGGGGTTAAACTATATCGTCCATGGCAAAATGGCTCTATCCTAAACTGGCACAGAGGCAACTGTGGTGCACAGTCGTGAACGATGGCTGCGGAGACGTGTACGGGCGAACAGACGAACAACTGTTGCGCAGGTGTCTCCTCTACTACCGTTCAGCGAACGTTGCTGAGTACAGTCCTCCGGAGAAGGCACCTGGTTCATGCACCCATGATAACTGCTGTTTATTGGCGACAAAGGCTGAAATTTACACTGCAACATCGCAGCTGGATGTCTAATGAGTGGCCACAGGTGGCTTTTTCAAGGTGAATGAAGCTTTTTGCCCAATCGGA
Source organism: Schistocerca serialis cubense (assembly GCF_023864345.2). NCBI lineage: Eukaryota > Metazoa > Arthropoda > Insecta > Orthoptera > Acrididae > Schistocerca > Schistocerca serialis. Next base: position 283,714,672 of record NC_064638.1, on the reverse strand, counting down.
CTGATGGCAGCTGGCCTTTTCTGCGTGAAACGTCTGAAGGCAAAGAACCTACCATAACTGTTGGAGGAGTCCAAGTCGGATGGCATTCCCTCTGTAATCTCGTCATTCTGGGACGCACAATGAATCAACACAAGGACGCATCTATCCTTGGGGATCATGTCACTGCCGCACAGGATTAGCCGAGCGGTCTAGGGCGCTGCAGTCATGAACTGTGTAGCTGATCCCGGCGGAGGTTCGAGTCCTCCCTCGGGCATGGGTTTGTGTGTTTGTACATACGATAACTTAGGTTAAGTAGTGTGTAAGCTTAGGGACTGATGACCTTAGTAGTTAAGGCCCATAAGATTGAACACACACACAATAATTGATCATGTCCACACCTACATGTAGTTTGTTTTCCCTCGGCACGATGACGTCAGGACAAAGCAACATGCCACCCAGCCCGCAGAGTATCTTCGCGGCTCGAAGAGAGCCATGATGTATTGATGTATTTACCACACTCTCCTGGTCACCAAATTCACCGGATATAAACCCAATCGAGAATCTGTGGGACCACTTCGATCAGACTGTTAGCGCCACGGATCCTCTACCGAGAAACTTAGTGCAGCTGGTAACAGGAGTGGAGTCTGCGTTTGTCGGTACACTTCCAGAACCTCAGTAACCATCGCCCTGCACGTCCGCGCTGCAAAAGTTGGTTATTCAGGATTCTGACAGGTGGTCACACTTATATGATTGGACTGTGTATAATAATTCCGTCTTCTTAAACGGCCTGGTGCAAATGTTTCTAATGGGCGTATCCTCGGATACCCTACTGATCCTGCTAGATAAAGGAGACCTACAGTTTAACGTGAAATCCAAACCGAAGGCCGTTCCTGTGAATTTTCCATCACTGACTTGTAAGCCGGCCGCTGTGACCGAGCGGTTCTAGGCGCTTCCGTCCGGAGCCGCGCTGCTGCTGTAGTCGCAGGTTCGAATTCTGCCTTGGGCATGGATGTGTGTGATGTCCTTACGTGAGTTAGGTTTAAGTAGTTCTAAGTCTAGGGAAGTGGTAACCTCAGATGCTAGGTCCAATAGTGCTTACAGCCATTTGAACCATTTGAAGGTAGTTGTAAAGGTTAGATTAAAGCAAGACCGAAACATTCTGCCGTCTGACTGTAGTCGATCCCATAAGCTTCTGGCTTCCAGTCACGCACATGAGTACTAGACCATCAGCCCCTAAGCGTGGCAAGCAGACTGACCGGCGTATAGTTACTGGAACGTTTGTTGCGTACGAAGATGTGCCATGTATTATGGCTGGTGGCTCGGTGCTGCCAATAGCATGTGTGTATACACAATATCTAAGTAACCTGTTACGAAGGGGTCTGTAGCGGACATGACAGCACACCGCAGGTTCACCGACCTTGAATGTTAGACAGTAGTCGTCGCATGAGGCATAGGTGGAGCTGCGTACGCAGCGTACTCTCGTGGGAGCGCCACGTAGCAAGCAGTAACGGCGTGGTGCTTCACATATACGAGGGAGTTTTGTCATTGTTTTTCACGGAAATTTTATTGCTGGGAACAAATATACCTTGCGCTCTTTTTGGACGTATTTTCCACTGACACTGAGACATTTGTCGTCGCGCGCCATCAGTTTGGTGCGCTACAGTGCAAGGAATTGTCGCACAGCCTGATACATCTGAGCAGTGGTTTGGAAGTGGTGTCCCGAGAGTGCGGCTTTCAATGCAGGAAACAGGTGAATATCCGATGGGGCAAGATAGGGATTGTAGGCCGGTTAATACAATCTCTCCTATCCGAAGGGGTGAATCTGATCATGCGTGAGCCTTGCTGTGTCTGGTTTCGCGTTGTCGTCCAAGAGCGTAGCACTTTCACTGAACAACCCTTGTCTTTTTCGTCGAATGGTGGACCAGAGTTTGATGAAGGTGTTGCAGTAGCATGTCGCCATGGTGGCCCCTTTTTGGAGAAAATCAAGGAGATTCACACCTTTCCCATCCCACAACGCTGTGGACGTAACCTTCCCTGCGGAGGGTGACACTTTGAAGATTCATCTGCGTATTAATAAACCGCTTCCGTTGTATGTAGTCCATTATTATTGGATGTCTACCGGTTTCGTGACACTAAAAGCCACAAAAGCTTCGAGATTTTCAGCTCTAATGTTTTAGTTATATTTTCACCTGAAGGTCTGGTTTTTGCTGCAACTAAACCGGTGGTAATCCAATAATAAAGCAGTAAATGCAGCTGAAGCTTTTTATTAATAACCAAGACGACTACTCATGTGGTTGCCCTGCCTACAAGGTTGTCTGCACTATGAAGATTTCCCACACCACGTCACTGAGGTGGCCTTCGATTCTGGGGTAAGTGGTGCAGCCATGTCTCATCACCTGTGATGATTATGAACAGGAACTCGTTTCCCTCTCTCACGTACAGCATCAAGTGATTCCCTATCTTGCACTCCTGTGATCCAGAGTCGGATTTCTCGACACCCAAGTCGCAGATACTTTTCGGCAATCGAGCACGTCATGGAGCGTATGATGGGTCCGAACACGACCCGTGCGCAATGTACGTGCCACGCCTGACGCCGTTGGTGCCTGTCCGCTTATACCCTGTCCTGCACTCTGACAATGTTGTTTACATTCGTGGATTTGGAGGGATGCCCAGTTCAACCTTCATCCTCCACACTCTGCCTTCCTTCTCTGAACATCCAACACCGGCCACCAGCCGTTTGACGAGACATGACGTCATCACCATATACACGGCCTGTAGCCGTTAATGGATGACGGATACACTAGTCCCAAGCGCCCGCTCATACCGGATAACAGCATGCCCTTCCATTGGAGACCACGTTGTCAGTACCCGTCTGTCTGGTATCGTGATTTGTACCCGAATAACCTCGGGCACGTCGGTCTGCTGCCACTCTTCTTCGGCGCTCTGCGCATGCATCATTCCTCGTCCATTGACGTCCCTTCCGTCGTTGAACCAGCAGTGGGTGTGGTGTTTATTTAGTCCCTTGGTGACCCAGCTTCTCTTTCAAAAACAATGACTAAACTTACTTTCGGAAAGTCTCTCCTAGTCGCCTCTTACATGGAGCTCGTACCAGGAACTAATTGATGCTTTTGCACAAGGCATTCAAATACGCCATTCTTCCACCAACTGTTACTCTGCTACCACAGAGAGTGCTGATATCCAGAATTATTCGGTTCGTTCGCCAAATAGTGCACTGGATGACATTCACATCCCAAGAACGACTGCACAGCGACACTCTGCCAATTATCGCCCAGTTCTCAACAGTTACCGGCCAGTTCTTTTGTTGCCTTTACGTTACCAACAGTACTGGCCGGTTCTGGTCGTCAGAAAATTCATGCCGAGTGTCCGTCGTTTCTTAAAGTGATAGGCAAGGTTTATCTATTAAGAGAATCTACGTAACATCTCTAAACAGCAGTCAACGAATTGGCATCGCGTTGTGGGTGATGCATGCTAGAGAAGCAAGGTAAGCCTCGATAGCCAAGAAGAATATAACTTTATTACTAACACAGAGAATGCTCAAGTGCTCAATAATGTTTAGTTCTGGATATCAACTGTAACGGCTACTGAATGAACGCAACTGGAAAGATCGTCCTGATCTACTGAGAATTGATGTAACACAGTAATGGCAAGGAACCAAGGTCCCATGATAACGGTGAAAAGTAAACCGAGTTTAAAATGTCTCCATAGTGCACCAAAGGTATTCATCAGTCAGTAAATCATCGACCTCCAACTTGTTACACCCGTATATTGCAATGGAATGCGACCTGGAGATGCCATGGTATTAATAGTGACACGAATTTGCACACAGCTGTTTATATACACAAGTTTTCTGGACAATAGCTAGTGAGTGACATCATTTCATACGCCACTACTTTCGCCAACAAGCAGAAGTGTTCTTATAACTCGCCACTAGTCCGTTCGTCATGTTTGTCGAAATGGAAAACAAAACTAAAACAACACGTTTTTCGAAGCACGAGATGAACATAATTCTCGAATTGGTCGGTAAGAATGCATCAGGTCTTGAAAATAAAAGAACTGACGGCTGGAGTACAAAATAAGAAATGTACAGCGTTTCGCTCATTATTTTTTCCTTTAAATTCTTCCTTTGTTTGGCCATATTGCCCGTAGTTGCTTTATAATTCCTGGAGTATTTTCGTTCCAGAGCTACAACTACGCGTTTTTTTTTCTTTTTTTTTCGGCAGACGCATTTCGCTTTATTGAGGTAAAGTGTCGTCAGTGGTGGCGATTTCTGGTTGATTTCTCGCCTATATCGGGAAATGCCGCATGCTAGCACATCTTCGGTGTCTTTCTTTGTAGGACAATGATACTTGTTGCCTGATTTTTCGTTGTTCACGTTGTTCACGTTTAAAAAGTGTGCTATATAAAACTACATAAGTTGTATTGTGCGATAAATACTCTTTACTTTCAAGTAACAGACAGGAGGATTATGAAGTAGAACAATAAAAAACGTTCCACAGGTTACACTTCCCTTTATATCTCCACACTCAGTTTGTAGACACCTTACCGCTTCCACTCTTTATGGGACTCTAATAAGACACTGGTTGCATATGTAATGAAAGAGATCGTTGTCACGTAACGCCTGATAGGTATAAAACACACCTAATTTGCAGGGTAGCACAGGTATGGCCGTAACTGACAGCTACTAGGAAAACTACCAAAATCTATAATTACTTGTGGTAGTCTACGATAGTTACACAACTGTAGCTTTCAGAATGCCTATAATTTGTATTCTGCATCGTTCTTTGACAGGTGATACGTCTCATGAAAAGGCCTACAAATATAAAGCATCTGAGTATCCCTGTAACATTTCATTCACTATGAGAACACTGTGGCGTTTCTGAAGACTCTGTGCTCTCGAGAGTTCCTGTCGAGATCTCACAATGTTTCTCGAGTTTATGTTTCGTCTGTCCGCTGCAGCAGGCAAGTTAGTTTTTCTTTGCCTTGAAGTACAGCGCTGTAACGCCACACACACACACACACACACACACACATCCAGAACGTCCCTCATCTGTCGTAAAACAGATGGTGCCGGCGTAGTCCTGCAGGGAGGAGGCGGGAAGACGCCGCCCGCATGCCCCGCTGCCGCTTCACTCCGCCTTCTAAATTTGGTTCCCTGGTGCACAGGGCAGGCGGGTGAGTGGTAATGCGCTCGAGGTGGCGGTGGACGGCAGGTTTTACACCTGAGCGGCGCTGCCCGGTCCCGCATTAGCCGCGGCGTTCGGTCATCTGCCTCCGCCGCCGTTGCTGCCGCCTGCTGCCATATAAGAGGATTACGTGGCCAGCGCTTTATGCCCTCCGGCGAGGGCCGGCCGTTTTTACTCGCGCCGGGCAGTAAAGTCCGGCGCGGCACCGTGAGCCGTGACGTGGCGTTTGCCTTGTACTTGGCCAGCCTGCTGGGCCGCCAAAAATGGCCCTTCCTGCGTACAGGCTTGTGACGATAACGAGCGATAAACGTTACCAAATTAGCAACACATGCACCTCGTAGAGAAATTATACAAACTATACCACGTTGTCAAAAATGCAAATCGGGTGTTTCACAATTTCTCTTACACTCTTATATTGTTTGCAGAGAGGAATCAGATAACCCGTTAAAAGAAAAACAAAAAATTGAATATAACTGATTTATTTTTGTCTCACATTTGTCTTGCCAGTCGTCTGACTGCTGACTGCTTTGTTGCAGATCTATACAGTTTTGCCTCCTGCTTCTTTCTCATTGCAGATAGCACTCACACCCAGTGCCTCTAAGCATTTGTTGAGTATACACTGAGTTAAAAAAGTCATGAGATATCTAGTAATATCATGTTGGACCTCCTTTCGCCCAGCGTTGTGCAGCAGTTTGACGCGGCATGGACTCCACAAATTGTTGTAAAGTCCCTTGCTAAACTATTGAGTCATCAAATAATTGTTGCAGTATTTCCAGTGCAGAATTCTGCATACGAAGGTACCCCTCGATTATATCCGACAAATAAGCAATGGTATGCACGTCGGGCGACCTAGATTGCCAAATCATTCACTCGAATTGTCCAGAGCGGCCTTCAAAACAACTGCGAGCAAGTGTCGCCCATTGACATGGTGCATTATCATCCATAAAAAAATTCTAACGTTGCTTGGAAACATGAAGCCCATGAATGGCAGCAAATGGTCCCCAAGTAACAAAACACAATCGAAGGCCGAGTCCATTCCATGTAAATACAGTCCACATCATTGTGGAGCCACCACCAGGTTACACAGTGTAAGTAGCCTGTTTGTATGTTGGCAGCGCTATAGACTGTGTTAATATCGCTGACAGTTCTCTGCGCCCTCAGGAAGAGATTCAGTGGTGGGACATGCATTGTAAAGTGAGATGAAATGACGTGTTTATTAGAAAATATGCAAGGAAATGTATGATGATGGACGTTTGGTTGATAGTGGAATTGTTGATAACTATATAATTTTTCGAACTGGATGTCACATGAATAAGGTAAAATTTTCTAAATACATTGTTTGCTTTTCAACAAAATCTTTCTTTCGCTAACCATATGCCACCCTGTAGTTAAGAGTGTACTGTAGTAAGAATGTTTTTATTTACCTGGCTGTAGTTGCTACTTGTAATTGCTGTAGTTTCTGTGAGGTAAGGGACTTATGAAAAAGAATGGGTTCTGCGCTGTTGGGATTCGTGGTTGAAATAAGTTTAGGCAATTAACAGAGTTGAAGGTAGTTTCATATTTGTTTCACTTCATGTTTTTTTTTTGGCTTTGTATTATTGTTAGCATTTCTTGCCATTCGGGGCCATTCTTTTGTGTTAGTTATTGGAAGTCATGTTGTCAATGTATAGCTGTCAGATTGCGTTGAGCTTGTATATTGTGGGTAATAAATGAATAGGTAACGTATGTGTTGTTTTTGTCATGGAAAATTCTGTAGGTCGGTGTTTAATAAAGAAATAATTAAATAATTACATTCACATATCGACCATTAGCTAAGGGTACTTCACTGTAATTTTCTGCTTTCCTTGTAGTTTGAATAACTGGCGCTTGATTTGAAATTACTTGTTGTTTACATCTAGAGTGTAACGGTATGCATGGAATTTCCTTTGTAGTTGTAGTTTTGTACTTATGTGCGGTATTGTCATGAGCAGAGTAGCTGTGGCATGCATATGGATTTGCACTAAGTATCTCGCAGTCACTTTTGCAACTAATTAGCAATTTAACATTTCCAGTGATATTTTAGTGTTTCTTCTTGTTTTTGTTTTTCCATGTGCTTTTGTGTGTTATTGTATATAATAGTGTGATAATCTTGGCGAGTGAAAAGCGTTACAGTAGGCTGCGAAGCAAATTGTGAAATGACAGTGATGACAAGTGTAGTTGTTAGCACCACCTAGTAACGAACTGACAAATGTTCAAGACGATAATTTGGTAATAGTGCACAGGGACATGGACGAGACAGTAAATATCAGGGTAGACACCGAAACGATCGGTGAACAGGGAACTGTTGACGATCGATCGGTCGGTAACAGTTCACCTCAGGAATGCGAAATAACAGAAAAAAAATCTTGCAAATACCGTAGATTAAGGTTTTACAACAATACAATATTTTCAATTACGACAAGACACACTCTCTGGTTTTCAAAATACGAGTACTGCCGTTGCAAAGGCAGTGGCGAAAAACACAAAGGAACATGCTTCAGCCACTAATGCTTTGTTATTGCAATTAATTCAAAAATTTGATCAAACGGACCAAAAGCTTCAAAGATTAGACACTATGGAACAAAATCAGAAAGAAACACAGCAACAACTTGAAAAGTTAAACACAATTGACGAAATTAAACAAACCTTGTAAGTAGGCTGTTTATGTTTTCTTATTGGCAACGTTACGTATCGCTCTGTATGAAAATCACTGGCTGTCCTGTGTGCAGTCTGTGGCTAGTTTGCATTGTTGTCTGCCATTGTAGTGTTGGGCAGCTGGATGTTAACAGCGTGTAGCGTTGCGCAGTTGGAGGTGAGTCGCCAGCAGTGGTGGATGTGGGGAGAGAGATGGCGGACTTCTGAAATTTGTAAGACTGGTTGTCATTAACTGCTATATATATTATGACTATTAAGGTAAATACATTGTTTGTTCTCTATTAGAATCTTTCATTTGCTAAGCCTATCAGTAGTTAGTGCCTTCAGTAGTTTGAATCTTTTATTTAGCTGGCGGTAGTGGCGCTCGCTGTATCGCAGTAGCTTGAGTAACGAAGATTTTTGTGAGGTAAGTGATTTGTGAAAGGTATAGGTTAAAGTTAGTAGGGCCATTCTTTTGTAGGGCTTTTTTGAAAGTCAGATTGCGTTGCGCTAGAAATATATTGTGACAGTCTAAGCACAGTCATGTATAAATTTTACAAAGGGGACGTTTCATATGTCGACCCTTAGCCGAGGATACCTCACTGGAATCTTCTGATTTTTTCTTGTAGTTTGTGTAATTAGTGTAGATTTGTTTATTGCTAGCGCGTATTTGTAGAGAGAATCTCCTTTGTAGTTGCAGTCTTTCATTCTTGTACAGTAAAACAGGAGTGGTATGCATGTAAATTTGCACCAAGTATTTCGCAGCTTACAATTAACTACATATTATTTTCAGCGCTATGTTAATGTGTTCTCTTGTTTTCTGTGTTATCGTGTGAAATATTGTGACAATAATGGCGTGTGAAAAACGTAACACTAGGCTCCAAAGTAAACAGAGAAATAATAGTGACGACGAGCGTAGCTTACCAGCACCGCTGTGTAATGAATTAACAGACATTAAAAGTAGTAATTTGGTAACTGTGCATAGGGAAATGGAGCGGGCGTCAAATAATGGTGTAGACAGTGAAACAGGTAGTGAACAGGGAAGCATTATCGATCGATCGGTCGGCAACAGCTCGCCTCAGGAATTGGGAATGACAGAACACAATATTGCAAATACTGTAGACTCAGGTTTTGGGTTCTCACAGTTTTCTCAAATGAGTCAAGACACATTTTCCGCTTGTCAAAATGTGAATGTTGCCAGTGCAAATTCACTGCCGAAAAGCACTGAGGGACATGTTTCAGACACCAGTGCATTGTTATTACAATTAATGCAACAAATGGGACAAAAGCTTCAAAAGTTAGACACAATGGAACAAAATCATTGACAAACACAGCAAAAGCTTCAAAAGTTAGACACAATGGAATAACACCAGAGACAAACACAGCAACAGTTAGATGCAATGGAACAAAATCTTCACACCATGCTTGAACAAACACGTGAAGATTTAACTACTGAGTTACATCAAATCGAATCGAAATGTCAAAAAGTCTGTAACGACGTAAAAACACAAATTTGTGAGCATTTTCAACCTATTTTTTCGAGGCATGAAAATGCATTACAGAATCACGAAGCAGCCATAAAACAACTGCAAATTATTGTTCATGAAAATCATGAGACCTTGCAAGCTAAAATTGACTCAGTTGCATCTACCGATTCGGTTACGCAACTTGCAAAAACTCAGGAAAACTTAAAGGACACAGTAGAAAGACACATGGAGGAAATTAGTTCATTATCAGAGAAAGTAGTTGAACTTTCGGATCAGCTAAATAATTTATCTACGAAGGTAGATGATAATCTGAATGACACAAAACCGATAGTCTTTAATGACACAGAAGAGTGCGAACAAATTAGGAAATTCAAACAAAATCAGAATCAAATTAATACGCAACACCAAAGAGAAATCCGGGAAGTACAAGATCAGCTGACACAGGTAATACAAGAATTACGTATTTCAGAGGCCACTCGCGCTCCAATACGGGAGGAGGGACATAGAAATACGGAACAGCCACAAAATAATAACTCAGAGCACTTCGAAAATTATGAAAGAAATTGGCAAGGTACACCGAATTTTGAGATGGAACCGCCGAAACGACGTAACAATGACCGACATGTGACTCGCCGACATGATGATTTTGACTATAAGCTGTTCATTACTACACATAAATTCAAAACATTTAAGAATTCTGGCAACGACATTCATCCACAAGCATGGCTCCATCAATTCTCTCATTGTTTTCCTCCCAACTGGTCGTTAGAGCACAGATTAGAATTTATGTGTGGCTACTTAGAGAATGAACCAGCTGTAAGAATGCAATCGGTCATTCACGATTGTCACAGTCAAGGAGAATTTTACCATGCATTTCTCTCAGCATATTGGTCTCAAGCTACACAAGACCGAGTAAAACATGGCATCATAATGATGAAACATTTCGAACAATCTGAATTTTCCAGTCTTGTGAAGTATTTTGAAGACATGTTGCACAAGAATCAGTACCTGTCAAACCCATACAGCCCCTCAGAACTCATCCACATTTGCTTAATCAAATTACCTCAACATATGCGACATGTTATTTTGGCAGGACGTTGCAAAGACGACATTGAAGCTTTTCAGGGACTCTTACAAGAATTAGAAATTGACACAGACAATCGCGGAACGCAAAAACAGGAACACAACAATTACAGGTCACATCCGTCGCAATTCCACGATGAAAGAAATAATAACTGGACACGACAAGGCTATTCTCACAACACAAATCCTGACCAAAACAGACACGACCCGTATGACAACCGTTGGCAGAGTAGTAATAACTACAGGGAAAGATCACCTCTCTGCGGTAATGACTATCGCAGAGACAGTCAAAGAAACAGACAATATGGGAACCAAAATAAATATTACTAAGGGAGACAGAATAAGTTTAGACGCAACGGACCAGTGCACAGTTACGATTCAGGGAGAAGTTCTCCACCACGTGACCGACAAGAAAGAAACTATGGAATCTACCGACATGATGACAGACGATATGATCGAAACGACAGACCTGAATTGCATCAGAACTGGCGGGATTCAAACAGAGCAGGGCCTTCTCGGCAAGGTGAATTTGTAGAAGTTAGGTCTCCTACTTCCAATAACGACGTGCGCCAACAAAGAAACTGACAATGACCCACACCGCAGGCAGCCACGTGTGCCAGCTGGCTCAGAGAAAAATAACATAGACGCTAACCTTGAGAAAAATTCCAGTATTCTTTACCGACGTACACCGCATGACAATTGCATTCAAGTTCAAACTCTGAGTACTATGAATAGTAAAGGATTTCATCACACTTCACATATAATGCCGCTTATTGAGAGATAATCTGCTTTTTAACTTAGTCTTTGCCATAAAATTTTTCACTTCCCGTTTCTAGTATGCTTTGTCAGACTGTTAACATGCAACAATGTTTGAAGTTAAATATCCAGTCAAGAACCAAGAGATCTTATTTAAACAGAAATTACGAATGCATTGTTATAGTGAACAGACGACACAGTGTTGTTATTTGTACATTCTTACTTGTTTGTTGCACGATTACGTAACGACTATCAGGCTTACATACTTAGAACATGTACTGGTACTGCTAATGAGATTTTAATGCAACATTTTGGTTTATTTGAAAATACATTCTGGATTTAAAGTACTTTCTGAGAGATATCAGATGACACAGTGGTTAGTTTATTTGACAGTTACACGATTATATCATGACGCTACTAATGAGTGACACAATTTATATTATTGCTTTTGCGCTGTATCTGTTTTATATCTGCACAGTTTTCTGTTTTATTCTGGAAAGTAAAACATGTTGTAGTAGTAACTTTTGTGGTATAGCTACAATGAGACAGCCTTTTCCGTAGCACAACAATACGTTACAGTACAGTACTTTCTTCATCACAACAATAAGCGTAATAACTACGATATCTATACGCAAAGCATTTCACTTTTGTTTATCATGAGGTAAGTACATTGACTTCTGCAGAACTTAGCTTTCGGAGGACGATAACTACGAGACTACCACAGAGATTATCTTACAGCATGACACACAGTTTAGCGCTACAGTACACGTATTTGAGTGATTAATTTTGCACTTAAAACATTTATTTTTTAAGATATTTGAAGTACAATGATACAAGGGTTTTCCGTGATACATTTCATTCCATTGCTGTAATCTGTAACACCTGAGGGTACAATTACATTAATCCTCAGGGGGGTACACGCCTACTTTGTGTACCATGTGTCTGGCAAGCACAAGGAGCCCTAGCTAATATGGTATTTGCTTATACAACTTTACACATCAGTACCATATTTCTCTAACACATAAATTACACAGCTATCTGATCATTTAACTGAGAGAGACAAACATGTCTTTTTTACTACGTCAGTGATACATGTTTACGCAATTACACAGTTGGATAATTTCACACTTATGAAATTGTATTTTGTCTGCACTTTGTGGACTGTTCATATTTTTTCGGACCCATTGTGATATTATGAGAGCTTTGAATGATGTATTTGGTATGAGATCATGATTTTTAAAGTACGTTTGAGGTAGATGAAACTTTTGACATGAGCAGAGTATTTTTTTTAGGTTTTGAAATTATTGGAGGAAGCTACGAAGATTTTGAGAGTTGACTGAGGTGTTATGATGATATTATTACGATGACTATGTGTATTATGCTGTTGCGGTATGTTTATGATCAGTAAGCTGTTGCTATATGAGTTATTTGATTATGCTACGTATCTGTTATGATGAAATATTGAAGAAGTGTCGACGAATAAGGTAAGGAATAATGAGTAGTGGTTAGGGACTCTGATTTGTGGAAAAGGATGTTGGAAACCAAGAATCGTACATTAAGAATTATGAAATGTGTGTACATGCGTGAATCTATTACAATGCTGTCGAAAATTTTTTGGACACTGTTATATTTATAGGATTTTATTTTCTACACATTTGTAACGCAAATTCTCAACCTGTGAAAATATTTTAATATGAGACTGTCACTGCAGCGGAAACTGCCATCGTAAATATTTCAGTAAGAAAGGTAAGTGACCTTGGCGTAATGCATTTTGGGCGGCCAGCTGAGAGGTAGACGTCTGACAAAAAGCCATTAGGTGCAAATAAAAAAGAGGCCATTATCCACGCTATTGACATTCCTTTGTAGAAAGCATCGTAAATACGACATGCTCGAACTTGAAAACATATGATTACACTGTGGAGCTCTTAATTTATGTTCTTTACTAAAATGCCTAATCAAATGATGAGAAACATTTTACATCTATTGTCTTTCTAGTTGAGAGATTGCTCATTTTGTTTAATATCTGGTTTCCAGCTGTGTTGCAGCATTGGTTTTATAAAATAAAATTAAATGCATTTGCTACTGTGAACACTTTCTGTCAACAGATCTATTAAATAATTACTTTATGATCCACATTCTTCGAAAAAGGAGCTCTTGGAATGGAAAGAACAATAAGAAGGGACTAATAACAGTAACTGCATATATAATTTTCTTTTCAAGTACTTGGTAATTTATTTTGTAGAATAAGTTGTGGTGCACCACTTTAATGACATAGATATTAAGATGTGAACAGACATTTCCCTTATCTGCATTGTTGTCTTTAGTGTACTATTTTTTCTGCCTGAGCTTTGTCATGTTTAGGTATCAGTTATAGCATTTGCTGCTGCTGTTTGCAGGCGTAGTGCTACTAAATTTCGCTTTGCATTACTCTGTTAAGCCAGTTTTACTACTGATTTATTTTTCTTGTTTGCTGCTCATTGCCTTATATTAGTTATAATATTGATGCTTGCTTTGCCAATTTGAATATTTTGTCATTGCTGTTTGTGTTAATTGTTTTGTGCTGCTGCATTGCCTCGTCCCTTAGTTTAGCATCTGAGCTCAGTAGATTTAAGTTAGCTTAAGAGGGGGTAGACTATATAAGAAACTAGCTATGATGGATTGGACGAAATGCATTGAGAAGCTATAAGAAAATGGTTTGGCCAAAAAAAGTAGTGTACAGTGGAGAAAAACTATTTTTGAAAGAGGATGTGAACAGAATACAGAAAGCATGCTTGGATAGGATTTTTTTGGTGGAAACAAATGTTGAAACAAAAAAAAAAGATCTATGGAATGAAGTATTGGACTGCAGTACCAAATGTTACACTGAAAACGAACCCTGTCCTTTCCTTTTGTGTTATCCCACTATGTGTTTGTGTACCCTTGTGTATTTGTTTTCTTCCTGTCTCTGTGTACTGTTTCATAGAATTTTTTTCTCTTCTAATACTATGGTACATTCCCTATGATGAGGAATACTCTTATTCTCAAATATAATTTGCATTTATAATATGTTATTCACTTTGTAAAGATGTTAAGACATTATTTATTCTGTTTTGTTTTAATGCTCATGTGTGAAGTTGATGTTTCGAAAGTTATTCTGATCTTTTATGTATGTACTCATGTCATAATTCCTGTAACACTGATGCATATGTTATTCCGATTTTTTTGTAAAGCCTGCATTACCACAAATGTTATCTGTATTGTTATGTTCTTTAATGATGTATATTGCACCTTTGTTATTGTATTCTTATGTTATAAAATTGTAACTGACACCAGTTCATCAAATTAAGTAAATTGTAATTTACATTTCACTGCATATGTTTTTGTTGGTCATAGTATATGGACAGTATGTGAGAAGTAGGGACTGATAGTGTTTGCACGTGTGTTAATAATTCAGCAAGGGACTGGATAACAGCATTGCTGGTTCTAAGGACATTTCAAAAAAAAATTTGTGGGTACACAATTGGTGGTTCATGGACTTGATATATTCTCCGCAAGACTCTTCGATGGTGATTGTGGACCTGCACAGTCGCAACAGATGGCTGCTGGCCGTCTCTACAAGGACTACAGTGGGTCTGCATCTCGGGTGGCCCACCAATACCATTATTTCTACAAGGACTACAGTGGGTCTGCACCTCTGGTGGCCCACCAATACCGTAATCTCTACCAGGACTACAATGGGTATGCTCTGTGATGACCTACCTACCAATATTCTTCAAAACTTCGACTGACTCGGCTGTGGGTTTGCTCTGTTGTGGCCCATTACCTGTCTGCATGTCAAGAGTCAGCACTGTCTTTTTGTTGGAAGGACAACACTACTTCTTCAAGACTGCATGGAAATCCACTACTTCCGTGTGCATTTTCTTCTACTGCTCAGACTTTGAGAAAAACACTACTATTTTACTGTGATGAATGATCAGGACTGTCTTTATGGACTGTGAGAAAATTTTAGCTTTTGAGCAACATTGTATCAATAAGTGTGTGCATTTCATTTCATTGTTATTGTAATTATGAAAAATTTTGTCAAATCATTATTGGCCACTGCCCAAAACAATTAGTAAAATTTTTTGTGGGGAGCATGGCGGCTATGTAAGTAGGCTGTTTATGTTTTCTTATTGGCAATGTTACGTAGCGCTCTGTATGAAAATCACTGGCTGTGCTGTGTGTAGTCTGTGGCTCGTTTGCATTGTTGTCTTTCATTGTAGTGTTGGTCAGCTGGATGTTAACAGCATGTAGCATTGCGCAGTTGGAGGTGAGCCGCCAGCAGTAGTGGATGTGGGGAGAGAGGTGGTGGAGTTCTGAAATTTGTAAGACTGGTTGTCATTAACTGCTATATATACGATGACTATTAAGGTAAATACATTATTTGTTCTCTATTAGAATCTTTCATTTGCTAAGCCTATCAGTAGTTAGTGCCTTCAGTAGTTTGAATCTTTTATTTAGCTGGTGGTAGTGGCGCTCGCTGTATTGCAGTAGCTTGAGTAACGAAGATTTTTGTGAGGTAAGTGATTTGTGAAAGGTATAGGTTAATGTTAGTCAGGGCCATTCTTTTGTATTGATTTTTTGAAAGTCAGATTGCGTTGCGCTAAAAATATTATGTGACAGTCTAAGCACAGTCATGTATAATTTTTCAAAGGGGATGTTTCAACCTGTTAAGAGTTAACCGCTGACATACACAAAATCGAATCGAAATATCAAAACACTCCTGAAGACGTAAAAACACAAATTTATAAGCTTTCTCAGACTATTTTTCGCGACATGAAGAGACATTATAGAACCATGAAGCAGCAAAACAGTACTGCATATCATTGTACAGGAAAATGACGATGCCTTGCCGGTTAAATTTGACTCTGTTGCAGCTACCGATACAGTTGAGCAACTTGTAAAAGATCTATAAAACTTAAAGGACAGAGTAGATAAGCTTACGACACTCTAAAACTCGGTTCACATAGGAAATCAGCGCATTATCGGAAAAAGTAGCAAAACGTTCGGATCAGTTAACAAATTTACCTACAAAGGTAGATGATGAATTCAGCGATACAAGACCGGTAAGCATTCACTAACACAGAGGAGTATGAGGAAATCAGTAAATTTAAACAGAGTCAGAAACAAAATATTATGCAACGGACTAGAGAAATATGGGAAGTACAGGATCAGTTGGCACAGGTGAGACAATAATGACGTATTTCAGAGGATACTCATGCTCCGACATGGGAAGAGGTATTTAGAAATACGGAAAACTCACACAGTAGTAACATGTGGTCTTTCAGATATCTTGAAAGGAGTCGGCAGGGTGTACCGAGCCTTGAGATGGAATCGCCGACACGACGTAACAACGACCGATTTGCGACTCATCAACACGATAACTTTGACTATAGCCTCTTCATCACAATGTGTAAATTTAAAACATTCAAGAATTCTAGTAATAACATACATCCACAATCTTGGCTTCATCAATTTTCTCATTGTTTTCTACCTAATTGGTCAATAGAGCTTAGATTACAATTTATGTGTTTCTATTTATAAAATGATCCAGCTGTAAGAATGCGATATTTTATTCATGACTGTCACAGTGAAGGAGATTTTCATCATGCCTTCCTTCCTGCATATTGGTGTTGGGCTACACAAGGTTGAGTATAACACAGTTTTATAATGATGAAGCATTTCCAACAGTCTGAATTTTCCAGCACTGTAAAAAAGTATTTTGGAGATATGTTACACAAGAATCAGTATTTGTCAAGCCTGTGCAGTCGTTTGGAACTTATTCACATTTGCTTAATGAAATTGCCTCAACACTTAGGACATATTTTTTTGGCTGGACGTTGTAAAGATGATATTGAAGCTGTTTTAGGGACTTTTGCAAGAACTGGAAATCGACACCGAATTGCATGATGCGAAAACAGGAAAACAACAACAGTTACAGGTCACATCCTTCATAATTTCGTGACAACAGAAACAATAACTGTACACAACAATTCCACCGTTATAATGCAAATCCTGACCAGAACTGACACCACCAATATGATAACTACTGCCAGAATAACAATAATTACAGAGACAGATCACAGTTCCATGATACTGACTATGACACAGACATCTGTAGAAACAGACAATATGGGAACCAGAACAATTATTATCAAGAAAGACAAAACGACTTCAGACGCAACAGTCAGCCTCGAAATTACGATTCTGAGAGAAATTCTCCACCACCTAATCGACAAGAAAGAAACTACAGGAATTACCGACAAGACGACAGACGCTATAGTCATGACAACAGACCTCAAATTAATCAGAAGTGGCATGATTCAAATAGGATAGGAGAGGGCCCTCTTGACAAGTTGAAGCTGTAGGAATTAGACCTCTAAATCCCATTAACGATGCGCGACAACAGAGAGATAATAGAAAATGTCTAGCACCGCAGACAGCTACAAAACGTACTTATGATGTTTGACGAAGTAGATGCCATGACTATCAATTATGTGAAAATGGAAGACATCAGGGACATTTCCTCCAAGAACACGACATGAAACAGAACAATACTGCATGTCCTGTAATTCACATCACAACAAATGGCATAAAATTTACAGCAATACTTAACTCCGGCAGTCCTGTTTCGGTAATTAGTGAAACAGCTGTCAGTAAGTGCTAAAATTCGAGTGATTTACACACACTTCCTTTACATACAGTTAAATTACAAGTTTTACAAAAAGTGTAGATGTATGCCAACAAACTAATTTAGAATTCTTTTGTCAAAGCCACAGATTTATTATGAATTTTCTTATTGTTCCATTATTGTCGATGGAGATTATATTGGATGTAGACTTTGACGATGCTGAAATAAGTTTAGAGAAAGAAGGTAAGTCAATAGTTTTGAAATTTGAAGATTGGCTTTTAAACCATGACGAAATCAATCGGATTTACCTTTTGTAAGATCACAGTTTGGAACTTTCGATAGAGTTTGACACTAATTACCACTTTGCAAGTACTGACAGGGATGATATTGATGACATATTAGATACTAACATTTTAATTAAGGAAAAAATTAAAACATTTGACAAGTGGAATGACACTATTAGCTGGGACCTTTTGACATCTTACAATCACATTCCACAGCTTTTACCCACACAACAGGAACAATTATTGGATTTCAGTACAGATTTCATGTTTGTGAGCATACAAAATTTTGCGTCAGACCATATGTAATTCAGGCACATTATGAGTGTAGGGGCTCTGTTAGAACAGAAATACAATCTGTACTTGATGAGGGCATTATTGAATCAGCAATAAGCTCATACAATAATCCTTTACATGTTGTTGAGAAGAAAAACAGGCCGGTCAGCCTTGTCTTAGATTCTAGACAAATAAATACCATAATCATTCCTGAAAAAGACAGACCACAAAAGTTGGAAAATCTTCAAAATTTCAATGGCGTAAAAGTGTTGTCTTCTATTAATCTTAGATCCAGCTTTTGGCAAATTGAACTTCATCCAGAATGTAGTAAATAAACAGCTTTTCTTTGTTTCGTCATTTGTTATCAATTTCGGAAACTTCCTTTTGATTTGAACATTTCTTCGGCAGAATTTATTCATGGGCTGAATTCCATATTGTCTGAGTTTTTAAAACGACACATCACCTCATATGTGGATGATATTGTAATAGCAGAAGTCTCATGGGAACAACATAATAGTCTCCTCAACATTTTGTTATATACTTTTGCTGACTCTGGAATTATAGTTAACTTGGAAAAATCTGAATATGGTAGGACAAAGGTGAAGTTTCTAGGTCATATTATTTCTTTTGAGGGCATTCAGCTGGATCCTGAAAAGGTGGAAGCAATCAGAGCTCTTCCTCTTCCATCCACAAAAAGACAATTTCTCAGTTTTCTACGTCTTGTGAATTTCTACTGTCGTTTCCTGAATATGCAAATTCTAGTAACTCAAAAACTTTGTTCTCTCACTGGCAAAAACACTATTGGGAAGTGGGACTAACAGGTACAGTTAGAATTTGATTTCTTGGAAGAAGTACTACTTAATGCGCCAACCATAGCTCACCCAGATCTGTCACAGAATTTCTGTCTTAGTACAGCCTCTTCTTAAGTTGGTCTTGATCCCCTTTTATTTCCGGAAGTTATAGAAAATGATATGACTGTTCAGAAAACCATCGCTTTTGCTAGCTGCATGCTAACAAAGTCTGGGAAAATTAATCCGTTACTGAATTGGAAACTTGAGCTATCGTTTGAACATTTGACAAATTTGGTTTCTTACTTTCTGGCAAATATGTAAAAGTTCATAGCGATCACTGAGCATTGCAATTCCTTATGTCTTCAAAATAAAATCATCACAGGTTGAAACGTTGGCCATTATTTCAGCAAGAATTCTGATTCACAATAGTCTACATTCCTCGCATAGAAATAATTGTTGCAGACGCACTTTCACGTGCACCGGCTGGCCATGAGCAGCACAGAAGCTAACCCTGAGAAAAATTTAAGTATTCTTTACATTCAAAAACGAGCTTTTGAAAACTTTCTCACTGCATCTTTAAAGAACCTTGGTCATGGGCAAGGCAAGGATCCGATTTGGAAAGATATTAAAAATAAATGACATGAAAAGACACACACACACACGCAGATTCATCATTGTTATCTGGTTAGAAATAACAAACTCTTCGAACGTTGCACTGTTGACAACAAGCTATGGGTATTTTGTATTCCTGACGATTTTGTAAATCTTCTGGGACATTGATTCCAGCTAAACATATTTTGGTCCACGGTAAGACAAATCCAAAGAAACTACACACTGGTCAAAAAGTTACATTAAAGCCCATTCATTGGTACATGAGAAGATACACTTGAGTCACCAATTCTTTCTGATTTACAATGAACTTTACAGAATTCGACATACACCATATGATAACTGCACTGAAGTTGAAACTCTGTGTACTAAGAAAAGTAAAGGATTACACCACATTTCCCATGTAAAACAGTTTATTGAGAGACAATTTGCTTTCTGACTCTGTCTTTGCTATAAAATTTTTCACTTCAAGTTACTATTACGCTTTGTCACTTTTAGAAACTACACTCCTGGAAATTGAAATAAGAACACCGTGAATTCATTGTCCTAGGAAGGGGAAACTTTATTGACACATTCCTGGGGTCAGATACATCACATGATCACACTGACAGAACCACAGGCACATAGACACAGGCAACAGAGCATGCACAATGTCGGCACTAGTACAGTGTATATCCACCTTTCGCAGCAATGCAGGCTGCTATTCTCCCATGGAGATGATCGTAGAGATGCTGGATGTAGTCCTGTGGAACGGCTTGCCATGCCATTTCCACCTGGCGCCTCAGTTGGACCAGCGTTCGTGCTGGACGTGCATACCACGTGAGACGACGCTTCATCCAGTCCCAAACATGCTCAATGGGGGACAGATCCGGAGATCTTGCTGGCCAGGGTAGTTGACTTACACCTTCTAGAGCACGTTGGGTGGCACGGGATACATGTGGACGTGCATTGTCCTGTTGGCACAGCAAGTTCCCTTGCCGGTCTAGGAATGGTAGAACGATGGGTTCGATGACGGTTTGGATGTACCGTGCACTATTCAGTGTCCCCTCGACGATCACCAGTGGTGTACGGCCAGTGTAGGAGATCGCTCCCCACACCATGATGCCGGGTGTTGGCCCTGTGTGCCTCGGTCGTATGCAGTCCTGATTGTGGCGTTCGCCTGCACGGCGCCAAACACGCATACGACCATCATTGGCACCAAGGCAGAAGCGACTCTCATCGCGGAAGACGACACGTCTCCATTCGTCCCTCCATTCACGCCTGTCGCGACACCACTGGAGGCGGGCTGCACGATGTTGGGGCGTGAGCGGAAGACGGCCTAACGGTGTGCGGGACCGTAGCCCAGCTTCATGGAGACGGTTGCGAATGGTCCTCGCCGATACCCCAGGAGCAACAGTGTCCCTAATTTGCTGGGAAGTGGCGGTGTGGTCCCCTAGGGCACTGCGTAGGATCCTACGGTCTTGGCGTGCAGCCGTGCGTCGCTGCGGTCCGGTCCCAGGTCGACGGGCACGTGCACCTTCCACCGACCACTGGCGACAACATCGATGCTCTGTGGAGACCTCACGCCCCACGTGTTGAGCAATTCGGCGGTACGTCCACCCGGCCTCCCGCATGCCCACTATACGCCCTCGCTCAAAGTCCGTCAACTGCACATACGGTTCACGTCCACACTGTTGCGGCATGCTACCAGTGTTAAAGACTGCGATGGAGCTCCGTATGCCATGGCAAACTGGCTGACACTGACGGCGGCGGTGC
The DNA here is from genome assembly GCF_023864345.2 of Schistocerca serialis cubense. Classification (NCBI taxonomy): domain Eukaryota; kingdom Metazoa; phylum Arthropoda; class Insecta; order Orthoptera; family Acrididae; genus Schistocerca; species Schistocerca serialis. The sequence continues at coordinate 283,693,150 of NC_064638.1, read as the reverse complement.
ACAAATGCTGCGCAGCTAGCGCCATTCGACGGCCAACACCGCGGTTCCTGGTGTGTCCGCTGTGCCGTGCGTGTGATCATTGCTTGTACAGCCCTCTCGCAGTGTCCGGAGCAAGTATGGTGGGTCTGACACACCGGTGTCAATGTGTTCTTTTTTCCATTTCCAGGAGTGTATTAACATACAGCGATGTTTTGAAGTTAATTATCTAGTCAAGAACCTATGGAACATATTAAGACAGTAATTTTAAGAGTACACATTTACAGGGAACAGATGACAGTCTTATTGTGACTGCATTTTCGCTTTTCGATTGCACGATTACGTCACGACTATAATGCTCACATTCTTGGAAGATACACTGCTAATATAGTCTTACTGCAACATTTTGGTTTACTTGAAAAGACATTTTTAATTAAATCACTTTCTGAGAGATCAAGATGACACAGTATTTCGTTTGTTTGACAGCTACACGATTATATTACGGCGATACTAATGAGTGACACAATTTTCATTATTGCTTTTACGCTTTATCTGTTTTATGTCTGCACAGCTTCTCTATGTTCTTCTGGAAAATAACACGTTTTGGTAATGTGGCATGGATACAATGAGAAAGTTATTTTCATAACACAAGAATACATTACAGTACAGTACTTACTAGGTCACAGCAATGAACTTAATATCTAGGACATTTATACACATAGCACTTGACTTTTGTATATGAAGATCTTATTTCAATACTGGTACAAGTCCATATGGTAAGATAAATATACATTGGTTTCTGGAGAACTTTATGAACGACGATAACTACGACCTTGGCATATATTTCACCATTAAGCGATGACAGAAATTTTTCTGTAAAAAGAAGTATAGTTTAGCGCTACATGACACGCATTTGATTGAAACATTATCAGAAATATTTTTGAACTACAATGATACAGTGAAGGTTTTCTGTGATACGTTCCATTCCACAGTTTTAATCTGTAAGATCTGAGGTATAATATGGTATGTACTTACACAGTTTTACACATCGCTACCATATTTCTCTCGCACAGAATTACACAGCTATCTGGTCATTTGACAGAGAGAAATGAACATTTTTTGCTATGTCACTGACACATGTCTACGTAATTACACAGTTCGATCGCTTTGCATTTTTGAAATTGTACTTCGTCTGCATTTTGTGAACAGTTCACATATGTTTTCGAAACCATTGTGATACTGCGAGAGCTTTGAGTGATGAATATTGTATGGGATCATGATTTTTGAAATACGCTTGAGGCAGATGACACTACTGAAAAGAGCAGAGAGCATTTTTTAGAGGTTTTGAAATTATTTAAGGAAATTACGACGATTCTGAGATTTGACGATATTATGGTGATGACGATGTTTATTATAATGTTGAAATATGGTTATGATCAATAAGGTGCTGCTCTATGAAGAATATAATTACGCTACATGTTTATTATGACGAAATATTCTCGTTTGTGGAAAAAAATGTTGGAAACTGAGAATTTTATTTTAAGAGTTTTCAAAACTGCGTATATATGTGAATGTGAGTACCAGAATGGCGATGGAAAATTTTTGACACTTGTATTGATGAGATTTCGTTTCTACACATTTCTCCTGTAATTTTTCAGTGTGTGAAATATTTTTTATTTGTATCAAACTGTCATTGTAGCTGAAACTGTTGTCGTAAGTATTTTAGTGAAGAGTATATTTGACCTTGACATAATTCCCTGCTGTGGTAGATACTAGCTGCCTTGAAATATACCCATTGTTTGGTGCCGCATCAGCTGCTGTGAAGCTCGCAGCACTCCCGCAAGTACTTGCATAGCTATAGAAAAGAGAGGCAATTGACCTCGCCATTGACATTTCTTTGCAGACCACACCACAAACACGACATACACTACTACATGTAAACATATGATTACACTGTGGTGTTTGAACTTTGTGCTACTTACTGAAATGCTTATGAATTAATGAGAAATATTTCTACGTTTACACACCTGATTGTGACAAGTGTGTCTCTACTAGAGTTGAGAGAATTTCTACTGACCTATGAAATGCCACATCGCTACTGAATAATGTTTTTAGCTTTGCTTTTTATATATTTGCTTATTTTATTTACTATCTGGTTTCTGGCTGTGCTGCAGCACTGGTTTATAGAATAAAATTTAAGTCATATGCTAATGTGAACACTTTCTGTGAACAGATACATTAAATAATAATTTTATGATCCACATTCTTAAAAAAGAGAGGTTGGAAAGGAAAGAACAATAAGAAGGAGAAGGGACTAGTAACAGGAACTCCATACATAATTTTCTTTTCAAGGAATTGGTATTTTTTTCTGGTAGAATAAGTTGTTGTGGTGCATCACTTTAGTGTTAAGATGTGACATGCAACCATTGCACTTCACATGGGAAATAGTATAGATCTTGTTCCATGTGCTGCCGCTTTGCATAGTTTTGATGATCACAGATGCACATATGCTGTTGTAAGCTTACACATATAGTTCCCTAATCTGCATTGCTGTCTTTACTGTAATATTTTTTCTGCTTGTACTTTGTTATGTTTAGGTATAAGTTATCGCATTTGCTGCTGCTGTTTGTTAGGCAGTATCCTACTGAATTATACTTTCTACTGTATTACTGTGCTAAGCCAGTTTTACCACAGATTTATTTTTCTTCTTTCCCGCTTATTGCCTTATAATAGTTGTAATGCTGCATATACTTCGCCAATTTGCATTTTTGTCATTGTTGTTTGTGTTAATTCTTTTTGTGCTGTGGCATTGCCTGATTTTCTAATTCATGTATCTGAGCTCAGTAGATTTAAGGCAGGTTAAGGGTGGCTATGCTATATAAGAAAATGAGTTGTGATGAGTTGGGAAGAAATGCATGGAGAAGCTATAAGGAAAAGGTTGGCCAAAGAGTATTGTATAATGAGGAACAATTATTCTGAAAGAGGATATGAACAGATATAAGTAGGGTATAGTGACAAAAGGTTGGTGCATGAGAGAGCTGTTAGAATCAAATGAAGTTTTGGTTGGAAATGAAGTAGCTCTGATTGAAAGTAAAGGAGGCACGAACATGAAGGATATTACTGAAAAGAGAAAACTGAAACAGAGGTATAAAATGCAGACGACAAGTACTGCAGTATTGAAAGTTACACTTACACTTAGACACATTTACACTCGAAAACAGATCCTGTCCTTTCCTTTTGTCCTATTCTAGTATGTTTTTGTATAGCCTTGTGTCTCTGTGTTCTTCCTATCTTTTTGTGTTTACATGATAAGATATATTTGGTAGAAGTTTTTGCCTCTAATACTACCCTGCATTCTGTGCGGCTGATCCTGGTGGAGGTTCGAGTCCTCCCTCGGGCATGGGTGTGTGAGTTTGTCCTTAGGATAATTTAGGTTAAGTAGTAGCTTAGGGACTGCTGACCTTAGCAGTTAAGTCCTATAAGATTTCACACACACACACACACACACACACACTAGCCTGCATTCACTATTACGAGGAATACTGTTATCCTCAAACCCAATCTCTGTTTTTGTATCATGTTCTTTTCTTTAGGAAGATGTTCAGACATTATTTATTCGGTTATGCTTTCCTTTAAAACTCATGTGCCAAGATAACGTTTCTACTTATGTCATAAATCCTGTAATACCCATGTGTATGCTTATTACAATTCTTTTTGTGAAGCCTGTATTACAACAAATGTTATTTGCATTATCACATTCTTTACTATAATGATGTTTTCTTTACATGTGTAATTGTATTCTTATGCTGTAAAATTGTAATTGTATAGACACCAGTTCTTCAACTTAGGTAAATAGTAGGAATTCTTTTTACTGCACACATTTGTCTGCTGGGCGGCTGTGGTGGTCGAGCGGTTCTAGGTGCTTCAGTCCGGAACTGTGCGACTGCTACGGTCGCAGGTTCGAATCCTGCCTCCGGCATGGATGTTTGTGATGTCCTTAGGTCAGTTAAGTTTAATTAGTTCTAAGTTCTAGGGGACTGATGACCTCAGATGTTAAGTCCCAAAGTGCTCAGAGCCATTTGAACAATTTGTCTGTTGGTCATACTATATGTATCAAACCTCAGCAGTGACATGACTGTTAGTGCTTGCACGTTCTAATGTTCTCTGGACGAAATCAAGAGACAGTGTGGTGCTGTGGTGCAAGACTCACAAGTCTCTCAATTCAGTTAACTTGCCTGTTGTGTGTAACCGATCATCTTTTCTGGTTAATTCGCTATGTCGATCTCCCGAAAGCTTCTTCTCTGAAGATATGAAGCTGGTTAAAGGAATTTACTATTTACTTTTCTATTCTTGAAATAATTTGTGTACTCGTAGAATACTTTTTTGTTCAATCACAATATATTTTCGACGTTCATAAACAAGAACTTCGGCAAGCTAACTCTTTCTTCGAACATTAGAATCATTTACACTTCTACAAAATAGCTTAAATGTGTCTCGCTTCGATAATAAACAAGACAGAGTAATTCGAGAATCTCTAGTGTCAAACGAGTCCAATTCATGAGTGTCCTTAGGAAACTACTTTCAACTGTCCCCTAGTATTTCTACAGTCAATACAGACATTGAAGAGCACAGAATACTACATAAACTTTTCTTGTTCTTCTTGGCCCATACACCAAACTCTGTGGACTGTACAGCAAGTACATGTCTGCCGCCGTTCGGCCATCATGTCCATCTTTTTCTTCACAGTTGTTCTTTTTGACCTGCACATACAAATAAGCTAAGCCCAGTCGGCTGATTCGTTTCTCCTACTCATATTTAAAATACCGGGTGTTCGATACGGTGGAAGGCCGAGTGATTCTACAATTTTCTCCGAAATTTTCGAAGCACTACATAGTGCCCCCCTTAATTCGAACACGCGATATTTTGTAAAATCATTAGGTAAACTTGTATCACATACAACTCTAACAGTATATGTTGCAACACAGCTCTTTGCAACTATTTAGAGTGAACTTTAACTAACTTTTCCTACATTCTACTCTTACACTAAGTTGACATCAAACTCGAAAATTTAATGGTACTCTAATAAGTGTTCCTAATATTTAGGATTCGTTAGAACTCTGTCTCAATTTACAATCGTAAATTCCAGATGTCACAGACCCTTAATTCTGTTGCTCTTTACAATACCATTCTGTACTGTTTTTCTTTTTCTTTCTTTAGTACTCATTCATTTCATTTGCCCCAGTATACATCTTTATGTACACCATAATTAAATGTTAAATCACAAAATTAAAATCTATTTCATACTTCATACTCACTCCTTAATACCTAAATTCATATTATAGAGTCCTCCTTTACGCAACAACTTCTACTTATCCAACGTACACCATGCCTACATGCATTATTCAAATATATTTTAAGCTTACTTGGGTTATAAGAGTCCCACTATCCTACACGTCGTCAGAATATTTGATAGACTGACCCTCCTTAATAATTTCTCCTCTGTCCTCTTTGCTTACTCACGTATCCTCCTGATGCATACTGGGTGTAGAATTATCCTACCTTTTCTGTATTAATGTGCATATGTTATATGGGGTCATTATTAGTCCTCTACCTATATACATATCTTTAATACCAAAAATTGGAATTAGGTAAAATTCTATTGGAATATGAAATGGTATTATCTGATGGTCCAGGTAGTATTAGTGAATAGGTATGTAAATTTAAGATAAAAGATAATACTCCACTTTTCTGTAAAACTAATCCGATACAGGTGAGCTTGAAAGAAACGGTTAAAGAAGAAATAGATAAGATGATTGACAGCAAAATAATAGAACGTAGTACGAGTGTTATGAATAAACCTTTAGTAGTGGTAAAAAAGGCTACGGGGGGTGTGCGGTTAGTGCTACACGCACGCACTTTGAATAAACACATAGAGAAAGAACAAGACAGACCAATTAATATTGAGGACTTATTGTCCAAATTTAAAAAGCACAGTATTTTAGCACGATGGATCTGACTGCTGGGTATTTGAAAATTCGGTTACACCCTGATTCAAAGAAGTATACCGCGTTTCTATACGATGGGAAATCATATCATTTTAATGTGTTAAGGTTTGGACTAAATATCTCGGTATCCGTTTTTATATGCGCGCTGGACGAGGCGTTAGGAAGGGAATTGTTAAGCGACTCAAGAATATATGTGGACGATATTCTTATTATATGCGCTACGTGGGAAGAACATTGTATAAGCCTAAGGAAAACCCTGAGAAAGTTTAAAGAACAAGGTATTGCAGTAAAACTATACAAGTCTCACTTTGCGAGGCAAGAGCTTAAGTTTTAGGGCATATCGTCGGAGTTCAGGGAATTAGACCAGATCAAAAACGTATAAAGGCTATTAAGTAATGTCCATCTCCTAGAAACATAAGACAATTGAAGGGATTTATTTGAATGGCCGGGTATTATAGATGGTATATACGAATTCAAGAACTGAATGACCCGAAGCTTTTGCGTTTATTACGGAAGGGAATACCGTGGGTTTGGGACCAAGAGGCCAATGACGTGTTTCAAAATGTGAAAAAAAGCATTAGTAGAATCACCTATGTTACACCATCCGATTATGGGTGAACCGTTTAAGATTGGAATAGACGCTTCCGGCTATGGTATAGCAGCAGAACTTTTTCAAGGACAGTGGGGTCTGGAAAGCACCAGTCACAGATTGGGGTTCCGAAATCCATGTATATACAGATAATCAAGCACTATCCATTTTAATGAACAGTCGATTGTTGCATAGTAGATTAATGCGGTGGATGTTATTCTTACAGGAGTATGACATTATGATACAGTACGTAAAAGGTTCTGAAAATATTGTACCGGACACTTTGTCTAGATTACCTGTAGATATGAGAGAGTTGAAACGTATCGAAGGACCAGGCGTAATGTTTGCAGTTCATTTTATGACAGTAGATTACCCGCACAACAGGGTACAAGAAATGGCTCAAAGAATAACAGACAACATCCATCATGATACCTGTTTTACAGAGATGTATGCCATGTGTATTAGAAAGTATTTACCTCCTAATCAAGCAGAGAAATGGAAAGTTATAGGGAATAATTTAGTTTGGAGAGGTAGTAAAACATCTCGACATTGGCGTTTATGCATCCCAAAGTTGATGGAAGATGAAATTGTGTGGTATGTCCACACAGGGTATGGACGCTGCAAAAAAAAGTGTATAGTCCCCATGAACAAGTTCTATTATTCTAAAAAGTTGGGACATAAGTTGTATATTTAATTACGACTTGCGAAGTCTGCCAAAAGTTAAAAGAGTGTAACACTCATGTTAAATACAAAATGTATCCACTCATTCTTAATGCGTTACACGAGCTAACAGCAGCAGATTTCTTTGGACCTATTCCAAAAGGGGTAAGGAGGAGTATCGTACATTCTTGTTCTCATAGTGTGTTGGTCGAAATATGTTAAGTTGTATCCCATTCAGAAAGCTAATACACCAACAGTGATACACTGTTTGGAACAATACTTTTTTGAGGTAGGCAAACCGAAACAATTTCTCTCCAACAAGGACCACAGATTGTTAGTACCAACTTTAGATAATTTTTAGTTTGGGGAGAAATTCGTCAAATATTAATATCCAACTATAACCCATCTTATAATCCGTGTGAAAGGGTTATGACAGAAATTGGAATATTATGTAGCACGTACTGCCATGAGAAACATAAGTCATTGGCAACTAAGATTAAAGACTTTGAGCTTCTTTTAAATTAATTACCACATTTATCAACTGAACTAACCCCTTTGGAAGTAGAGGACAAACCCTTTGTGGGAGAACCCCTTATTAAATGTTTCACTTGGCTGGAACAACCTACTGTTGATTACTAACTTATCAAACGATAGTTTCTAAGAACTTGACTGATAGAACACAACAATGAGTTGGTAAATATTTCTAGAAGGCTGCCGAACCGAAGTATAAGGTCGATGACCTAGTTCTAGTAAAACAGTATCTTCAGAGCTCTGCCCTGAAGAAAGAAGTATGAGAAACTTTACCGAGTACAAACGGTAATACATCCAAAAGTCTTATTTTTGTTGGATCCTACAACAGGAGAAGAAAAAGGAAAATACAATGTTAATGATTATAGTTATATCCCCCAGGGATGTGATGTAGAACCGTCACCGCAAACAAAAGTGTGTGCATATCGTTGTAGGTACACATACTTTCGCCCTATAACACTTGACGGTTCTCACAACATTTCAATCTGTACTTTAACTGTTTTCGTCTTCGTGTTATGTTGTGTGTATACTTAAGTGTGTTTGTGTATCATGATAGAAGTATATTCATATGAAGCGATAGAAATATATGCATATGGAAAGAGGGAAAGATGGAAAGGTAGAGACGGTTGCTAAGTTCGAAGAAGTGAAAGAAGATAGCCCCAAAGAAAGGAAACCCTTCCCACCCCCCTACCCCAGGATCCCTACTTCACCAGTACTTGAGTGAGAAGCAGGAGAAGGTATGATGTTAAACGTCTCCTACAGAACGAACATTCTCACCTTCACCTTTGAAGCCCCTGAAGAAAAATATTAGCAACCTCTATGGAATGGAAAATGGTGAAGGGTCAATCACACTTGACTGCGAGGGTTGTCTGAAAGGTGTGATGTGCGTATAGTGTTAGTCACGCTTTTACCTACACTACCCACCCCTTTCAAAATCGATACAAACTCTTCCCAATTACACCACATTTCATAAAAGGTATAAAAGATTATATAGAAATAGAAAATTATACACTACAATCAAATATTTGTCTAGTTATTTAGTTTATATTACACTTTTATAAACATATAAAATCCTACGTTCAGTTCATGTCGCCTCGACATCACTATGTCTCAATAGTACCATCATATTATACTGTCAACTCTCTTTTTTCTATTACTTATTATCCGCAGGTTTGTATGGAGAAACTGGTGGAGACATTACGTACAAAGATTAATTTAGGCAAAAATAAAAACCTAAATATATGTGGATGGCGGAAGAGACTGGCTCTTGAATCGCATTTATATTATATCTTACAAAGGGTAAAAAAATTATGTGTTACGTAATGTTTCATTCAAATTTCCATCTTATATTAACCTAATATTTCTTGGTAACTCTCGAAGAACAGCTTAGGCAAAACTAAGACCTAACTGTAGTCTGATACTGGGATTCGAGATCCTCGATGACTAGAGCGGAGCACATGGGTGACTTAAATGCTCAAATTCTTCTTCTAACTCTACGTTTACGGCGGGATTTAGCGCTAACTTGAGGGAGTGCATGGGTAACTTAAATACTCAAGAACTTCTACGTTGATGGCGGGATTTAAAGTAACTAGAGCGGAGCGCATGGGTAACTTAAATACTCAAGAACTTCTTCTAACTTTGCGTTGATGGTGGGATTTAAGACCATCGCTAACTAGAGCGGAGCGTGCAGTCGACTTACGTCTACATCGGGCACTAATTGGCATGGAAATAACTGCGGCTATATCAAATCGGAATCAAACGTTTTTTAGAGAGAATATTATAGATTCTTCAGTCCTGACTCGATATAACAACACACTTTATTCAGTTGATTACATAAAGGGGGCAATAAGCATACGTAACACCTTTGAGACGACGAATAGTGATACGATTACCTATTGCTATTACTACAAGAAGCAGTATGGCCTTGATATCAGTGATTTTCAGCAGCCATTGCTTGTCTGTCAAGTAGAGAGAAGGATGATGAAGCAATAGGACCACAGGATAGTAAAAGAACCCAAGAATAGATTATAGTATAGTTTGAGATATGAAGGGAATTCGGTGCAGGAAAAGTAATTTCGGAAGGAACACCGAAAACAACTCGGGAGCCGGTGGCCATCACTCCGCCCATTAACACAGAACGTTAACGTCCCTTGGGGATATAACACTTTATTTTCTTAAGAATGTATTTTCCTGTTTCTTCTCCTGTTGTAGGATCCTCCAAAAATAAGACTTTTGGTTGTATTACCGTTTGTACTAGGGAAAGTTTCTCATACTTCTTTCCTCAGAACAGAATTCTGAAGATACTATTTTACTAGGACTAGGTCATCGACCTTATACTTAGGTTCGGCAGCATTCTAGTTATATTTACCCACTCGTTGTTGTGCTCTATCAACCAAGTTCTTAGAAACTATCGTTTGATAAGTTGGTAATCAACAGTAGGTTGTTCCAGCGAAGTAAAAGATTTAATAGGGGGTTCTCCCACAAAGGGTTTACCCACTACTTCCAAAGGGGGTATTTCAGTCGATAAATGTGATAATTCATTCATTTAAAATAAACTCAAAGTCTTTAATCGTTGTTGCCCATGACGTACGTTTCTCATAGCAGTACGTGCGACATAACTATGTTGTCAATGTGTAGCAGTCAGATGGCGTTGGCCTTGTATACTGTGGGTAATAAATGGAGAGATTAAGTTTGAGTTGTCTTTGTCAGGGAAAATTCTGTAGGTCAGTGTTAAAACAAAAAATTATTAAAGAGATAGTTTCGTTGTCTGGCTGAAAACGTGTGTTCATGCCTTCTGCGCCACACTCGAACCCTACCATCAGTTGTTAAGAACTAAAGTCGGTACTGATGTGACCTGGACATGGTTTTTCAGTCGACTAGGACCCAACTGATATGGTCACAAGCTCAGAACAGAAGGTGCTAGCGATGTCGTTTTATTGGCAAGTACACTCGCTCGGTCGTCTGCTGCCATAGCCCATTAGCGCCATATTTCGGTGCACTGTCCTGACAAATACGTTCGTCACACGTTCCACATTGATTTATGCGCTTATTTCACGCAGTGTTGCTTCTCTGCTATTATAGCACTGCAACTATATGCAAACGCTGCTGCTCTCGGTCGCTAAGTAATGACCGTCGGCTACTGCGTTGTCTGTGGTGAGAGGTGATGCATGAAATTTTGTATTCTCAGCACAATATTGACGTTGATGCATGAAATTTTGTATTCTCAGCACAATATTGACACTGTGGATCTCAGAATGTTGAATTCCCTAACGATTTCCGAAATGGAACGTCATATGGATATAGCTCCAATTATCATTCCACGTCCAAAGTCTGTAGAATCACGTTGTGCGACCACCATCACGTCGGAAACCTTTTCACATGAATCACCTGAGTACAAATGACAGCTCTGCAAAATACTGTCGTTTTATGACCTTTTATAGCTATCGCCATCTGTATATGTGCATGTCACTATCCCAACGCTTGTCACAATGTATTGTAATCTCTGTCTGTCTCCATAGTTTTAGCCCACTCCAGTACCAACGAAGTAAGTTCCTGATGTTTCAACACGTGTCCTACAATCTTCTTCTTCTTATGAGTGTTTTCCTGTTCCTGCCCAATCTATAGACAGAACGAGAGAGAGAGAGAGAGAGAGAGAGAGAGAGAGAGAGAGATAGAGAGTGAGAGAGGTGGTGACTCAAATACTCATTTGGTCATCCCGATTTAGGTTCTCCGAGATTTGGCCGCCGGGGTGGCCGAGCGGTTCTAGGCGCTACAGTTTGGAACCGCGCGACCGCTACGGTCGCAGGTTCGAATCCTGCCTCGGGCATGGATGTGTGTGGTGTCCTCAGGTTGGTTAGTTTAAGTAGTTCTAAGTTCTAGGGGACTGATGACCTCAGATAGTTAAGTCCCATAGTGCTCAGAGCCATTTGAACCATTTTTTCCTCCGTGATTTACCTAAATCACTTAAGGAAATGTCGGTATTGTTCGTTTGAAAGGACACGACCGATTTCTGATAGACTAACTGCTCATCTCACGTCCACTAAGTTTGCACCATCCTTCTGCTACACGTCTGAAATGCTTAGAATGGGAAAGACGATACGGAGATTTAACACAGTGTCTAATGATTACGCAGAAATTCAGTGGCCTATGTTTCATTCCAAGCCTTCTCACAACGTTTCAGACAGTTCCCAACAATAATTTTTATTTCAGACATTTTTTCTGTTCTATTGTGATCATAAGCCCCTACCACCCTCGGTGCAGTCGTACAAACCCTCTTGAACAGAAAGAGCTGTTGTGTTCACCTACAGCACATGTGTCTTATTCTGTGTATTCATATCCTGTGTACATGTGATCACCTCCTATTCACTCACTATGTGAAAGAGAGGCATGACGCATGGTTGTGTGAATCGTTTGAATGGGCAAGTATCGTGTGTATCGGACACCTGTAGCCTGTAGGAACAGTTTTGCCGCCTTGACAGGTGTTGCGATTAGTTGTACCATCATCAGTCATGATGCTTTCTTGTGTGCCGTACTTCAACAGCCATTGATTCACCAGTGTGCAACCCGTACTTTCTCCATGCTGGTTAGGCATGGATATCATAGCTATAAAACGAATCAACGATCATCGTTAACACATGACAGCTTCACGCTGGTTGAGGGCAAATGACCCACACACTCAATCCAAATCATTTGAAAAAGTTTACCAGCTTCAGCTAGTCGGTGTCATAGATCTGCTCTTTGGACGCTTGGACTCCGGTTCTAGACATAATGCTTGGTATCTTTCTTGTGTGTAATCTGCCAGTATGCACCACTCTGTGTTCCGTTGCCCAAAGTTCCGTGTAACTGGACAGAATCGAATCAAGGCCTGCCTCAATACTTCCCTTTGAAACTCAAGTTGCACTACCACTCATAACCCACATCTTGTTTTGTCTGTAAAGAAGGCGGTCTCCCATACAGAATTGTGGCTGGCTTGCGAATTGCCTACAATCAGTGTCACGACTCCCTGCTTGCCTCCCAATGTGAGCATCAAGGCCAACGCATACCACATCTCGAATTTTGAGACTCAGGCCATCCACATTCTTGTGTGATTGGCCCGGACGATATCTGACTTTCTTAACTGAAATCGCTGACACATAAAGCCGACCTTGTCCATCTGCTGGCTGGACATTCAAGACTTAGTAGCCATTGAAGCGCTACTTGATCCATAATCATCTTGAAATGCCGACATTAGCAATAACATGCGAAATACATTATACCGAAAGTGAGTGCAAGTGTTTCCTTCTCAGTTACTGTATAGTTTTTCTCAGCTGAAATTAGGTAACTAGAGGCACAACGTATGGAATTGTCACGACTGTCAATTTCCTGACCAAGAGAGAAGTTGCTCGAATTGAAGAACAGTATGGACTGTTTTGATAACTGAAAAAAAAACAAGAACCAGACTGAAATTTAATAATTATTTTGATTTTTGAAATGCCGTTTCACAGTTTTCAGGGCTTCGAAATTTTACTCACTTTCACAGTAATTGTGTAAATGGCCTTCCAGTTTCAGCAATGTATGACACGAATTTTCGGTAGAAATTAGTCACGCCAAGATATGACTATCTCCAACTGAAGTAAGTGTTCGAAAATTTTTCCTAGGTTGCCCCAGACGAGGGCCAGTGCAAACAAATTACTATCCAATGATGTGCCTTAAATAACGACCTTTAGGCAAAATGAAATTCAATTTTTCCAAACTGTCAGTGTTGCTGAACGTAATTGATCAAAAACTTCATGTAAATATAGATGTTCCGGAACGTATTTATTGAATCCTGTTATACCACCCAGATATATAAGACGCTATTTTGGCTTTAAACTTCGTAGTACGCCGTCCAGAAGCTTCTGAAATGTCGCTGGTGCGTCCTTTAGGACTAAAGGCTTGTCTTGTTTCTGGTAATGTCCAGAAAGGATGGCAAACACAATTTCTAACTGACCTATCGGTGTCACCTCTAATTGCTGATGTCTGGACCGAAGGTCCATAGATGTGAAGTACTGGCATTGTCCCACATAATCTAGGTACGTATCATCGAAGTTAAGCACAAGGTACGCATCTGAAACGGTTTACTCATTCAAAAAATGATAATCACAACAAAATCTGCAAGCCTTCCCGCCATCTGGTGACTTTATTAGCACAGTAACCACAGATGCCGACCACGGATTAGTTCTAGGTTCTATGATGCCATCTCTCACCTGTTGATTAAGGAATTCCTCCATAACAGGCTACAGAGATTGTAGGACCTCGTAGCTTGCTATAGAGAGGAGCTTCATTTCCTGTTGAGATATTATGCTGAAATACTGGCGTGGCAGGCAAAGAAAGGTCCAGGAGGGTCAAATCGTTATATGTATTCCTGCAACAGCTTTTCCATGCTTTTCCTGTCTTATCCCTGTAAATGTGCTACTATTTCCTTCGGTGAGAACGAACCGGTTGACTTCCCCGGTGCTGCAAAGTGAGGCGACTATTCCCTCTCCAATTCGTCCTCATCCATTGCTTTTAAATCAGTTACGAGAATACAATCGGGCAGTTCCACTCCATCACGACTATAATTACGGATTCGTAGAGCTAAAATTTTCATCGTTTAATTTCCCGAATTTAAGAGAAGCAAAATCCTGAAAAACACTGAATTTTTTTACAGTTTTACGTTTTCCGACAATGGATCCACAATACACAATGAATTTATCGGCAGCTCATCATCGACATCAACGCATTTCAACCTTCCACTACCTTTCTGTGTGATATCCTGTGAGTTGACTCTAAAGGACCTTTTACACAGTTTGTGCGGCTCCCTCTGGGCTAGAGGTACGCCTCGCAATAGCAGTTGTTTTCCAGCCGTACAACCAAGATGAAACACAGTTCCATCCAACTCTATGACTCTACTACAAGTCAACATTAGCGTGACGCGCAACTACGAAATACACTCCTGGAAATTGAAATAAGAACACCGTGAATTCATTGTCCCAGGAAGGGGAAACTTTATTGACACATTCCTGGGGTCAGATGCATAACATGATCACACTGACAGAACCACAGGGACATAGACACAGGCAACAGAGCATGCACAATGTCGGCACTAGTACAGTGTATATCCACCTTTCGCAGCAATGCAGGCTGCTATTCTCCCATGGAGACGATCGTAGAGATGCTGGATGTAGTCCTGTGGAACGGCTTGCCATGCCATTTCCACCTGGCGCCTCAGTTGGACCAGCGTTCGTGTTGGACGTGCAGACCGCGTGAGACGACGCTTCATCCAGTCCCAAACATGCTCAATGGGGGACAGATCCGGAGATCTTGCTGGCCAGGGTAGTTGACTTACACCTTCTAGAGCACGTTGGGTGGCACGGGATACATGCGGACGTGCATTGTCCTGTTGGAACAGCAAGTTCCCTTGCCGGTCTAGGAATGGTAGAACGATGGGTTCGATGACGGTTTGGATGTACCGTGCACTATTCAGTGTCCCCTCGACGATCACCAGTGGTGTACGGCCAGTGTAGGAGATCGCTCCCCACACCATGATGCCGGGTGTTGGCCCTGTGTGCCTCGGTCGTATGCAGTCCTGATTGTGGCGCTCACCTGCACGGCGCCAAATACGCATACGACCATCATTGGCACCAAGGCAGAAGCGACTCTCATCGCTGAAGACGACACATCTCCATTCGTCCCTCCATTCACGCCTGTCGCGGCACCACTGGAGGTGGGCTGCACGATGTTGGGGCGTGAGCGGAAGACGGCCTAACGGTGTGCGGAACCGTAGCCCAGCTTCATGGAGACGGTTGCGAATGGTCCTCGCCGATACCCCAGGAACAACAGTGTCCCTAATTTGCTGGGAAGTGGCGGTGCGGTCCCCTAGGGCACTGCGTAGGATCCTACGGTCTTGGCGTGCAGCCGTACGTCGCTGCGGTCCGGTCCCAGGTCGACGGGCACGTGCACCTTCCGCCGACCACTGGCGACAACATCGATGTACTGTGGAGACCTCACGCCCCACGTGTTGAGCAATTCGGCGGTACGTCCACCCGGCCTCCCGCATGCCCACTATACGCCCTCGCTCAAAGTCCGTCAACTGCACATACGGTTCACGTCCACGCTGTCGCGGCATGCTACCAGTGTTAAAGACTGCGATGGAGCTCCGTATGCCACGGCAAACTGGCTGACACTGACGGCGGCGGTGCACAAATGCTGCGCAGCTAGCGCCATTCGACGGCCAACACCGCGGTTCCTGGTGTGTCCGCTGTGCCGTGCGTGTGATCATTGCTTGTACAGGCCTCTCGCAGTGTCCGGAGAAAGTATGGTGGGTCTGACACACCGGTGTCAATGTGTTCTTTTTTCCATTTCCAGGAGTGTACATCTCGTGTGTGACACCATAGCCACTACCGAACTTTGAAAGAACTTCGACCTCATTCTGGAAGTTACATTCCCTCACTCGGAAACATACCATAATTGACCCGAGTGAATTGCCATGACTCCATCTTAACCCGCTCAACGCCAAGTGTGGTGGACTTAATTCAACTTTTCCAAGTACACCCAAGGGTGCTACAAACACTTGAGACCCTGTTTTCCAACAGAAATATCTCTAAGTTATTGTTTACAGATCCTGTCAGAAAAAGTTCACCATAGATTGCGCGCAGTGATGCTGTGTGCTAACGCTTACCGCAAGCACTGCATAGTGGCCACAGCGCTCCTTGTTTCGTTTAACGGCGGGTTGTGTGGGCCATCCTCAATGAAGTTGCAAACTGTAGTGGTTTGAGGTCATTGGAATGCAAACTACATGGTGCCTGGCTCGGAGCTGTCCTTGCAATAACCAGTTTGTAGCCGTTCATTGTGTCAACTGCTGCTCGAATTGCTACTGCAGACGCAGTAGATGTCCCACAGCCATACGCCGAATACGAGAGTCTTCTCTCTCGGTAGTGCCACAAGGCCGTCTGGAGCCCGGTATTCTTGCTACCGTGCGTTCCCGTGACGACCGCTATCAGCAGTCATGTAGAGTGGCTACATTCAAGCCCAGTCTTTCTGTAATATCGCGGAAGATTCAACGTGCTTCTCGTAGCCCTATTACAAGAGCTCATTGAAAATCAGTGAGCCGATAAGGACGTCGTCGTTATCTTAAATACATCCTTCACTAACATCAACTCACTACGTTTAATCTCACAGGTAACAAACGCTTATAAGAGTTACACACATATTTAAAGCCAACCTGATTTGCATCCATATGGTGATCGCCACTCGTATTCGACTGACACTACATTTCAATCGACGTCATCTTTCGGATGTAGAAACACTCCTACCAACTTTCGTTTATCCCGAACAACTTCTTTTTGGTGTTTTGATTTTTTTTTTCGTCAGAATATACCTTCCACAGGTTTCACAGAAAATGGAAAAGCCAATGCTGAGATACTAGTATCAAGGACAGATATAGCAGGAAGCGACCTTTCCCGTTTCTCCTCCCGTAACTCACTTAACTCTGTAATAGTACAGCATTCGGTCTAAGGCGCTGCAGTCATGTACTGCGCGGCTGGTCCCGGCGGAGGTTCGAGTCCTCGCTCGGGCATGGGTGTGTGTGTGTGTGTTTGTCCTTAGCATAATTTAGGTTAAGTTGTGTGTAAGCTTAGGGACTGATGACCTTAGCAGTTAAGTCCCATAAGATTTCACACACATTTTTTCTACTACATTATCAATTAGGTGCTCTGTCGCGCTTTTCGCTGAAATTTCCTTAGCTGTCCCTCCCGTATGCGCAATACCTATCTTTAGACGGTCGTTCCCTAATTCTTATATTTTATATGCAGGCCATCGTTCTGTCACATAATAATAGACTTCTACGTGACAATGTCATCCGTTAAACCCCAAATATGTGTCTAATAATCACGAAGTGCACAACCATATCTAGTCCTGGCAGGTTCTTGCAGGGTGGCTTCTCTGTGGAGTAAACAAACGATGAATATGTCGGTATGATTTTGTTGCTGGGTGCATCAGACTGGTGCTGCTCGTGCATATGCTGCACGGTATTCTCAAAGCCGCCATCCCGATAAAAGTGTGTTTCGTCACCCTCAGCAACGCCTTCGGGAAACCAGTAATCTTCATCAAACGTGTGTGAATTCCTAAGGGACCAAACAGCTGAGGTCATCGGTCACTAGACTAACACACTGCTTAAACTAACTTACGCTAAGAACAACACACACACCCATGCCCGAGGGGGGGGACTTGTACCTCCGGCGAGAGGGGTAGCAGAATCCCTGACATGGCGCCTCAAACCGTGCGGCCACTCTGCGAGGCTAATCTTCATCCAAAGGTCATCCAAGGACTAGAAATACTCCACAAACAGGAGATGAGATTCTTCAAACCGTTCATCGATCACCTCGGCGGAGTACCTGTGATATCGCAAGGCAGTTCCAGATAGTTCAAAGACTAGTTGTTGAGGCGTTGCACGATGAAGAACTACACCCACATCAGTAAGTCAACACCAACGGCCAGAAGGTCGCATTCGCCGAGTACAGTTTTGTGAATGGTTTTTGCGCCAAGTGGAAGATAATGAAGTCTCTATAAATAACGTGATATGGGATGAAGAATCTAGCTTTCCTCGTGAAGATATTTTCAACTTCTACAACAGTCATTATTCGTCGGAACAGAACAGTGGCTATCACGCACGCTTTCAAATAAACCTGTGAGCTGCTATCGTCGGAGGGGTGCTTTCGAGTCTTTACGAATTAACGGACAATCTGAATGTGCTCCTGTATTGTACGTTACTTTGCAATACTTTGCCTGACGCATTAGAAAACTTTCCACCTGGTGTTTGGCGATAGCTGTGATTTCAGTACGATCGTACACCGCCACACTTTTGAATGAATGTGCTTAACCATTTAAATGAAGCGCTTCGAGGTAAATTGACTGGTCGTTGAGGTGCAGTGTTCTGGCCTCCACATTCCCCAGAACTTAATACAATAGACTTTTTTGTGGGGAAAAGGTTTTAGTACTCCACCCATGAGTGTATACGATCTAATAGCTCGCGCGCATGCCGCTTCAGCAATGGTGGATGCAGTTGTGTTAAACAGGTCCAGCACAGTGTTCAAATGGTTCAAATGGCTCTGAGCACTATGGGACGTAACATCTGAAGTCATCAGTCCCCTAGAACTTAGAACTACTTAAACCTAACTAACCTAAGGATATCACACACATCCATGCCCGAGGCAGGATTCGAACGTGCGACCGTACCGGTCGCGCGGTTCCAGACAGTAGCTCCTAGAATGGCCAAGAAAGCAAGACAAACATCGAGGAAGGTGAAAAAGAAGCTGGACGATCTGCTAGAATCCAAAGAAGGGCCATCATATGCAACAGGACACTTAATTAACTGTAAGCAACAAATTTCAAAATTTTTTTAAAGAAAAAAGAAGAAAGTCAATTTCCAGCAAACTAAAATTTTCAGTACATATGTCCCATTATATCAGAAACTATCATAGATAAATGAATGCAATTTTCAGAGACTCTGTATAACATAAAAAGTCACCTCCGGTACTACATTCATTAATATTCCCCCATTAGGAAGATCACAAAAAATACTTTCTGCAGAAAAAACTTAATATTTTTTGTTAATAAATTTATAAAAGTATTTCTTAAAAACTATTAAATGGATAAAGTATATTTTAGTACAGTTGACTCTATTAGCTTCATGTAACATACAGTAAAAATATTAAGTTCCTGTATCAAATAGTTTTTTCTTCAGGAATGGGTGAAATACTTGCCTAAATTAACATGGGTTAGATAGGCAGGGTGTGGTCCCCTTAAAAGGTTTTTCTAAAAACTGTGTCGAAATTAAGATTCGCTGTGTTTTCATATCAGGATTTGTAGGCTTATTTTATAGAACCCATCCAGCACAAAACGTCTTACACTATTTTATTTTTTACTTACACTTTTTTTCAGTATCTTTTTACAGTTCCTCAGTATAATATTCCCGCTTCTCTACGACAGAATTCCAACTCCATGGAAGCTCTATTATTCCATCCAGGACACCAGTTCTATTTATCTGTCGAATGGTTCGGGTATCGGTGGTAAAAAGCTCTTCCAGAGACAGATAACGACGTCCACGCGTAGGTTTTTTCAATTTCACGAGCAAGTCGAAACCTGGTGGTCTCATGTCTGGGCTCTAGGGGGGACGCGGCAACACTTCCCATCCGTGTTCGCGCAGTACGTAGGCAATAACACTGCAATATGCGGGCGAGCGTTGTTGTGGAAAATGAGTGGCCGAGCATCGAGCAACTAAGGTCGGGTTTTGTGCATTTTTCTGCGCAGGTTTTGCATGAAGTTACGATAACACACTGCTGTGACTCTTGTTCCACATGGGCAGTTGTTGTTGTTGTTGTTGTTGTTGTTGTGGTCTTCAGTCCTGAGACTGGTTTGATGCAGCTCTCCATGCTACTCTATACTGTGCAAGCTTCTTCATCTCCCAGTACCTACTGCAACCTACATCCTTCTGAATCTGTTTATTGTATTCATACCTTGGTCTCCCTCTACGATTTCTATCCTCCACGCTGCCCTCCAATACTAAATTGGTGATCCCTTGATGCCTCAGAACATGTCCCACCAACCGATCCCTTCTTCTAGTCAAGTTGTGCCACAAACTTCTCTTCTCCCCTATCCTATTCAGTACCTCCTCATTAGTTATATGATCTACCCATCTAATCTTCAGCATTCTTCTGTAGCACTACATTTCGAAAGCTTCTATTCTCTTCTTGTCCAGACTAGTTATCGTCCATGTTTCACTTCCATACATGGCTACGCTCCATACAAATACTTTCAGAAACGACTTCCTGACACGTAAATCTATACTCGATGTTAACAGATTTCTCTTCTTCAGAAACGCTTTCCTTGCCATTGCCAGTCTACATTTTATATCCTCTCTACTTCGACCATCATCAGTTATTTTGCTCCCCAAATAGCAAAACTCCTTTACTACTTTAAGTGTCTCATTTCCTAATCTCATTTCCTCAGCATCACGCGACTTAATTCGACTACATCCCATTATCCTCGTTTTGCTTTTGTTGATCTTCATCTTATACCCTCCTTTCAAGACACTGTCCATTCTGTTCAACTGCTCTTCCAAGTCCTTTGCGGGCAGTATCTGTCATGATTACTCCTTGGTTACCATAATCGCAAATAATCATTTACTTGATCTTTGACTGATCGCGTCGAAATTTTTTTTAGACGTGGAAAATCCGAAGCTCTCCACTCACTGGACTGTGATTTCAACTTCCACTCAAAGCATCGCATCTAAATTTCATAAATAGCGACAATTCGACTCAAAAACCCTTGACCTTCACAGTCGAATCGTCGTTTCAGCAACGTCGCAATAACTAGGCGATTTTTCTTCTCTTAAGCAGTCAAACAGTGAGGGACGCAGTTTGCGAAATTTTTTCTCTTTTTCAAATTGCCTGCCAGATGAGTGAATATTCATGTCGGGGGAATACCTGTGGCTTCAGAGAGTTGCGCTGCAATCTTCCCCAAGAGCATTTGCCACAAGTTTCACACTTCTTTCATTTGTTGACGTTTTTGGTCTTCCGGGTCTTGGACTGTCATCTATGCTCTTACGACCTCCTCGAAAACGAATAACTCAACGTGAAACATTACTACGGTCCACTGTAAACTCAACACAAACTTCACTTAACGCACTGTGGATTTCTGTTAGGTTTTTTTTCCGCGTAAAGTTTCGATCTTGACGTACGACCGCTGGTCTTCGACATTCACAGTAGGTGAGACCCCTGCAGGATCCATTTCTACCTCTCGCCATGTAATTTTCATTGTTGTTGCGTCAAACTACACACAGTAACACCGACCCTAGCATTATTTATGAAATATCCCTCGTACCAGGGTGAATAAGGTAGTTCTGAATTCCAGTACACGTTTGTAACGAAACCAATAACAATATCTATACGTAAAAGTGAAAATTTTGTGTAGTGGCCCAAACTGTCTGTTATGTTACATCAGATGATGATACTCCTTGGCAGAGCGTAGGAGAACTATGCGGGAGACCTGCACCGCCGTACTAGGCAATGTCCTAGTGGTGGTGGTTTGCCATTGCCTTCCTCCGACCGTAATGGGGATGAATGAAGATGATGAAGACGACACAACAACACCCACTCATCTCGAGGCAGGTGAAGATCCCTGACACCGTCACCGGCCGGAGTGGCCGAGCGGTTCTAGGCGCTACAGCCTGGAACCGCGCAACCGCTACAGTCGCAGGTTCGAATCATACCTCGGACATGGATGTGTGTGATGTCCTTAGGTTAGTTAGGTTTAAGTAGTTCTAAGTTCTAGGGGACTGATGACCTTAGAAGTTAAGTCCCATAGTGCTCAGAGCCATTTGAACCATTTGAACCTGGCCCCGCCGGGAATCGAACCCGTGACCCCGTGCTCGGGAAGCCAGAACGCTACCGTGAGACCACGAGCTTCGAACCCACTTTTATTACACGGAATTTAGGTCATGATTTAAAAGCAGTTTCTTTCTGTTGTAGTCGATATCAGACAGTAGGTCTGGTATGTTTTGATCTCAGATGGATGAAAACGGTGACCAGCTGAATAAAGTTACACAACAAACTTCCTTTGCAATCCTCCCATAAAACTCATTCAAGCATTTGGCAGCAGTATTGCATTTCCTCGCACACTTCTACGAGTTTCAATAGGAGCTGTTTATTTGCCATGATTGTGCATTCATCCCATAATAAACATAACCATACATATCAACGCATATCTTACATTTCACTCCCTAAATTTAACGATCTTTAAATTTTGTAAGCATTTCTCCAGATTTTAAAATCTCATTTGACCCATTCCGAGGGTGAAACATAAGAAGGAAAAAAGACTCAACTCCCTGTTGTAGTCGATGGTAAAAGTGTCATTACATATTCTTCCCAATTCCCACCTTTCGGATTATTTTTGTAATTCTTGTTCTGCAGTGTTGTTTCTGACCTTCGCTTCAACTCATATTAGACCGCAGATATCTGTGGTAGCATTTCCTCTCTAGCGTACTGCGCTAATTTCAACTGATTACTAGTGAATAATAAATATTATATTTCAGGTTCCTTAATAGTTTTTAATGGGCAATTCAAATTCATTCCCACAGTGATATCAAATATCTTCATTAGCTACCGGCAGAGGTACATTGTTGTCTGGTCAGTTAGTTGGTTGGTGGTGGGACGTGACCAAAGAACAACGTCATTGTGGTTCCATGATGTACGGTGACAGAAACGATCAGAAGAACAACACAGACAACACAGTCCAGTCAATGGCCAAGTAAAATGGACAAACAAAGAGGCGAAAGGAATATTTAGGCGACAGGAAGAGTAAAAAACAGGGAGGGAGCTGGGAAGTGGCGAGAGCAAGTGGCGCCTCCAGGGATGCTAGGTGCAATGTTGCACTAGCAAGGCGCCGCTCCATACTGGTCATCATTGTGACACAATGAAGAATACACCAGGGGAAGGAGACATCAAAAAAGAAGAAACAAAATGGCAGAAACGACCAGACAAAACATTGGAAAAAATGGGGGAAAACCTGGCCACGTGGAGGCAAGACCAAAACCTCCAAAACTAATGCCAACGCTAACTGAGGGATTCCATTCTGGAAGGAAATTCAGGTACCTAAGTGGACAAACTACTTTCACTAAGAAAACGAAGGATGGACATAACTATATGAGGGTTGTTCACTAATACCTGGGACAAGGCTAGGGGGAGTGTGTACTTAGTGCAAAGGGTCAAAAGCCAGGGGAATTCAAGCAAACTACAGATCATCATGACAATACCTACGAAGCGGCCAGGCTGGTCATTACGGAGTAAAAAACCCTGGCACCGCGAGAAGCAGAGGGAAAAATGCCACTTGGTGGGATTCCCATGATTGCACAAAGTTTATTAGGCAGATAGGTGTCTACCAACAGTCAGCCCATGACTGAGCTAACAGGAATTTGATATGAAGCCGCAAATCTGCCCCAGAGTGATCTTAGAGAATGGGGTAGGTGAGTGTCTACCAGCACATGATTAACAAGCTTACTATCAAGAATACTCACATGGCCTGGAACCTAAAGGAAATTAACTGAACATACAACACATGCAGCAGCTCAAGGTAAGTGAGCAGATTGTGGGTGGCAGGCACCAAGGGGTGGCGAGAAAAACACTGGGCGAGAGCCTGGAGAACACTCATCGAGTCGTACACAACGAAACTTCGATGAGAGATTAACGTTTAGTAAGGTAGACGGCCCAAAAGATGACCATCATTTCTGCAGGTACACATCTAACACGTGGCAGGCAAGAAATAATATTTAGTGGCAACAGAAGATCGGCGGATTTAGAGCCATCGGTGTAAAAGTCAATAGCATCCGAAAACTTCCGCAAAACCTGGTAGAACGAACAATGGAAAACCAAAGGAGCAAAGGAGGGTTCCAGACCCCAGACCCCCGAAGAGATCCATCCAAATCCAGGGTTTGGGAATTAACAAATTGGGGTGTTATGGAGTGAACGTGGGAAACAGGACAAAGAGGGAAGACGGAAATCACAGCAGAACGCAGCAAAGGAGAATCCAACCAAAAAACCCGCATATGGCCGAACAGTGGGTTGGTGACATTCCGAAGTCATGAAAAGAGTAGAACAAGAGGGGTGAGCAAGGAAAAAGCCAAGAGTGGTGGCAAAGGAAACCAGAAGTTGGGACCACCAAATCAAAGACAACCATAGTCCAAATAGGACAGAATTAAGGCTGATAAATGTGGAGAAGAGTCAACTATGCACTCCCAAGAGGTGTGCGAGGGAAGTGAAGTACACTGAGAATACAGAAACAGCCAATCTTCAGAAGGCATATACAGGACAAGCACCTAAACTTAACGTCGAAGAAAAGACCCAGGAAACGGAACTGGATGCCATGGTCAGCCATGGTGTGTCGAGGGAGAGCTCCAGATCAATATCGATTATAGTGCAATGACAGAAATGTATCACCCACGCTTTAAGGGAGGGGAACTGAAAACCATGTGAGGGTGTCCACAAAGAAGCATGCCAGATGGTGCCCTGCAAAGGCAACTGAGTGAGAACTAGCCCAAATACAGAAATCATCCACATACAGAGAAGGGTGATCAACAGTCTGATGGAGACCATGAGCCTATTAACAGTGATGGGAAAATGGTTCAAATGGCTCTGAGCACTATGGGACTCAACTACTGAGGTCATTAGTCCCCTAGAACTTAGAACTAGTTAAACCTAACTAACCTAAGGACATCACAAACATCCATGCCCGAGGCAGGATTCGAACCTGCGACCGTAGCGGTCTTGCGGTTCCAGACTGCAGCACCTTTAACCGCACGGCCACTACGGCCGGCCGTGATGGGAAAAAGAAGTCACTTATTATGGAGGTCTGTGGAATGCCATTCTCCTAGGTCTGTGGAGAAGATAGAAAAATGACAATACAAACTTGGAATGATAGGTGGGACAGGAATTGATGAATAAAAATTGGGAGTGGCCCTGAACGCCCAGCTCAGGGACCGTAACCAGGATGTGATGGTGACAAGTCATCAATCAGGCCTTCGAACATTGAAGAAATTTGCAACAAGATGGCAGCACTGAGGAAAGGCCTGCCAAACTGAAGTTTCCAATTGGAGCAGACGATTGATCAGAGACTGTGTCTCCTGAAAGCCACATTGATAAGAAGACAAAAGGAACCAATATTTGATGAGTCCACAGAGTCGATGAGATACCAACTGTCCATAAGTTGCATGAGGTGTTAATCAGATTGATAGGCTTATAAGTATCGAGTGATCACTATCCCTTACCACAATTTAGAACAGGAACCACAATACTGTCCCTCTATTTACAGGGGAGAACGCTTTGCAGCCAAATGTGGTTGAGCACCTGGAGGGCATACTGTCGCTGTACAAGACTGAGGTGCTGAAACATTTGGTTATGGAAATTAGAAATATGTGGTAAGGACTATGGGACCAAACTGCTGAAGTCATCAGTCCCTATTATATCTAACTTTAATTTAAACTAAGGACAACACACACACCCATGCCCAAGGAAGGACTCAAACCTCTGACAGGGGAAGCCGTGTAAACTGTGACAAGACACCTCAGACTGCACGGCTACCCCATGTGGCATTTGGTTATGGATGGAATGAGGAGAATGGGCTAAATCGTGGGAAAAGGAGAGGGCCAAAAGAGGTTCCTATTCTGTAAAAGATTCATTGTAGGATTCCACCTAACAAGCAGTAAAGCATTAGTGGGAAGCTTCATCCAATTGTTAAAAGGAGAGGAAGGTAGCTGCATAGGAGGCTAACACTGATGATATCACAAAATGAATCTCAAGGTCTTCCATAAGAACCAATAGATGCAACCCAAAAGGGCAGCGCCTGGGATGGAAGACTCATTGACACCTTAGAGGGTATGGAGCATAGCCCACACCTGTGACAAAGGGACAGAAGAACCTAGGGAGGAGGTAAAGTGTTTCCTGAACACCCACTTAATTAGCAGGATTAAGTAAAGGACTTTCCAAAGAGACATTTAAAAGTAATAAGGCAGGTGTAGGATGGTGACACTGTCAGCGATCATGGATACTCCACCATGGCAGAGGCCAGTGGTGAATGGGGCCCATCGAGAACGGGACACCCACATTGGCGACACGATTGATAGTATTGGAAGTGTCGCTGACAACTTTATGACCACAGATTGAAAAAGATGGGATAAACATATCCTGGGAGGTATATACACACATCAAAAGAAGGTTTGCATCACCCCGGTTTCCACAACTCCTGAAGATAGACGTTGACTGTGGATATTGTATCACAGACACAGACCCTTTGACTGTTCAGAGATGTCGCTAAACCCGCCCAAAGATGTAAACAACCATGTACGAGGAGCGCCTATTAGAGGAAAGGGGTCCGACAGACGATCAGTTCCAGTCATTCAACCAGGAAGGAGGTACACAGCTCGTATTGTCATAGTTCAAACACGCCTAGACATTCAATACCGCGGTTCGACTGCGTCCACATTGTTACTTTGTGCCAGGAAGGGCTGGCAACAAGGGAAGTGTCCAGGCATCTCGGACTGAACCAGAGCGAAGTTGTTCGGACATGGAGGAAATACAGAGAGACAGGAACTGTCGATGACATGCCTCGCTCAGGCCGCCCAAGGGCTACTACTGCAGTGGGTGAGCGCTACCTACGGATAACGGCTCCGAGCAAGCCTGACAGCAACGTCACCATGTTGAATAATGCTTTTAGTGCAGTCACAGGACGTCGTGTTACGACTCAAGCTGTGTGGAGTAGGCTGCATGATGTGCAACTTCACTCCCGACAACCATGACGAGGTCCATCTTTGCAACCACAACACCATTCAGCGAGGTACAGGTGGGCCCAACAACGTGCCAAATGGACCACTCAGGATGGCATCAAATTCTCTTCAACGATGAGTGTTGCATATGTCTTCAACCAGAAAATCGGAGACATGTTTGCATGCAACCCAGTCAGGCTGAACACCTTAGACACACTATCCAGCGAGTGCAGCATGGTGGAGGTTCCCTTCTGTTTTGCGGTGTCATTATGTGGGGCCGACGTACGCCGCTGGTGGTCATGGAAGGCGCCGTAACGGCTGTACGATACGTGAATGCCATCCTCCGACCGATAGTGCAACCATATCGGCAGTGTATTGGCGAGGCATTCGTCTTCATGGACGACAATGCGTATCCCCATTGTGACATCTTGTGAATGACTTCCTTCAAGATGACGAAATCGATCGACTGGAGTGGCCAGCATGTTCTCCAGACATGAGCCGATGGCACATGCCTGGGACAGATTGAAAAGCGTTGGTTATGCACGACATAACCCACCAACCACTCTAAGGAATGTACGTCGAATAGCCATTGAGCAGTAAGAAAATTTGGACCAACAGTGTCTTGATGAACATGCGGATAGTATGCCACGATGAATACAGGCATTCATCAATGCAAGAGGATGTGCTACTGGGTATTAGAGGTCCAGAGTGTACAGCAATCTGGATCACCACCTCTGAACGTCTCGCTGTGTGGTTATGATACATGCAATGTGTGGTTTTCACGAGCAATAAAAATGGCAGAAATGATATTTATATTTATTTAAATTCCAGTTCCCTGTAAAGGTTCCGGAACTCTCGGAACCGAGGTGACGCAAGACTTTTTTGAAGTGTGTAGAAGCCAATCAGCACGAGGGAAAACCCAGCTGGGTAACATTGCCATGAGGAGGCGGGAAGGGAACGAAACAATCAATAGGAAGAGGTTGCTACTGTAGAGGTCATAGGGCAGAGATCAGTGCAGTGAAGAGAGAAGGGGTCAGAGATGTGAGAGAACGGTCTATGGCAGAGAAAGTCCCATAAGCAGCTCTGAAATGGAAAGGGGAAACATTATTAAGACGGCGCAGGTCTTAGCCTGCAAGAAGCCAGTGTATGAGGACACACTGACTAGACAAAAACGCACAGCCCCAAAGAATTGATGGGAATTAAAACTCGAAAGGAGGAGTAAGGAAAAAGTATTTGCTGAAGGTGTGCATTAGGTGTAGGTGGCATGTCACGAGGGAGACAGAGGTTGGAAACCAAGACCACAGAGTCCAAGTGGACCCAGATAGCAATTGCTTCCCATTCTGTCCCCATAAATGAAACATCAGTAATGTGCAGCAGTCACCTCGTTATATCCGTAATCTCAATCAACAACTGTGTCAGCAGCAAAGAAACTGAATGCAGTGCCAGATTCCCCTCAACATGCTGATAGACAGCAAGGCGTAGTACCAGTTACGGCATTTCGTACATGAATCTGTATTTAAATGTCAAACAGAAGAAAGTAATTTTGCTATATTTAAAACACATGGAACTTCTTTCCAAAACAGAAGCAGTAGTATAGTTGTAAATCTAAAAAATTCAAAGATTGGCAACACAGAAGCAATAGTATCAATATCTGAAATATCAGTTTTGTGAGCAGTCGCCTTATGTCCATAATCTCAGTCAACATCCAAGTCAGCAACACAGAAAAAGAATGCAGCGCATGTTTCAAGCCAACCTGCTGACAGATAATAGGGCGAAATATCAATAACGACATTACGTACATGTGTCTGTAATTTAATGTTAAAAACAAGTAAATAATATTGATGCATTTAAAACACATGGAATGACTTACCAAAACAGAGACTATTGTATTCTGTACTTATATTTGGAATATCAATATTGTGTCGCAGTCATCTCGTTATTTCCACAATCTCAGTCAACAGCTGAGTCTGTAGCATACAAAGGGAACGCAGCGCCAGATTCCAGTAAACCTGCTGATAGACAACAAGGCGAAATGTCACTTACGACATTTCGTATGTGAATCTGTAATTTTAATGTCACACTGAATAATAAAATATTGAAGTATATAAAACACATGGAGGTACTTAAAATATCAGAAGCAATTGTATTCTGCCTCCATATTGGAAATACAAACATTACGCTTCAGTCACCACGTTATTTCAATAATCTGAGGCAAGAGATGAGTCAGTAGCACCGAAACTGAATGCAGCGCTAGATTTCCGTCAACCTCCTGCTACACAACAGGACGAAATATCAGTTACGACATTTCGTCCATGACTCTGTAATTTAATGTCAAACAACGTAAACTAATATTGCAGTTTATAAAACACATGGAATTACTTACTAAAAAAGAAGCAATATTATAATGTCCCTTATTGGAAGTATCAATTTTGTGCTACAGTCAACTATTTATTTCAATATTCTCAGTCAACAGCTGCGTCAGTAGCATAAAAAGTGAACGCAGCGACTGATTCCAGAGAGACAACAAAGCGAAATATCAGTTCCGACATATTGTACGCGAATTTGTAATCCAATGACAAATAGCATTAAGTAATGTAAAAGTATATAAAACAGATGGAAGTACTTACTAAAGCAGAAGCAATAGTATTCTGTCCCCATATTTGAAATATCACCTAGTGCTGAAGTCACCACGTTATTTCATAATCTCAGTCAACAGCTGCATCAGTAGCAAGGAAAGTGAATGCAACCCCAGATTCCCGTCAACGTGCTAACAGACAACAAGACGAAGTATCAGTTATGACATTTCGTGCATGAATCTGTAATTGTCATGTCAAACAGAATTTTTTTATATATATATAAAACACATGGAAGTACTTATCAAAACCGAAGCAATAGATTACTTTCTCCATATTTAAAGTATCATTTTTGAGCTGCAGTGACCTCGTTATTTCCATAATTTCAATCAACAGCTGAGTAGTAACATAGAAACTGAATGTAGCGCCAGATTTCAGTCAACCTGCTGATAGAAAACAAATCGAAATATAATTTACGACATTTCGCACATGAGTCTGTAATATATTGTCGAACACCTAAATTAACAATGAACAATTTAAGACACATGGAAGTACTATAAAAATGAAAAGAAATGGTATTCTCACCGAAATTCCAAATATAAATTTTGTGCTGCAGTCACCTCGTTATTTCCATGATCTCAATGAACACCTGAGTCAATAGTGCAAAAAGTGAATGTAGCGCCAATTTCTTGTCAACCTGCTCGTAACAACAGGAAATATCTGTTACGAGATGAATCTGTAAATTAATGTCAATCAGCGGAAAGTGATATTAAAGTATATAAAACACATGAAGTACTCACAAAAACAAAATTAACATTATTATGTCCCCATACTTGAAATATCAATTTTCTGCTCCAGTCACCTCGCAATTTCCATAATCTCAGTCAACAGCTGAGTCAGTAGCAGACAAAGTTAATGCAGCGCCAGATTTCCGTCAAACCTGCTGATAAACAACAAGACAAAATGTTAGTTACGAAGATCCGTACGTGAATTATAATTTATTGACAAACAGCTGAAAGTAATGTTGAAGTATGTAAAACACATGGAAGTACTTACCACAACGGAAAGATTCGTCAATAAAACAGAAAGAGGATGCAGCGCCACATTCCCGTCGACCCGCTGATAGAGAACAAGGCGAAATATCTGTTATGACATTTCGCACATGACTCTGCAGTTTAATGTCAAACAGCTGAACGTAATATTGAAGTAAATAAAAAACACAGAAGTACTTACCAAAACAGAAGCAATAGTGCTCTGTTCCTGTATTTGAAATATCATTTTTCTTGCTTCATCCAACTCGTTATTTCCATACTCTCAGTCAACAGCTGCTTAGTACCATGAAAATTAATGCAACTCAAGATCTCCATCAACATTCTGATGGAGAACAAGATGGAATATTAGTTTAGACATTTCGTACATGAATCTGTAATTTTAATGTCAAACAGAGGAAAGGAATTGAGATTTTTATAAAACATATGAATAACCTTACCAAAGCAGAGTGAACAGTACACTGTCCCCATATATTTGTGATGCAGTCACCTCGTTATATCCATAATCTCAGACTAGAACTGAGGCAGTAGCACAGAAAGTGAATTCAGCACAAGATCTCCGACGACATTTTGATAGACAACAAGACGGAATATCAGTTAACAACATTTCGTAAATGAAAGTGTAATTTTAATGACAAAAAGAAAAAAATTAAATGTGATATATAAAAAACATATGAGAATACTTAGCAAAACAGAAGGAATAGCACTCTGTCCCCTTGTTTTAAATATCAATTTTGAGCTGCAGTCAAATCGTTATTTCCATAATCTCAGTCAAAAGCTGAGTCAGTAGCATAGAAAGTGAATGAAGCTCAAGATCTCTGTCAAGATGCTGATAGACAACAAGACGGAATATCTCTTACGACATTTAGTACATGAATCTGGAAATTAATGTCAAACATTTGAATGTAATATTGAAGTATATAAAACAGATGGAAGTACTTACCAAAACAGAAGCAGAGTGCTGTGACCCCATATTAGAAATATCGATTTTCTATTACAGTCAGGCTGTTATTTCCATGATCTCAGTCAACAGCTGAGTCAATAGCACAGGAAGTTAATTCAGCACAAGATCTCCTTCAACATGCTGATGGACAACAAGACTAAATATCAGTTACAATGTTCCGTACATGAATCTGTAATTTAATGTCAAACAGCTGAAAGTGATTTTGATACATTGAAAGCACATGGAAATACTCACCTGAACAGAAGCAATAGTACACTAAGCTATATTTGAAATATAAATTTTGAGCTGCAGTATCCTCGCTATTCCCATAATCTTAGTCAACAGCTAAGTCAGTAGCACAGAACGTGAATGCAGCTTAAGATCTCCGTCAACTTGCTGATAGAAGAACAGACGAAACATCAGTTACGACACTTCGTACATAAATCTGCAATTTTAATATCAAATCGAAGAAAGTAATCTTATACATCTAAAAGCATGGATGCACTTACCAAAACAGAAGCAATAGTACTCTACCCCTTACTTGAAATATCAGTTTTTTGGTGCAGTTACATCGTTATTTCAATAACCTTAGTAAACAGCCGAGTCAGTAGTATAGAATGTGAATGCATCGCCACATGTTCTTCAACTTTCTGATAGACAACATGACAAAATATCAGTTACGACATTTCCTACATGAATCTATAAACAGCTGAACGTAATATTGAAGAACATAAGACACAAGGAAGTACTTACCAAAACATATGCAGTCGTCCCTATATTAGAAATATAAATTTTGTGCTGTAATCACCTAGTTGTCTCTATAATCTCAGTCAACAGCTGAGTCAGCAGCGCAGAAAGCGAATGAAGATAAAGGACTCCGTCAAAATGCGGATAGACAGCAAAACGGAATATCAGTTACGACATTTCATATATGAATCTGTCATTTTAATGTCAGACAGGAATGAGTAATTGTGATATATATAAAACATATGGAGATACTTACCCAAACAGAAAGAAAAGTACTCTGTCCACTATTTGAAATATCAGGTTTGTGTTAGTCACCTGATTTCTTCCATAATCAGCTGAGTCAGTAGCACAGAATGTGAATGGAGTGCCAGATATCCGTCAACCTGCTGATAGTCAACAAGATAGTATATAAGTTACTACATTTCGTACTGAAACTTCCGCTTAGAAAAATTTAAAAACGGCTGTACTGGAAAATCTCTTACGTTATTAGATTTTCAAACAGCTGAGCAAAACTGGACGTACTCAGACATCATTACTAAACTGACACGCAATATTTTTTAGAGTAACGCAATCTGACATTCAATAGTCCCTGCAAAAGTATGGCCCTGACTAACAATAACCTATACCTTTCATGAATCACTTACCTCACAAAAATCTTCGTTACCCGGACTACTGCAGTACAGTGAGCGCCAATCCTGCCAGCTAAATAAAAGATTCTAATTATTGAAGTGATTAACTACTGACAGGTTTAGTTAGCAAATGAAAGGTTTTCATAGACAACAAATACCTTAATAGTGTTCAAAGAAATATATATATATATAAGTTCATGTCATCCAGTCTTACAAATTTCCTTTTTCTGACGGACACACGTCCAGATCGACCGCTCTCAAAACTCCGCCATCTCTCTCCCCACATCCACCCCTGCTGGCGCTGCTGGTGGCTCACCTCCAACTGCACAACGCTACATGCTGTTCCCATTCAACCGACCAACACTACAATAGCGAATGCTCCAACAATGTCAACTAGCCACAGACTGGACACAACACAGTCAATTATTTTCATACAGAGCGCTACGTGGCGTTACCAACATTAAAACCTAAACAGCCTACTTACATAGCCCCCATGGTCCCCACAAAAAAATTTACGAATTGTTTTGGGCAGTGCAATAACAAAGTTATTAAATGCACACACTTGTTGATACACTGTTGGTCAAAAGCAAAAATTTTCTGATCATTCATCACAGTAGTAATTGCAGTTATTTTTTCAAGTCTGAGCAGTAAAAGGAAATGCAAACGGAAGTAGTGTATTTCTATGCAGTCTTGAAGAACTAGTGTTCTCCTCCTAGCGGGAAGACAGTGCTGATCCTTGACATGCAGACAGGTAATGGGCCACAACAGAGCAAATCCACAGCAGAGTCAGTCAAAGTTTTGAAGAATAGTGGTAGGTAGGTCATCACAGAGCAGACCCAATGTAGTCCTGGTAGAGATTATGGTATTGGTGGGCCTCCAGAGGTGAAGACCCACTGCAGTACTTGTAGAAATAACGGTGTTGGTGTGCCATCAAAGGTGCAGACCCACTGTGGTTCCGATAGAGATGGCCAGCAGCCATCTGTTACGAATGCGCACTAACAAATTAAATTTTTTTGAAATGTCCTTAGAACGAGCAATGCTGTTAACCTGTATTATCAACACGCGTACGGGCACTAACACTCCTTTTTTTCTCATATATTGAGCATATACTATGACCAACAGGAATGTGTATACTGAAACAAATCCATACAAGTTACTTAATTTCATGAAATGGTGTCCATTACAATTTTGTAACATGAAAATACAATCACAAAGGTACAAAAAGCGTCATAGTACACAACTCTGCAACGTAATGTCAAAAACCTTAAAGTAATATTGCATTAACAAAAAACATAGAAGTACTAACAAACAGAGAAAGTCACCTCTCTATCCCTGTACGAGAAATACCAATTCTGTGCTGCAGTAGCATTGTTATTTCCATAATCTCAATCTTAAGCTTAGTCAGTATTACAGAAACTGAAAACAGCACTAGAATAGCCTCAACCTGATGATATGGAAGAAGGCGAAGTATCAGTTACGACGTTTCGTACACGGCTCTGCAATTTAAATGTCGAAAAGCTTAAAGTAATATTTAAGTAACAAAAAACATAGTAGTACTTACAAAAAGAGAATGTCGACCCTCTATCCCCTAATGTGAAATACCAACATTGTGCTGCAGTAACACTGTTATTTCCATAATATCATTCTCCAGCCGAATCAGTATCACAGAAGGAGAATGTAGCACTAGAATCGCGTCAACCTGCTGATAGAAAAGAAGACGAAGAGTGTTACGACATTTCGTACACGACTCTGCAATTTCATGTCAAAAAGCTTAAAGTAAAATTGAAGTAACAAAAAACATAAAAGTACATACAAAACGAGAAAGTAACCCTCAAACCCCGTGTGTGAAATACCAATATTGTGCTTCAGTAACAATGTTATTTCCATAATCTCAGTCTTCAACTGAATCAGCATCACAGAAAGTGAATGCAGCAGTACTTACTAAAACAAAAAGCCACCCCTCTACTCCATATGTGAAGTACCAACAGTGTGCTGCAGTAACATTGTTATTTCCATAATCCCGGTGTTCAGCTGAGTCAGCATCACTGAAAGTGAATGCAGCACTAGAATTGCGTCAACCTACAGATAGAGAGGAAGACGAAGTATTAGATACGACATTTCGAGCATGAGTCTCCAATTTAATGTCAAAGTCCGGAAAAGATACAGAAGTAACAAATAACATAGACCCACTTACCAAAAGAGAAAACCGCCCCCGTACCCCGTTTGTGAAGCACCAACATTGCGCTCCGGTAACATTGTTATTTCCATTATCTCAGTCTTCAGGTGATTCGGTATCACAGAAAGTGAGTGGAGCACTAGAATCGTGTCAACTTGCTGATAGAAAATAAGACGATGTATCAGTTACGACGTTTCGAACACGACACTGCAATTTAATGTCAAAAAGCGTAAAGTAATATCGAAGTAACAAAACATATGGAAGTACTTACCAAAGGAGGAAGCAACCCCTCTATCACATATGTGCTGTACAAACATTCTGCTGCTTTAAAATTGTTATTTCCATAATCTCAGTCTTCATCTGAGTCAGTATACAGAAAGTGAATGCAGCACTAGCATCGCGTCAACCTGCTGATAGAGAGAAAGACGAAGTATCAGTTACGACGTTTCGAACACGACTCTGTAATTTAATCTCAAAAACCATAAAGTAATATCGAAGTAACAAAAAACATAGAGGTACTTACCAAAACTGATAGCCACCCCTCTACCCCGTATGTGTACTCCCATAATTGTGCTGCAGTAACAATGTTATATCCATAATCGCAGTCTTCAGCTGAGTCAGTATCACAGAATGTGAATGCAGCACTGGATTTGCGTCAACCTGCTGATAGAGCGGAAGACGAAGTATTAGTTACTACGTTTCGAACACAATTCTGCAATTTAATGTCAAAAAGCGTAAAGTAATATCGAAGTAACAAAAAACATAGACGTACGTACCAAAACAGATAACCACCACTCTACCCCGTAAGTGAAGCCCCATCATTGTGCTGCAGTAACAATCTTATATCCATAATCTCAGTCTTTCGCTGAGTCAGTATCACAGAAAGTGAATGCTGAACTAGAATCGCGTAAACCTGCTGATAGAAAGGAAGACGAAGTATCAGTTACGCCTTTTCGAACGCGACTCTGCAATTTAATTTCAAAAACCGTAAGGTAATATCGAAGTAACAAGAAATATAGAGTTACTTACCAAAACTGACAGCCACACCTCTACCACGTATGTGAAGTACCATCATTGTGCTACAGTAACAACGTTATATCCATAATCTCAGTCTTCAGCTGAGTCAGTATCCCAGAAAGTGAATGCAGCACTAGATTCGCGTAAACTTGCTGATAGAGAGGAAGATGAAGTATCCGTTACGACGTTTCGAACACGACTCTGCCATTTAATTTCAAAAAACCGTAAGGTAATATCGAAGTAACAAAGAACACAGAGGTACTTACCAAAACACATGGCCACCGCTCAACCCCGGTTGTGAAGTAACATCATTGCGCTACAGTAACAGTAGAAAGTGAATGCAGCACTAGAATGGCGTCAACCTGCTGATAGAGAGGAAGACGAAGTGTCAGTTACGACGTTTCGGACACGACTCTGCAATTTAATGTCAAAATTCGTATAGTGGTATCAAAGTAAAAAAAAAAACATAGAAGTTCTTACAAAAAGAGAATGCTTTCCCGCTACCCCGTATGTGAAGTACCAACATTGTCCTGCTTTAACATTGTTATTTCCATAATCTCAGTCTTCAGCTGAGACAGTATCACAGAAAGTGAATGCAGCACTACAATCGCATCAACCTGCTCATTGAGAGGTAGACGAAGTATCAGTTACGATGTTTCGAACACGACTTTGCAGTTTCATTTCAAAACCCGTAAATTAATACCGAAGTAACAAAACACATAGAAGTACTTACCAAAATTGAAAACCACTGGTCTACCCCGTATTTGAAGTACCAACATTGTGCTGCAGTAACGTTGTTATTTCTATAATCTCAGTCTTCAGCTGAGGCAGTAACACAGAATGTGAATGCAGCACTAGAATCGCGTCAACCTGCTGATAGAGAGGAAGACGAAGTATTAGTTACGCCGTTTCGAACACGATTCCGCAATTTAATATCAAAAACCGTATAGTAATAATGAAGTAACAAAAAACATAGAAGTACTTACCAAAAGAGAAAGTCACCCTTCAACGCCGTATGTGATGTACCAACATTGTCCTTAAGTAACAATGTAATATCCATAATCTCAGTCTTCAGCTGATTCAGTATCACAGAATGTGAATGCAGCACTAGATTCGCGTCAACCTGCTGATAGAGAGGAAGACGAATTATTAGTTACTACGTTTCGAACATAACTCAGCATTTTAATGTCAAAAAGCGTAAAGTAGTATCGAAGTAAAAAAAAACATAGACGTACTTACCAAAACAGATAACCACCACTCTACCCCGTAAGTGAAGACCCATCATTGCGCTGCAGTAACAATGTTATATCCATAATCTCAGTCTTCAGCTGTGTCAGTATAGTAGAAAGTGAATGAAGCACTAGAATGGCGTCAACCCACTGATAGAGAGGAAGATGAAGTGTCAGTTACGACGTTTGGGACACGACTCTGCAATTAATGTCAAGAACCGTAAAGAAATCTCGAAGTAACAAAAAACAAAGAAGTACTTACCAAAAGAGAAAGCCACCCTTCAACGCCGTATGTGATGTACCAACATTGTCCTGCAGTAATAATGTTATATCCATAATCTCAGTCTTCGGATGAGTCAGTATCAAAGAAAGTGAATGCAGCACTAGAATCGCTTCAACTTGCTGATAGAGAGGAAGACGAAGTATCGGTTACGACGTTTCGAACACGACTCCGAAATATAAAGTCAATAAGCGTAAAGTAATATGGAAGTAGCAAAAAACATAGAAGTACTTACCAAAAGAGAGAGCCACCCCTCAAAACCGTATGTGAAGTACAAACATTGTCCTCCTTTAACATTGTTATTTCCATAATCTCAGTCTTCAGCTGAGGCAGTATCACAGAAAGTGAATACAGCACTAGAACCGCATCAACCTGCTGATAGAGAGGTAGACGAAGTATCAGTTAGGACGTTTCAAACTCGAATCTGCAGATTAATGTCAAAACGCGTAAGGTAATATCGAAGTAACAAAACACATAGAAGTACTTACAAAAAGAGAAAGCCACCGCACTACCAGATATTGGAAGTACCAACATTGTGCTGCAGTCACACTGTTATCTCTATTATCTCAGTCATCGGAAGGGTCAGTATCACGGAAAGTGAATGCAGCACTAGATTCGCGTCAACCTGCTGATAGAGAGGTAGACGAAGTATCAGTTACGACGTTTCGAACACGACTCTGCAATATAATGCCAAAAAGCGTAAAGTAATATCGAAGTAACAAAAAACGTTGAAGTACTTACCGAAGGAGAAAGTAACCCCTCTACCACATATGTGAAGTACCAACATTATGCTGCTTTAATATTGTTATTTCCATAATCTCAGTTTTCAGCTCAGGGAGTATCACTGAAAGTGAATGCAGCACTAGAACCGCGTCAACCTGCCGATAGAGAGGTAGACGAAGTATCAGTTAATACCTTTAGAGCTCGACTCTGCAATTTAATGTCAAAAAGCGTAAAGAAATATCGAATTAACAAAAAAAGTTTAAGTACTTACCAAAGGAGAAAGCGACCCCTCTACCAGTTATGTGAAGTACCAACATTGTGCTGTTTTAACATTTTTATTTCCGCGATCTCAGTCTTCAGCTGAGTCAGTATCACAGAAATTGAATGCAGCACTAGAATCGCGTCAACTGCTGATAGAGAGGTAGACGAAGTATCAGTTACGACGTTTCGAACACGACTCTGCAGTTTAATGTCAAAACCCTTAATGTGAAATGGAAGTAACAAAACACGTTGACGTAATTACCAAATGAGGAAGCAACCCCTCTACCACTTATGTGAAGTACCAACATTGTGCTGCTTATAATTGTTACTTCCATAATCTCAGTCTTCAGCTGAGGCAGTATCACAGAAAGTGAATGCAGCACTTGATTCGCGTCAACCTGCTGATAGAGTGGTAGACGAAGTATCAGTTACGACGTTTGGAAAGCGACCGTGCAGTTTAATGTCAAAATCCGTAATGTCATATCGAAGTAACAAAGCACATAGAAGTACTTACTAAAAGAGAAAACCACCGCTCTACCCCTTATTTAAAGTACCA
The DNA here is from genome assembly GCF_023864345.2 of Schistocerca serialis cubense. Taxonomy (NCBI): domain Eukaryota; kingdom Metazoa; phylum Arthropoda; class Insecta; order Orthoptera; family Acrididae; genus Schistocerca; species Schistocerca serialis. The sequence goes on along the minus strand of NC_064638.1, from coordinate 283,653,900 downwards.
ACATTGTGCTGCAGTAACACTGTTATTTCTATAATCTCAGTCTTCAGCTGTGGGAGTATCACCGAATGTGAATGCAGCACTAGAATTGCGACAACCTGTTTATGGAAAGCTAGACGAAGTATCAGTTACGACGTTTCGAACACGACTCTGCAATTTAATATCAAAAAACGTGTAGTAATATCGAAGTAACAAAAAACATTGAAGTGCTTTCTAAAAGAGAAAGCAACACCTCTACCACTTACGTGAAGTGCCAACATTGTGCTGCATTAACATTGTTATTTCCGTAATCTCAGTCTTTAGCTTAGGCAGTATCACAGAAAGTAAATGCAGCACTGGAATCGCGTAAACATGCTGAGAGATAGGTAGACGAAGTATCAGTTACGACGTCTCGAACACGGCAGTGCAATTTAATGTCAAAAAGCGTAAAGTAATACAGAAGGAACAAAAAAAGTTGAAGTACTTACCAAAGGAGAAAGCAACCCCTCTACAACTTATGAAAAGTACCAACATTGTGCTGCTTTAACATTGTTACTTCCATAATCTCAGTCTTCAGCTGAGGCAGTATCACAGAAAGTGAATGCAGTATTAGAATCGCATCAACCTGCTGATACAGAGGAAGCCGAAGTATCAGTTACTACGTTTCGAACACGACTCTGCAATTTAATGTCATAAACCCTAAAATAATATCGAAGTAACAAAAAACGTTGAAGTACTCACCAAAGGAGAAAGCAACCCATCTACCCATTATACAAAGTACCAACAATGTGCTGCTTTAACATTGTTACTTCCATAATCTCAGTCTTCAGCTGAGGCAGTATAACAGAAAGTGAATGCAGCATTAGAATCGCGTCAACCTGCTAATAGAGAGGAAACCGTAGTATCAGTTACTACGTTTCGAACACGACTCTGCAATTTAATGTCATAAACCCTAAAGTAATATCGAAGTAACAAAAATCGTTGAAGTACTTACCAAAGGAGAAAGCAACCCATCTACTCTTTATCCGAAGTACCAACATTGTGCTGCTTTAACATTGTTACTTCCATAATCTTAGTCTTCAGCTGAGGCAGTATCACAGAAAGTGAATGCAGCATTAGAATCGCGTCAACCTGCTAATAGAGAGGAAGCCGAAGTATCAGTTACTACGTTTCGAACACGACTCTGCAATTTAATGTCATAAACCCTAAAGTAATATCGAAGTAACAAAAAACGTTGAAGTACTTACCAAAGGAGAAAGCAACCCATCTACCCTTTATCCGAAGTACCAACATTGTGCTGCTTTAACATTGTTACTTCCATAATCTCAGTCTTCAGCTGAGGCAGTATAACAGAAAGTGAATGCAGCATTAGAATCGCGTCAACCTGCTAATAGAGAGGAAACCGTAGTATCAGTTACTACGTTTCGAACACGACTCTGCAATTTAATGTCATAAACCCTAAAGTAATATCGAAGTAACAAAAAACGTTGAAGTACTTACCAAAGGAGAAAGCAACCCATCTACCCTTAATCCGAAGTACCAACATTGCGCTGCTTTAACATTGTTACTTCCATAATCTCAGTCTTCAGCTGAGGCAGCATCACAGAAAGTGAATGCAGTATTAGATTCGCATCAACCTGCTGATACAGAGGAAGCCGAAGTATCAATTACTACGATTCGAACACGACTCTGCAATTTAATGACATAAACCCTAAAGTAATATCGAAGTAACAAAAAACGTTGAAGTACTTACCAAAGGAGAAAGCAACCCCTCTACCCTTTATACGAAGTACCAACATTGTGCTGCTTTAACATTGTTACTTCCATAATCTCAGTCTTCAGCTGAGGCAGTATCACAGAAAGTGAATAAAGCATTAGAATCGCATCAACCTGCTGATACAGAGGAAGCCGAAGTATCAGTTACTACGTTTCGAACACGACTCTGCAATTTAATGTCATAAACCGTAAAGTAATACCGAAGTAACAAAAACCGTTGAAGTACTTACCAAAGGAGAAAGCAACCCATCTACCCTTTATCCGAAGTACCAACATTGTGCTGCTTTAACATTGTTACTTCCATAATCTCAGTCTTCAGCTGAGGCAGTATTACAGATAGTGAATGCAGCATTAGAATCGCGTCAACCTGCTGATAGAGAGGAAGCCGAAGTATCAGTTACTACGTTTCGAACACGACTCTGCAATTTAATGTCATAAACCCTAAAGTAATATCGAAGTAACAAAAAACGTTGAAGTACTTACCAAAGGAGAAAGCAACCCATCTACCCTTTATCCGAAGTACCAAAATTGTGCTGCTTTAACATTGTTACTTCCATAATCTCAGTCTTCAGCTGAGGCAGTATCACAGAAAGTGAATGCAGCACTAGAATCCCGTAGACCTGCTGATAGAGAGGAAGCCGAAGTATCAGTTACTACGTTTGAAACACGTCTCTACAATTTAATGTCATAAACCCCAAAGTAATATCGAAGTAACAAAAAACGTTGAAGTACTTACCAAAGGGGAAAGAAACCCATCTACCCTCTAACCGAAGTACCAACAATGTGCTGCTTTAACATTGTTACTTCCATAATCTTAGTCTTCAGCTGAGGCAGTATCACAGAAAGTGAATGCAGCATTAGAATGGCGTCAACCTGCTAATAGAGAGGAAGCCAAAGTATCAGTTACTACGTTTCGAACACGACTCTGCAATTTAATGTCATAAACCCTAAAGTAATATCGAAGTAACAAAAAACGTTGAAGTACTTACCAAAGGAGAAAGCGACCCATCTACCCTTTATCCGAAGTACCAACATTGTGCTGCTTTAACATTGTTACTTCCATAATCTCAGTCTTCAGCTGAGGCAGTATCACAGAAAGTGAATGCAGGATTAGAATCGCGTGAACCTGCTGATAGAGAGGAAGCCAAAGTATCAGTTACTACGTTTCGAACACGACTCTGCAGTTTAATGTCAAAAATCCCAAAGTAATATCGAAGTAACAAAAAACGTTGAAGTACTTACCAAAGGAGAAAGCAACCCCTCTACCCTTTATCTGAGGAACCTACACTGTGCTGCTTTAACATTGTTACTTCCATAATCTCAGTCTTCAGCTGAGGCAGTATCATAGAAAGTGAATGCAGCATTAGAATCGCGTCAACCTGCTGATAGAGAGGAAGCCGAAGTATCAGTTACTACGTTTCGAACACGACTCTGCAATTTAATGTCATAAACCCTAAAGTAATATCGAAGTAACAAAAAACGTTGAAGTACTTACCAAAGGAGAAAGCAACCCATCTACCCTTTATCCGAAGTACCAACATTGTGCTGCTTTAACATTGTTACTTCCATAATCTCAGTCTTCAGCTGAGGCAGTATCACAGAAAGTGAATGCAGCATTAGAATCGCGTTAACCTGCTAATAGAGAGGAAGCCGAAGTATCAGTTACTACGTTTCGAACACGACTCTGCAATTTAATCTACATCTACATCTATACTCCGCGAGCCACCTCTCGGTGTGTGGCGGAGGGTACTTATTGTACCACTATCTGATCCCCCCTTCCCTGTTCCATTCACGAATTGTGCGTGGGAAGAACGACTGCTTGTAAGTCTCCATATTTGCTCTAATTTCTCGGATCTTTTCGTTGTGATCATTACGCGAGATATATGTGGGCGGTAGTAATATGTTGCCCATCTCTTCCCGGAATGTGCTCTCTCGTAATTTCGATAATAAACCTCTCCGTATTGCGTAACGCCTTTCTTGAAGTGTCCGCCACTGGAGCTTGTTCAGCATCTCCGTAACGCTCTCGCGCTCACTAAATGTCCCCATGACGAATCGCGCTGCTTTTCGCTGGATCATGTCTATCTCTTCTATTAATCCAACCTGGTAAGGGTCCCATACTGATGAGCAATACTCAAGAATCGGACGAACAAGCGTTTTGTAAGCTACTTCTTTCGTCGATGAGTCACATTTTCTTAGAATTCTTCCTATGAATCTCAACCTGGCGCCTGCTTTTCCCACTATTTGTTTTATGTGATCATTCCACTTCAGATCGCTCCGGATAGTAACTCCTAAGTATTTTACGGTCGTTACCGCTTCCAATGATTTACCACCTATGGCATAATCGTACTGGAATGGATTTCTGCCCCTATGTATGCGCATTATATTACATTTATCTACGTTTAGGGAAATCTGCCAGCTGTCGCACCATGCATTAATCCTCTGCAGGTCCTCCTGGAGTACGTACGAGTCTTCTGATGTTGCTACTTTCTTGTAGACAACCGTGTCATCTGCAAATAGCCTCACGGAGCTACCGATGTTGTCAACTAAGTCATTTATGTATATTGTAAACAATAAAGGTCCTATCACGCTTCCCTGCGGTACTCCCGAAATTACCTCTACATCTGCAGATTTTGAACCGTTAAGAATGACATGTTGTGTTCTTTCTTCTAGGAAATCCTGAATCCAATCACAAACCTGGTCCGATATTCCGTAAGCTCGTATTTTTTTCACTAAACGTAAGTGCGGAACCGTATCAAATGCCTTCCTGAAGTCCAGGAATACGGCATCAATCTGCTCGCCAGTGTCTACGGCACTGTGAATTTCTTGGGCAAATAGGGCGAGCTGAGTTTCACATGATCTCTGTTTGCGGAATCCATGTTGGTTATGATGAAGGAGATTTGTATTATCTAAGAACGTCATAATACGAGAACACAAAACATGTTCTATTATTCTACAACAGATTGACGTAAGCGAAATAGGCCTATAATTATTCGCATCTGATTTATGACCCTTCTTGAAAATGGGAACGACCTGCGCTTTCTTCCAGTCGCTAGGTACTTTACGTTCTTCCAGCGATCTACGATAAATTGCTGATAGAAAGGGGGCAAGTTCTTTAGCATAATCACTGTAGAATCTTAAGGGTATCTCGTCTGGTCCGGATGCTTTTCCGCTACTAAGTGATAGCAGTTGTTTTTCAATTCCGATATCGTTTATTTCAATATTTTCCATTTTGGCGTCCGTGCGACGGCTGAAGTCAGGGACCGTGTTACGATTTTCCTCAGTGAAACAGTTTCGGAACACTGAATTCAGTATTTCTGCCTTTCTTCGGTCGTCCTCTGTTTCGGTGCCATCGTGGTCAACGAGTGACTGAATAGGGGATTTAGATCCGCTTACCGATTTTACATATGACCAAAACTTTTTAGGGTTCTTGTTTAGATTGTTTGCCAATGTTTTATGTTCGAATTCGTTGAATGCTTCTCTCATTGCTCTCTTTACGCTCTTTTTCGCTTCGTTCAGCTTTTCCTTATCAGCTATGATTCGACTACTCTTAAACCTATGATGAAGCTTTCTTTGTTTCCGTAGTACCTTTCGTACATGATTGTTATACCACGGTGGATCTTTCCCCTCGCTTTGGACCTTAGTCGGTACGAACTTATCTAAGGCGTACTCGACGATGTTTCTGAATTTTTTCCATTTTTGTTCCACATCCTCTTCCTCAGAAATGAACGTTTGATGGTGGTCACTCAGATATTCTGCGATTTGTGCCCTATCACTCTTGTTAAGCAAATATATTTTCCTTCCTTTCTTGGCATTTCTTATTACACTTGTAGTCATTGATGCAACCACTGACTTATGATCACTGATACCCTCTTCTACATTCACGGAGTCGAAAAGTTCCGGTCTATTTGTTGCTATGAGGTCTAAAACGTTAGCTTCACGAGTTGGTTCTCTAACTATCTGCTCGAAGTAATTCTCGGACAAGGCAGTCAGGATAATGTCACAAGAGTCTCTGTCCCTGGCTCCAGTTCTGATTGTGTGACTATCCCATTCTATACCTGGTAGATTGAAGTCTCCCCCTAATGATCACGAAACTTCTTCACGACGTTCTGCAGGTTCTCTCTGAGGCGCTCAACTACTACGGTTGCTGATGCAGGTGGTCTATAGAAGCATCCGACTATCATATCTGACCCACCTTTGATACTTAACTTAACCCAGATTATTTCACATTCGCATTCGCTAATAACTTCACTGGATATTATTGAATTCTTTACTGCTATAAATACTCCTCCACCATTGGCGTTTATCCTATCCTTGCGGTATATATTCCATTCTGTGTCTAGGATTTCGTTACTGTTCACTTCCGGTTTTAACCAACTTTCCGTTCCTAATACTATATGCGCACTATTTCCTTCAATAAGAGATACTAATTCAGGAACCTTGCCCTGGATACTCCTGCAGTTTACCAATATTACGTTGACTTTTCCTGTTTTTGGTCTCTGAGGACGGACGTTCTTTATCAACGATGATAACGTCCTCTCTGGTAAGCCGTCAGGTATTTTAACGTTTCGCCCAAGGGGGCGTCCCTCTAACCTAAAAAACCCCCGTGTGCACGCCACACGTACTCTGCTACCCTAGTAGCTGCTTCTGGTGTGTAGTGCACGCCTGACCTGTCTAGGGGGGCCCTACAGTTCTCCACCCAATAACGGAGGTCGATGAATTTGCAACCATTATAGTCGCAGAGTCGTCTGAGCCTCTGGTTTAGGCCCTCCACACGGCTCCAAACCAGAGGACCGCGATCGACTCTGGGCACTACGCTGCAGATATTAAGCTCAGCTTGCACTCCGCGTGCGATGCTGGTTGTCTTCACCAAATCAGCCAGCCGCCGGAAGGAACCAAGGATGGCCTCAGAACCCAAGCGGCAGGCGTCATTCGTTCCGATATGTGCTACTATCTGCAGCCGGTCACACTCAGTGCGTTCAATAGCTGCCGGAAGGGCCTCCTCCACATTACGGACGAGACCTCCCGGCAAGCACACCGAGTGCACACTGGCATTCTTCCCCGACCTACCCGCTATTTTCCTAAGGGGCTCCATAACCCGCCTAACGTTGGAGCTCCCTATAACTAATAGGCCCGCCCTCTGTGACTGTCGGGACCTTGCTGGAGAATCGGCCACTGGCCCAACAGGCCCCACTGGCCCAACAGGCCCCAAAGTAATATCGAAGTAACAAAAAACGTTGAAGTACTTACCAAAGGAGAAAGCAACCCATCTACCCTTTATCCGAAGTACCAAGATTGTGCTGCTTTAACATTGTTACTTCCATAATCTCAGTCTTCAGTTGAGGCAGTATCACAGAAAGTGAATGCAGCACTAGAATCGTGTAGACCTGCTGATAGAGAGGAAGCCGAAGTATTAGTTACTACGTTTCGAACACGACTCTGCAATTTAATGTCACAAACCCTAAAGTAATATCGAAGTAACAAAACACGTTGAAGTACTTACCAAAGGAGAAAGCAACCACTCTACCCTTTATCCGAAGTACAAACATTGTGCTGCTTTAACATTGTTACTTCCATAATCTCAGTCTTCAGCTGAGGCAGTATCACAGAAAGTGAATGCAGCATTAGAATCGCGTCAACCTGCTAATAGAGAGGAAGTCGAAGTATCAGTTACTACGTGTCGAACACGACTCTGCAATTTAATGTCATAAAGCCTAAAGTAATATCGAAGTAACAAAAAACGTTGAAGTACTTACCAAAGGAGAAAGCAACAAATCTACCCTTTATCCGAAGTACCAACACTGTGCTGCTTTAACATTGTTACTTCCATATTATCAGTCTTCAGCTGAGGCAGTATCACAGAAAGTGAATGCAGCACTAGAATCGCGTAGACCCGCTGATAGAGAGGAAGCCGAAGTATCAATTACTACATATCGAACACGACTCTGCAATTTAATGTCATAAACCCTAAAGTAATATGGAAGTAACAAAAAACGTTGAAGTACTTACCAAAGGAGAAAGCAACCCATCTACAATTTATCCGAAGAACCAACATTGTGCTGCTTTAACATTGTTACTTCCATAATCTCAGTCTTCAGCTGAGGCAGTATCACAGACAGTGAATGCAGCATTAGAATCGCGTCAAACTGCTGATGGAGAAAGCCGAAGTATCAATTACTACGTTTCGAACACGACTCTGCAATTTAATGTCATAAACCCTAAAGTAATATCGAAGTAACAAAAAACTTTGAAATACTTACCAAAGGAGAAAGCAACCCATCTATCCTTTATCCGAAGTACCAACATTGTGCTGGTTTAACATTGTTACTTCCATAATCTCAGTCTTCAGCTGAGGCAGTATCACAGAAATTGAATGCAGCATTAGAATCGCGTCAACCTACTGATGGAGAGGAAGCCGAAGTATCAGTTACTACGTTTCGAACACGACTCTGCAATTTAATGTCATAAACCCTAAAGTAATATCGAAGTAACAAAAAACGTTGAAGTACTTACCAAAGGAGAAAGCAACCCCTCTACCCTTTATCTAAAGTACCAACATTGTGCTGCTTTAACATTGTTACTTCCATAATCTCAGTCTTCAGCTGAGGCAGTATCACAGAAAGTGAATCAGCACTAGAATCGCGTCAATATGCTGATAGAGAGGAAGCTGAAGTATCAGTTACTACGTTTCGAACACGACTCTGCAATTTAATGTCGTAAACCCTAAAGTAATATCGAAGTAACAAAAAACATTGAAGTACTTACCAAAGGAGAAAGCAACCCATCTACCCTTTATCCGAAGTACCAACATTGTGCTGCTTTAACATTGTTACATCCATAATCTCAGTCTTCAGCTGAGGCAGTATCACAGAAAGTGAATGCAGCATTAGAATCGCGTCAACCTGCTGATAGAGAGGAAGCCGAAGTATTACTTACTACGTTTCGAACACGACTCTGCAATTTAATGTCATAAACCCTAAAGTAATATCGAAGTAACAAAAAACGTTGAAGTACTTACCATAGGAGAAAGCAACCCATCTGCCCTTTATCCGAAGTACCAACATTGTGCTGCTTTAACATTGTTACTTCCATAATCTCAGTCTTCAGCTGAGGCAGTATCACAGAAAGTGAATGCAGCATTAGAATCGCGTAAACCTGCTAATAGAGAGGAAGCCGAAGTATCAGTTACGACGTTTCGAACACGACTCTGCAATATAATGTCATAAACCCTAAAGTAATATCGAAGTCACAAAAAACGTTGAAGTACTTACCAAAGGAGAAAGCAACCCATCTACCCTTTATCCGAAGTACCAACGTTGTGCTGCTTTAACATTGTTACTTCCATAATCTCAGTCTTCAGCTGAGGCAGTATCACAGAAAGTGAATGCAGCACTAGAATCGCGTAGACCAGCTGACAGAGAGGAAGCCGAAGTATCAGTTACCACGTTTCGAACACGACTCTGCAATTTAATGTCATAAACCCTAAAGTAATATCGAAGTAACAAAAAACGTTGAAGTACTTACCAAAGGAGAAAGCGACCCATCTACCCTTTATCCGAAGTACCAACATTGTGCTGCTTTAACATTGTTACTTCCATAATCTCAGTCTTCAGCTGAGGCAGTATCACAGAAAGTGAATGCAGGATTAGAATCGCGTCAACCTGCTGATAGAGAGGAAGCCAAAGTATCAGTTACTACGTTTCGAAGACGACTCTGCAGTTTAATGTTAAAAGTCCCAAACTAATATCGAAGTAACAAAAAACGTTGAAGTACTTACCAAAGGAGAAAGCAACCCCTCTACCCTTTATCTGAGGAACCTACACTGTGCTGCTTTAACATTGTTACTTCCATAATCTCAGTCTTCAGCTGAGGCAGTATCATAGAAAGTGAATGCAGCATTAGAATCGCGTCAACCTGCTGATAGAGAGGAAGCCGAAGTATCAGTTACTACGTTTCGAACACGACTCTGCAATTTAATGTCATAAACCCTAAAGTAATATCGAAGTAACAAAAAACGTTGAAGTACTTACCAAAGGAGAAAGCAACCCATCTACCCTTTATCCGAAGTACCAACATTGTGCTGCTTTAACATTGTTACTTCCATAATCTCAGTCTTCAGCTGAGGCAGTATCACAGAAAGTGAATGCAGCATTAGAATCGCGTTAACCTGCTAATAGAGAGGAAGCCGAAGTATCAGTTACTACGTTTCGAACACGACTCTGCAATTTAATCTACATCTACATCTATACTCCGCGAGCCACCTTTCGGTGTGTGGCGGAGGGTACTTATTGTACCACTATCTGATCCCCCCTTCCCTGTTCCATTCACGAATTGTGCGTGGGAAGGACGACTGCTTGTAAGTCTCCATATTTGCTCTAATTTCTCGGATCTTTTCGTTGTGATCATTACGCGAGATATATGTGGGCGGTAGTAATATGTTGCCCATCTCTTCCCGGAATGTGCTCTCTCGTAATTTCGATAATAAACCTCTCCGTATTGCGTAACGCCTTTCTTGAAGTGTCCGCCACTTGAGCTTGTTCAGCATCTCCGTAACGCTCTCGCGTTGACTAAATGTCCCCATGACGAATCGCACTGCTTTTCGCTGGATCATGTCTATCTCTTCTATTAATCCAACCTGGTAAGGGTCCCTTACTGATGAGCAATACTCAAGAATCGGACGAACAAGCGTTTTGTAAGCTACTTCTTTCGTCGATGAGTCACATTTTCTTAGAATTCTTCCTATGAATCTCAACCTGGCGCCTGCTTTTCCCACTATTTGTTTTATGTGATCATTCCACTTCAGATCGCTCCGGATAGTAACTCCTAAGTATTTTACGGTCGTTACCGCTTCCAATGATTTACCACCTATGGCATAATCGTACTGGAATGGATTTCTGCCCCTATGTATGCGCATTATATTACATTTATCTACGTTTAGGGAAAGCTGCCAGCTGTCGCACCATGCATTAATCCTCTGCAGGTCCTCCTGGAGTACGTACGAGTCTTCTGATGTTGCTACTTTCTTGTAGACAACCGTGTCATCTGCAAATAGCCTCACGGAGCTACCGATGTTGTCAACTAAGTCATTTATGTATATTGTAAACAATAAAGGTCCTATCACGCTTCCCTGCGGTACTCCCGAAATTACCTCTACATCTGCAGATTTTGAACCGTTAAGAATGACATGTTGTGTTCTTTCTTCTAGGAAATCCTGAATCCAATCACAAACCTGGTCCGATATTCCGTAAGCTCGTATTTTTTTCACTAAACGTAAGTGCGGAACCGTATCAAATGCCTTCCTGAAGTCCAGGAATACGGCATCAATCTGCTCGCCAGTGTCTACGGCACTGTGAATTTCTTGGGCAAATAGGGCGAGCTGAGTTTCACATGATCTCTGTTTGCGGAATCCATGTTGGTTATGATGAAGGAGATTTGTATTATCTAAGAACGTCATAATACGAGAACACAAAACATGTTCTATTATTCTACAACAGATTGACGTAAGCGAAATAGGCCTATAATTATTCGCATCTGATTTATGACCCTTCTTGAAAATGGGAACGACCTGCGCTTTCTTCCAGTCGGTAGGTACTTTACGTTCTTCCAGCGATCTACGATAAATTGCTGATAGAAAGGGGGCAAGTTCTTTAGCATAATCACTGTAGAATCTTAAGGGTATCTCGTCTGGTCCGGATGCTTTTCCGCTACTAAGTGATAGCAGTTGTTTTTCAATTCCGATATCGTTTATTTCAATATTTTCCATTTTGGCGTCCGTGCGACGGCTGAAGTCAGGGACCGTGTTACGATTTTCCGCAGTGAAACAGTTTCGGAACACTGAATTCAGTATTTCTGCCTTTCTTCGGTCGTCCTCTGTTTCGGTGCCATCGTGGTCAACGAGTGACTGAATAGGGGATTTAGATCCGCTTACCGATTTTACATATGACCAAAACTTTTTAGGGTTCTTGTTTAGATTGTTTGCCAATGTTTTATGTTCGAATTCGTTGAATGCTTCTCTCATTGCTCTCTTTACGCTCTTTTTCGCTTCGTTCAGCTTTTCCTTATCAGCTATGATTCGACTACTCTTAAACCTATGATGAAGCTTTCTTTGTTTCCGTAGTACCTTTCGTACATGATTGTTATACCACGGTGGATCTTTCCCCTCGCTTTGGACCTTAGTCGGTACGAACTTATCTAAGGCGTACTAGACGATGTTTCTGAATTTTTTCCATTTTTGTTCCACATCCTCTTCCTCAGAAATGAACGTTTGATGGTGGTCACTCAGATATTCTGCGATTTGTGCCCTATCACTCTTGTTAAGCAAATATATTTTCCTTCCTTTCTTGGCATTTCTTATTACACTTGTAGTCATTGATGCAACCACTGACTTATGATCACTGATACCCTCTTCTACATTCACGGAGTCGAAAAGTTCCGGTCTATTTGTTGCTATGAGGTCTAAAACGTTAGCTTCACGAGTTGGTTCTCTAACTATCTGCTCGAAGTAATTCTCGGACAAGGCAGTCAGGATAATGTCACAAGAGTCTCTGTCCCTGGCTCCAGTTCTGATTGTGTGACTATCCCATTCTATACCTGGTAGATTGAAGTCTCCCCCTAATGATCACGAAACTTCTTCACGACGTTCTGCAGGTTCTCTCTGAGGCGCTCAACTACTACGGTTGCTGATGCAGGTGGTCTATAGAAGCATCCGACTATCATATCTGACCCACCTTTGATACTTAACTTAACCCAGATTATTTCACATTCGCATTCGCTAATAACTTCACTGGATATTATTGAATTCTTTACTGCTATAAATACTCCTCCACCATTGTCGTTTATCCTATCCTTGCGGTATATATTCCATTCTGTGTCTAGGATTTCGTTACTGTTCACTTCCGGTTTTAACCAACTTTCCGTTCCTAATACTATATGCGCACTATTTCCTTCAATAAGAGATACTAATTCAGGAACCTTGCCCTGGATACTCCTGCAGTTTACCAATATTACGTTGACTTTTCCTGTTTTTGGTCTCTGAGGACGGACGTTCTTTATCAACGATGATAATGTCCTCTCTGGTAAGCCGTCAGGTATTTTATCGTTTCGCCCAAGGGGGCGTCCCTCTAACCTAAAAAACCCCCGTGTGCACGCCACACGTACTCTGCTACCCTAGTAGCTGCTTCTGGTGTGTAGTGCACGCCTGACCTGTCTAGGGGGGCCCTACAGTTCTCCACCCAATAACGGAGGTCGATGAATTTGCAACCATTATAGTCGCAGAGTCGTCTGAGCCTCTGGTTTAGACCCTCCACACGGCTCCAAACCAGAGGACCGCGATCGACTCTGGGCACTACGCTGCAGATATTAAGCTCAGCTTGCACTCCGCGTGCGATGCTGGTTGTCTTCACCAAATCAGCCAGCCGCCGGAAGGAACCAAGGATGGCCTCAGAACCCAAGCGGCAGGCGTCATTCGTTCCGATATGTGCTACTATCTGCAGCCGGTCACACTCAGTGCGTTCAATAGCTGCCGGAAGGGCCTCCTCCACATTACGGACGAGACCTCCCGGCAAGCACACCGAGTGCACACTGGCATTCTTCCCCGACCTACCCGCTATTTTCCTAAGGGGCTCCATAACCCGCCTAACGTTGGAGCTCCCTATAACTAATAGGCCCGCCCTCTGTGACTGTCGGGACCTTGCTGGAGAATCGGCCACTGGCCCAACAGGCCCCACTGGCCCAACAGGCCCCAAAGTAATATCGAAGTAACAAAAAGCGTTGAAGTACTTACCAATGGAGAAAGCAACCCATCTACCCTTTATCCGAAGTACCAAGATTGTGCTGCTTTAACATTGTTACTTCCATAATCTCAGTCTTCAGTTGAGGCAGTATCACAGAAAGTGAATGCAGCACTAGAATCGTGTAGACCTGCTGATAGAGAGGAAGCCGAAGTATTAGTTACTACGTTTCGAACACGACTCTGCAATTTAATGTCACAAACCCTAAAGTAATATCGAAGTAACAAAACACGTTGAAGTACTTACCAAAGGAGAAAGCAACCACTCTACCCTTTATCCGAAGTACAAACATTGTGCTGCTTTAACATTGTTACTTCCATAATCTCAGTCTTCAGCTAAGGCAGTATCACAGAAAGTGAATGCAGCATTAGAATCGCGTAGACCTGCTGATAGAGCGGAAGCCGAAGTTTCAGTTACTACGTTTCGAACACGACTCTGCAATTTAATGTCATAAACCCTAAAGTAATATCGAAGGAACAAAAAACGTTGAAGTACTTACCAAAGGAGAAAGCAACCCATCTACCCTTTATCCGAAGTACCAACATTGTGCTGCTTTAACATTGTTACTTCCATAATCTCAGTCTTCAGCTGAGGCAGTATCACAGACAGTGAATGCAGCATTAGAATCGCGTCAAACTGCTGATAGAGAAAGCCGAAGTATCAATTACTACGTTTCGAACACGACTCTGCAATTTAATGTCATAAACCCTAAAGTAATATCGAAGTAACAAAAAACTTTGAAATACTTACCAAAGGAGAAAGCAACCCATCTATCCTTTATCCGAAGTACCAACATTGTGCTGGTTTAACATTGTTACTTCCATAATCTCAGTCTTCAGCTGAGGCAGTATCACAGAAAGTGAATGCAGCATTAGAATCGCGTCAACCTACTGATAGAGAGGAAGCCGAAGTATCAGTTACTACGTTTCGAACACGACTCTGCAATTTAATGTCATAAACCCTAAAGTAATATCGAAGTAACAAAAAACGTTGAAGTACTTACCAAAGGAGAAAGCAACCCCTCTACCCTTTATCTGAAGTACCAACATTGTGCTGCTTTAACATTGTTACTTCCATAATCTCAGTCTTCAGCTGAGGCAGTATCACAGAAAGTGAATGCAGCACTAGAATCGCGTCAATATGCTGATAGAGAGGAAGCTGAATCATCAGTTACTACGTTTCGAACACGACTCTGCAATTTAATGTCGTAAACCCTAAAGTAATATCGAAGTAACAAAAAACATTGAAGTACTTACCAAAGGAGAAAGCAACCCATCTACCCTTTATCCGAAGTACCAACATTGTGCTGCTTTAACATTGTTACATCCAAAATCTCAGTCTTCAGCTGAGGCAGTATCACAGAAAGTGAATGCAGCATTAGAATCGCGTCAACCTGCTGATAGAGAGAAAGCCGAAGTATTAGTTACTACGTTTCGAACACGACTCTGCAATTTAATGTCGTAAACCCTTAAGTAATATCGAAGTAACAAAAAACGTTGAAGTACTTACCAAAAGAGAAAGCAACCCCTTACCCTTTATCTGAAGTACCAACATTGTGCTGCTTTAACATTGTTACTTCCATAATCTCAGTCTTCAGTTGAGGCAGTATCACAGAAAGTGAATGCAGCACTAGAATCGCGTCAACCTGCTGTTAGAGAGGAAGCCGAAGTATCAGTTACTACGTTTCGAACACGACTCTGCAATTTAATGTCATAAACCCTAAAGTAATATCGAAGTAACAAAAAACGTTGAAGTACTTCCCAAAGGAGAAAGCAACCCATCTACCCTTTATCCGAAGTACCAACATTGTGCTGCTTTAACATTGTTACTTCCATAATCTCAGTCTTCAGCTGAGGCAGTATCACAGAAAGTGAATGCAGCATTAGAATACGCGTCAACCTGCTGATAGAGAGGAAGCCGAAGTGTCAGTTACTACGTTTCGATCACGACTCTGCAATTTAATGTCATAAACCCTAAAGTAATATCGAAGTAACAAAAAACGTTGAAGTACTTACCAAAGGAGAAAGCAACCCATCTACCCTTTATCCGAAGTTCCAACATTGTGCTGCTTTAACATTGTTACTTCCATAATCTCAGTCTTCAGCTGAGGCAGTATCACAGAAATTGAATGCAGCATTAGAATCGCGTCAACCTGCTGATAGAGAGGAAGCCGAAGTATCAGTTACTACGTTTCGAACACGACTCTGCAATTTAATGTCATAAACCCTAAAGTAATATCGAAGTAACAAAAAACGTTGAAGTACTTACCAAAGGAGAAAGCAACCCATCTACCCGTTATCCAAAGTACCAACATTGTGCTGCTTTAACATTGTTACTTCCATAATCTCAGTCTTCAGCTAAGGCAGTATCACAGAAAGTGAATGCAGCATTAGAATCGCGGCAACCTGCTGATAGAGAGGAAGCCGAAGTATCAGTTACTACGTTTCGAACACCACTCTGCAATTTAATGTCATAAACCCAAAAGTAATATCGAAGTAACAAAAAACGTTGAAGTACTTACCAAAGGAGAAAGCAACCCATCTACCCTTTATCCAAAGTACCAACATTGTGCTGCTTTAACATTGTTACTTCCATTATCTCAGTCTTCAGCTGAGGCAGTATCACAGAAAGTGAATGCAGCATTAGAATCGCGTCAACCTGCTGATAGAGAGGAAGGCGATGTATCAGTTACTACGTTTCGAACATGACTCTGCAATTTAATGTCATAAACCCTAAAGTAAGATCAAAGTAACAAAAAACGTTGAAGTACTTACCAAAGGAGATAGCAACCCATCTACCCTTTATCCAAAGTACCAACATTGTGCTGGTTTAACATTGTTACTTCCATAATCTCAGTCTTCAGCTGAGGCAGTATCATAGAAAGTGAATGCAGCATTAGAATCGCGTCATCCTGCTGATAGAGAGGAAGCCGAAGTATCAGTTACCACGCTTCGAACACGACTCTGCAATTTAATGTCATAAACCCTAAAGTAATATCGAAGTAACAAAAAACGTTGAAGTACTTACGAAAGGAGAAAGCAACCCCTCTACCCTTTATCTGAACTACCAACATTGTGCTGCTTTAACATTGTTACTTCCATAATCTCAGTCTTCAGCTGAGGCAGTATCACAGAAAGTGAATGCAACATTAGAATCGCGTCAACCTGCTGATGGAGAGGAAGCCGAAGTATCAGTTACTGCGTTTCGAACACGACTCTGCAATTTAATGTCATAAACCCTAAAGTAATAACGAAGTAAAAAAAAACGTTGAAGTACTTACCAAAGGAGAAAGCAACCCATCTACCCTTTATCCGAAGTACCAACATTGTGCTGCTTTAACGTTGTTACTTCCATAATCTCAGTCTTCAGCTGAGGCAGTATCACAGAAAGTGAATGCAGCATTAGAATACGCGTCAACCTGCTGATAGAGAGGAAGCCGAAGTGTCAGTTACTACGTTTCGATCACGACTCTGCAATTTAATGTCATAAACCCTAAAGTAATATCGAAGTAACAAAAAACGTTGAAGTACTTACCAAAGGAGAAAGCAACCCATCTACCCTTTATCCGAAGTACCAACATTGTGCTGCTTTAACATTGTTACTTCCATAATCTCAGTCTTCAGCTGAGGCAGTATCACAGAAATTGAATGCAGCATTAGAATCGCGTCAACCTGCTGATAGAGAGGAAGCCGAAGTATCAGTTACTACGTTTCGAACACGACTCTGCAATTTAATGTCATAAACCCTAAAGTAATATCGAAGTAACAAAAAACGTTGAAGTACTTACCAAAGGAGAAAGCAACCCATCTACCCTTTATCCAAAGTACCAACATTGTGCTGCTTTAACATTGTTACTTCCATAATCTCAGTCTTCAGCTGAGGCAGTATCACAGAAAGTGAATGCAGCATTTGAATCGCGGCAACCTGCTGATAGAGAGGAAGCCGAAGTATCAGTTACTACGTTTCGAACACGACTCTGCAATTTAATGTCATAAACCCTAAAGTAATATCGAAGTAACAAAAAACGTTGAAGTACTTACCAAAGGAGAAAGCAACCCATCTACCCTTTATCCAAAGTACCAACATTGTGCTGCTTTAACATTGTTACTTCCATAATCTCAGTCTTCAGCTGAGGCAGTATCACAGAAAGTGAATGCAGCATTAGAATCGCGTCAACCTGCTGATAGAGAGGAAGGCGATGTATCAGTTACTACGTTTCGAACATGACTCTGCAATTTAATGTCATAAACCCTAAAGTAATATCAAAGTAACAAAAAACGTTGAAGTACTTACCAAAGGAAATAGCAACCCATCTACCCTTTATCCAAAGTACCAACACTGTGCTGCTTTAACATTGTTACTTCCATAATCACAGTCTTCAGCTGAGGCAGTATCACAGAAAGTGAATGCAGCATTAGAATCGCGTCAACCTGCTGATGGAGAGGAAGCCGATGTATCAGTTACTACGTTTCGAACACGACTCTGCAATTTAATGTCATAAACCCTAAAGTAATAACGAAGTAAAGAAAAACGTTGAAGTACTTACCAAAGGAGAAAGCAACCCATCTACCCTTTATCCGAAGTACCAACATTGTGCTGCTTTAACATTGTTACTTCCATAATCTCAGTCTTCAGCTGAGGCAGTATCACAGAAAGTGAATGCAGCATTAGAATCGCGTCAGCCTGCTGATAGAGAGGAAGCCGAAGTATCAGTTACTACGTTTCGAACACGACTCTGCAATTTAATGTCATAAACCCTAAAGTAATATCGAAGTAACAAAAAACGTTGAAGTACTTACCAAAGGAGAAAGCAGTCCATCTACCCTTTATCCAAAGTACCAACATTGTGCTGCTTTAACATTGTTACTCCCATAATCTCAGTCTTCAGCTGAGGCAGTATCACAGAAAGTGAATGCAGCATTAGAATCGCGTCAACCTGCTGATAGAGAGGAAGTCGAAGTATCAGTTACTACGTTTCGAACACGACTCTGCAATTTAATGTCATAAACCCTAAAGTAATATCGAAGTAACAAAAAACGTTGAAGTACTTACCAAAGGAGAAAGCAACCCCTATACCCTTTATCCAAAGTACCAACATTATGCTGCTTTAACATTGTTACTTCCATAATCTCAGTCTTCAGCTGAGGCAGTATCACAGAAAGTGAATGCAGCATTAGAATCGCGTCAACCTGCTGATAGAGAGGAAGCCGATGTATCAGTTACTACGTTTCGAACATGACTCTGCAATTTAATGTCATAAACCCTAAAGTAATATCAAAGTAACAAAAAACGTTGAAGTACTTACCAAAGGAGATAGCAACCCATCTACCCTTTATCCAAAGTACCAACATTGTGCTGCTTTAACATTGTTACTTCCATAATCTCAGTCTTCAGCTGAGGCAGTATCATAGAAAGTGAATGCAGCATTAGAATCGCGTCAACATGCTGATAGAGAGGAAGCCGAAGTATCAGTTACCACGTTTCGAACACGACTCTGCAATTTAATGTCATAAACCCTAAAGTAATATCGAAGTAACAAAAAACGTTGAAGTACTTACCAAAGGAGAAAGCAACCCATCTACCCTTTATCTGAACTACCAACATTGTGCTGCTTTAACATTGTTACTTCCATAATCTCAGTCTTCAGCTGAGGCAGTATCACAGAAAGTGAATGCAGCATTAGAATCGCGTCAACCTGCTGATAGAGAGGAAGCCGAAGTATCAGTTACTACGTTTCGAACACGACTCTGCAATTTAATGTCATAAACCCTAAAGTAATAACGAAGAAAAAAAAACGTTGAAGTACTTACCAAAGCAGAAAGCAACCCATCTACCCTTTATCCGAAGTACCAACATGCTGCTGCTTTAACATTGTTACTTCCACAATCTCAGTCTTCAGCTGAGGCAGTATCACAGACAGTGAATGCAGCACTAGAATCGCGTCAACCTGCTGATAGAGAGGAAGCCGAAGTATCAGTTACTACATTTCTCACACGACTCTGCAATTTAATGTCATAAATACTGAAGTAATATCGAAGTAACAAAAAACGTTGAAGTACTTACCAAAAGAGAAAGCAACCCATCTACCTTTATCCGAAGTACCAACATTGTGCTACTTTAACATTGTTACTTCCATAATCTCGGTCTTCAGCTGAGGCAGTATCACAGAAAGTGAATGCAGCATTAGAATCGCGTCAACCTGCTGATAGAGAGGAAGCCGAAGTATCAGTTACCACGTTTCGAACACGACTCTGCAATTTAATGTCATAAACCCTAAAGTAAAATCGAAGTAACAAAAAACGTTGAAGTACTTACAAAAGGAGAAAGCAACCCATCTACCCATTATCCGAAGAACCAACATTGTGTTGCTTTAACATTGTTACTTCCATAATCTCAGTCTTCAGCTGAGGCAGTACCACAGAAAGTGAATCCAGCATTAGAATCGCGTCAACCTGCTGATAGAGAGAAAGCCGAAGTATCAGTTACTATGTTTCGAACACGACTCTGCAATTTAATGTCATAAACCCTAAAGTAATATCGAAGTAACAAAAAACGTTGAAGTAGTTACCAAAGGAGAAAGCAACCCATCTACCCTTTATCCAAAGTACCAACATTGTGCTGCTTTAACATTGTTACTTCCATAATCTCAGTCTTCAGCTGAGGCAGTATCACAGAAAGTGAATGCAGCATTAGAATCGCGTCAACCTGCTGATAGAGAGGAAGCCGAAGTATCAGTTACCACGTTTCGAACACGACTCTGCAATTTAATGTCATAACCCCTAAAGTAAAATCGAAGTAACAAAAAACGTTGAAGTACTTACCAAAGGAGAAAGCAACCCATCTACCCTTTATCCGAAGAACCAACATTGTGTTGCTTTAACATTGTTACTTCCATAATCTCAGTCTTCAGCTGAGGCAGTATCACAGAAAGTGAATGCAGCATTAGAATCGCGTCAACCTGCTGATAGAGAGAAAGCCGAAGTATCAGTTTCTATGTTTCGAACACGACTCTGCAATTTAATGTCATAAACCCTAAAGTAATATCGAAGTAACAAAAAACATAGAAGTACTTACCAAAGGAGAAAGCAACCCATCTACCCTTTATCCGAAGTACCAACATTGTGCTGCTTTAACATTTTTAGTTCCATTATCTCAGTCTTCAGTTGAGGCAGTATCACAGAAAGTGAATGCAGCATTAGAATCGCGTCAACCTGCTGATAGGGAGGAAGCCGAAGTATCAGTAACTCCGGTACGAACACGACTCTGCAATTTAATGTCATAAACCCCAAAGTAATATCGAAGTAACAAAGAACATTGAAGTACTTACCAAAGAAGAAAGCAACCTATCTACCCTTTATCCGAAGTACCAACATTGTGCTGCTTTAACATTGTTACTTCCATAATCTCAGTCTTCAGCAAGGCAGTATCACAGAAAGTGAATGCAGCATTAGGATCGCGTCAACCTGCTGATAGAGAGGAAGCCGAAGTATCAGTTACTACGTTTCGAACACGACTCTGCAATTTAATGTCATAAAGCCTAAAGTAATATCGAAGTAACAAAAAACGTTGAAATACTTACCAAAGGAGATAGCAACCCATCTACCCTTTATCCGAAGTACCAACATTGTGCTGCTTTAACATTGTTACTTCCATAATCTCAGTCTTCAGCTGAGGCAGTATCACAGAAAGCGAATGCAGCATTAAAATCGAGTCAACCTGCTGATAGAGAGGAAGCCGAAGTATTAGTTACTACGTTTCGAACACGACTCTGCAATTTAATGTCATAAACCCTAAAGTAATATCGAAGTAACAAAAAACGTTGAAGTACTTACCAAAGGAGAAAGCAACCCATCTACCCTTTATCCGAAGTACCAACATTGTGCTGCTTTAACATTGTTACTTTCATGATCTCAGTCTTCAGCTGAGGCAGTATCACAGAAAGCGAATGCAGCAATAGAATCGCGTCAACCTGCTGATAGAGAGGAAGCCGAAGTATCAGTTACTACGTTTCGAACACGACTCTGAAATTTAATGTCATAAACCCTAAAGTAATATCGAATTAATAAAACACGTTGAAGTACTTACCAAAGGAGAAAGCAACCCATCTACCCTTTATCCGAAGTACCAACATTGTGCTGCTTCAACATTATTACTTCCATGATCTCAGTCTTCAGCTGAGGCAGTATCACAGAAAGTGAATGCAGCACTAGAATCGCGTCAACCTGCTGATAGAGAGGAAGCCGAAGTATCAGTTACTACGTTTGAACACGACTCTGCAATTTAATGTCATAAACCCTAAAGTAATATCGAAGTAACAAAAAACGTTGAAGTACTTACCAAAGGAGAAAGCAACCCATCTACCCTTTATCCGAAGTACCAACATTGTGCTGCTTTAACATTGTTATATCCATAATCTCAGTCTTCAGGGGAGTCAGTATCACAGAAAGTGAATACAGCATTAGAATCGCGTCAACCTGCTGATAAAGAGGAAGCCGAAGTATCAGTTACTACGTTTCGAACACGACTCTGCAATTTAATGTCATAAACCCTAATGTAATATCGAAGTAACAAAGAACGTTGAAGCACTTACGAAAGGAGAAAGCAACCCATCTACCCTTTATCCGAAGTACCAACATTGTGCTGCTTTAACATTGTTACTTCCATAATCTCAGTCTTCAGCTGAGGCAGTATCACAGAAAGTGAATGCAGCATTAGAATCGCGTCAACCTGCTAATAGAGAGGAAGCCGAAGTATCAGCAACTACTTTTCGAACACGACTCTGCAATTTAATGTCATAAACCCCAAAGTAATATCGAAGTAACAAAAAACGTTGAAGTACTTACCAAAGGAGAAAGCAACCAATCTACCCTTTATCCGAAATACCAACATTGAGCTGCTTTAACATTGTTACTTCCATAATCTCAGTCTTCAGCTGAGGCAGTATCACAGAAAGTGAATGCTGCATTAGAATCTCGTCAACCTGCTAATAGAGAGGTAGCCAAAGTATCAGTTACTACGTTTCGAACACGACTCTGCAATTTAATGTCATAAACCCTAAAGTAATATCGAAGTAACAAAAAACGTTGAAGTACTTACTAAAGGAGAAAGCAACCCATCTACCCTTTATCCGAAGTACCAACATTGTGCTGCTTTAACTCTGTTATGTCCATAATCTCAGTCTTCACCTGAGTCAGTATCACAGAAAGTGAATACAGCACTAGAATCGCGTCAACCTGCTGATAGAAAGGAAGACGAAGTATCAGTTACTACGTTTCGAACACGACTCTGCAATTTAATGTCATAAACCTTAAAGTAATATCGAAGTAATAAAAATTTTGTAGTACTTACCAAAGGAGAAAGCAACCCATCTACCCTTTATCCGAAGTACCAACATTGTGCTGCTTTAACATTGTTACTTATACAATCACAGTCTTCAGCTGAGGTAGTATCACAGAAAGTGAATGCAGCATTAGAATCGCGTCAACCTGCTGATAGAGGGGAAGACGAAGTATCAGTTACTACGTTTCGAACACGACCCTGCAATTTAATGTCATAAACCCTAAAGTAATATCGAAGTAACAAAAAACGTTGAAGTACTTACCAAAGGAGAAAGCAACCCATCTACCCTTTATCCGAAGTACCAACATTGTGCTGCTTTAACATTGTTAGTTCCATAATCTCAGTCTTCAGCTGAGGCAGTATCACAGAAAGTGAATGCAGCACTAGAATCGCGTCAACCTGCTGATAGTGAGGAAGACGAAGGATCAGTTACTACGTTTCGAACACGACTATGCAATTAAATGTCATAAACCCTAAAGTAATATCGAAGGAACAAATAACGTTGAAGTACTTACCAAAGGAGAAAGCAACCCCTCTACCCTTTATCTGAAGTACCAACATTCTGCTGCTTTAACATTGTTACTTCCATAATCTCAGTCTTCAGCTGAGGCAGTATCACTGAAAGTGAGTGCAGCATTAGAATCGCGTCGACCTGCCGATAGAAAGGAAGCCGAAGTATCAGTTACTACGTTTCGAACACGACTCTGCAATTTAATGTCATAAACCCTAAAGTAATATCGAATTAACAAAAAACGTTGAAGTACTTACCAAAGGAGAAAGCAACCCATCTACCCTTTATCTGAAGTACCAACATTGTGCTGCTTTAACATTGTTACTTCCATAATCTCAGCCTTCAGCTGAGGCAGTATCACAGAAAGTGAATGCAGCACTAGAATCGCGTCAACCTGCCGATAGAGAGGAAGCCGAAGTATCAGTTACTACGTTTCGAACACGACTCTGCAATTAAATGTCATAAACCCTAAAGTAATATCGAAGGAACAAATAACGTTGAAGTACTTACCAAAGGAGAAAGCAACCCATCTACCCTTTATCCGAAGTACCAACATTGTGCTGCTTTAACATTGTTACTTCCATAATCTCAGTCTTCAGCTGAGGCAGTATCACAGAAAGTGAATGCAGCACTAGAATCGCGTCAACCTGCTGATAGTGAGGAAGACGAAGTATCAGTTACTACGTTTCGAACACGACTCTGCAATTAAATGTCATAAACCCTAGAGTAATATCGAAGGAACAAATAACGTTGAAGTACTTACCAAAGGAGAAAGCAACCCCTCTACCCTTTATCTGAAGTACCAATATTGTGCTGCTTTAACATTGTTACTTCCATAATCTCAGCCTTCAGCTGAGGCAGTATCACAGAAAGTGAATGCAGCACTAGAATCGCGTCAACCTGCCTATAGAGAGGAAGCCGAAGTATCAGTTACTACGTTTCGAACACGACTCTGCAATTAAATGTCATAAACCCTAAAGTAATATCGAAGTAACAAAAAACGTTGAAGTACTTACCAAAAGAGAAAGCAACCCATCTACCCTTTATCCGAAGTACCAACATTGTGCTGCTTTAACATTGTTACTTCCATAATCCCAGTCTTCAGCTGAGGCAGTATCACAGAAAGTGAATGCAGCACTAGAATCGCGTCAACCTGCTGATAGTGAGGAAGACGAAGTATCAGTTACTACGTTTCGAACACGACTCTGCAATTAAATGTCATAAACCCTAAAGTAATAACGAAGGAACAAATAACGTTGAAGTACTTACCAAAGGAGAAAGCAACCCCTCTACCCTTTATCTGAAGTACCAACATTGTGCTGCTTTAACATTGTTACTTCCATAATCTCAGTCTTCAGTTGAGGCAGTATCACAGAAAGTGAATGCAGCACTAGAATCGAGTCATCCTGCTGATAGAGAGGAAGCCGAAGTATCAGTTACTACGTTTCGAACACGACTCTGCAATTTAATGTCATAAACCCTAAAGTAATATCGAATTAATAAAAAACGTTGAAGTACTTACCAGAGGAGAAAGCAACCCATCTACCCTTTATCTGAAATACCAACATTGTGCTGCTTTAACATTGTTACTTCCATAATCTCAGTCTTCACCTGAGGCAGTATCACAGAAAGTGAATGCAGCACTAGAATCGAGTCATCCTGCTGATAAAGAGGAAGCCGAAGTATCAGTTACTACGTTTCGAACACGACTCTGCAATTTAATGTCATAAACCCTAAAGTAATATCGAATTAATAAAAAACGTTGAAGTACTTACCAAAGGAGAAAGCAACCCATCTACCCTTTATCTGAAGTACCAACATTGTGCTGCTTTAACATTGTTACTTCCATAATCTCAGTCTTCAGCTGAGGCAGTATCACAGAAAGTGAATGCAGCATTAGAATCGCGTCAACCTACTGATAGAGAGGAAGCCGAAGTATCAGTTACTACGTTTCGAACACGACTCTGCAATTTAATGTCATAAACCCTAAAGTAATATTGAAGTAACAAAAAATGTTGTAGTACTTACCAAAGGAGAAAGCAACCCATCTACCCTTTATCCGAAGCACCAACATTGTGCTGCTTTAACATTGTTACTTATATAATCTCAGTCTTCAGCTGAGGCAGTATCACAGAAAGTGAATGCAGCATTAGAATCGCGTCAACCTGCTGATAGAGGGGAAGACGAAGTACCAGTTACTACGTTTCGAACACAACTCTGCAATTTAAAGTCATAAACCCTAAAGTAATATCGAAGTAACAAAAAATGTTGAAGTACTTACCAAAGGAGAAAGCAACCCCTCTACCCTTTATCTGAAGTACAAAAGTTGTGCTGCTTTAACATTGTTACTTCCATAATCTCAGTCTTCAGCTGAGGCAGTATCACAGAAAGCGCGTCAACCTGCTAATAGAGAGGAAGCCGAAGTATCAGTTACTACGTTTCGAACACGACTCTGCAATTTAATGTCATAAACATTAAAGTAATATCGAAGTAACAAAAAACGTTGAAGTACTTACCAAAGGAGAAAGCAACCCATCTACCCTTTATCCGAAGTACCAACATTGTGCTGCTTTAACATTGTTACTTCCATAATCTCCGTCTTCAGCTGAGGCAGTATCACACAAAGTGAATGCAGCATTAGAATCGCGTCAACCTACTAATAGAGAGGAAGCCGAAGTATCAGTTACTACGTTTCGAACACGACTCAGCAATTTAATGTCATAAACCCCAAAGTAATATCGAAGTAACAAAAAACGTTGAAGTACTTACCAAAGGAGAAAGCAACCAATCTACCCTTTATCCGAAGTACCAACATTGTGCTGCTTTGACATTGTTACTTCCATTATCTCAGTCTTCAGCTGAGGCAGTATCACAGAAAGTGAATGCAGCACTAGAATCGCGTAGACCTGCTGGTAGAGAGGAAGCCGAAGTATCAGTTACTACGTTTCGAACACGACTCTGCAATTTAATGTCATAAATCCTAAAGTAATATAGAAGTAACAAAAAACGTTGAAGTACTTACCAAAGGAGAATGCAACCCATTTACCCTTTATCCGAAGTACCAACATTGTGCTGCTTTAACATTGTTACTTCCATAATCTCAGTCTTCAGCTGAGGCAGTATCACAGAAAGTGAATGCAGCATTAGAATCGCGTCAACCTGCTAATAGAGAGGAAGCCAAAATATCAGTCACTACGTTTCGAACGCGACTCTGCAATTTAATGTCTTAAACCCTAAAGTAATATTGAAGTAACAAAAAACGTTGAAGTACTTACCAAAGGAGAAAGCAACCCATCTACCCTTTTTCCGAAGTACCAACATTGTGCTGCTTTAACATTGTTACTTCCATAATCTCAGTCTTCAGCTGAGGCAGTATCACAGATAGTGAATACAGCATTAGAATACGCGTCAACCTGCTGATAGAGAGGAAGCCGAAGTATCAGTTACTACGTTTCGAACACGACTCTGCAATTTAATGTCACAAACCCTAAAGTAATATCGAAGTAACAAAACACGTTGAAGTACTTACCAAAGGAGAAAGCAACCACTCCACCCTTTATCCGAAGTACCAACATTGTGCTGCTTTAACATTGTTACTTCCATAATCTCAGTCTTCAGCTGAGGCAGTATCACAGATAGTGAATGCAGCATTAGAATACGCGTCAACCTGCTGATAGAGAGGAAGCCGAAGTATCAGTTACTACGTTTCGAACACGACTTTGCAATTTAATGTCATAAAGCGTAAAGTAATATCGAAGAAACAAAAAACGTTGAAGTACTTACCAAAGGAGAAAGCAACCCATCTACCCTTTATCCGAAGTACCAACATTGTGCTGCTTTAACATTGTTACTTCCATTATCTCAGTCTTCAGCTGAGGCAGTATCACAGAAAGTGAATGCAGCATTAGAATCGCGTCAACCTGCTGATAGAGAGGAAGCCGAAGGACGAGTTACTACGTTTCGAACACGACTCTGCAATTTAATGTCATAAACCCTAAAGTAATATCGAAGTAACAAGAAACGTTGAAGTACTTACCAAAGGAGAAAGCAACCCATCTACCGTTTATCCGAAGTACCAACATTGTGCTGCTTTATCATTGTTACTTCCATAATCTCAGTCTTCAGCTGAGGCAGTATCACAGAAAGTGAATGCAGCATTAGAATCGCGTCAACCTGCTGATAGAGAGGAAGCCGAAGTATCAGTTACTACGTTTTGAACACGACTGCAATTTAATGTCATAAACCCTAAGGTAATATCGAAGTAACAAAAAACGTTGAAGTACTTACCAAAGGAGAAAGCAACCCATCTACCCTTTATCCGAAGTAACAACATTGTGCTGCTCTAACATTGTTACTTCCATAATCTCAGTCTTCAGCTGAGGCAGTATCACAGAAAGTGAATGCAGCACTAGAATCGCGTAACCTGCTAATAGAGAGGAAGCCGAAGTATCAGTTACGACGTTTCGAACACGACTCTGCAATTTAATGTCATAAACCCTAAAGTAATATCGAAGTAACAAAAAACTTTGAAGTACTTACCAAAGGAGAAAGCAACCCATCTACCCTTTATCCGAAGTACCAACATTGTGCTGCCTTAACATTGTTACTTCTATAATCTCAGTCTTCAGCTGAGGCAGTATCACAGAAAGTGAATGCAGCATTAGAATCGCGTCAACCTGCTAATAGAGAGGAAGCCGAAGTATCAGTTAGTACGTTTCGAACACGACTCTGCAATTTAATGTCATAAACCCTAAAGTAATATCGAAGTAACAAAAAACAATGAAGTACTTACTAAAGGAGAAAGCAACCCATCTACCCTTTATCCAAAGTACCAACATTGTGCTGCTTTAACATTGTTACTTCCATAATCTTATTCTTCAGCTGAGGCAGTATCACAGAAGGAGAATGCAGCACAAGAATCGCGTCAACCTGCTAATAGAGAGGAAGCCGAAGTATCAGTTACTTCGTTTGGAACACGACTCTGCAATTTAATGTCATAAACCCTAAAGTAATATCGAAGAAACAAAAAACGTTGAAGTACTTATCAAAGGAGAAAGCAACCCATCTACCCTTTATCCAAAGTACCAACATTGTGCTGCTTTAACACTGTTACTTCCATAATCTCAGTCTTCAGCTGAGGGAGTATCACAGAAAGTGAATGCAGCACTAGAATCGCGTCAACCTGCTGATAGTGAGGAAGACGAAGTATCAGTTACTACGTTTCGAACACGACTCTGCAATTAAATGTCATAAACCCTAAAGTAATAACGAAGGAACAAATAACGTTGAAGTACTTACCAAAGGAGAAAGCAACCCCTCTACCCTTTATCTGAAGTACCAACATTGTGCTGCTTTAACATTGTTACTTCCATAATCTCAGTCTTCAGTTGAGGCAGTATCACAGAAAGTGAATGCAGCACTAGAATCGAGTCATCCTGCTGATAGAGAGGAAGCCGAAGTATCAGTTACTACGTTTCGAACACGACTCTGCAATTTAATGTCATAAACCCTAAAGTAATATCGAATTAATAAAAAACGTTGAAGTACTTACCAGAGGAGAAAGCAACCCATCTACCCTTTATCTGAAATACCAACATTGTGCTGCTTTAACATTGTTACTTCCATAATCTCAGTCTTCACCTGAGGCAGTATCACAGAAAGTGAATGCAGCACTAGAATCGAGTCATCCTGCTGATAAAGAGGAAGCCGAAGTATCAGTTACTACGTTTCGAACACGACTCTGCAATTTAATGTCATAAACCCTAAAGTAATATCGAATTAATAAAAAACGTTGAAGTACTTACCAAAGGAGAAAGCAACCCATCTACCCTTTATCTGAAGTACCAACATTGTGCTGCTTTAACATTGTTACTTCCATAATCTCAGTCTTCAGCTGAGGCAGTATCACAGAAAGTGAATGCAGCATTAGAATCGCGTCAACCTACTGATAGAGAGGAAGCCGAAGTATCAGTTACTACGTTTCGAACACGACTCTGCAATTTAATGTCATAAACCCTAAAGTAATATTGAAGTAACAAAAAATGTTGTAGTACTTACCAAAGGAGAAAGCAACCCATCTACCCTTTATCCGAAGCACCAACATTGTGCTGCTTTAACATTGTTACTTATATAATCTCAGTCTTCAGCTGAGGCAGTATCACAGAAAGTGAATGCAGCATTAGAATCGCGTCAACCTGCTGATAGAGGGGAAGACGAAGTACCAGTTACTACGTTTCGAACACAACTCTGCAATTTAAAGTCATAAACCCTAAAGTAATATCGAAGTAACAAAAAATGTTGAAGTACTTACCAAAGGAGAAAGCAACCCCTCTACCCTTTATCTGAAGTACAAAAGTTGTGCTGCTTTAACATTGTTACTTCCATAATCTCAGTCTTCAGCTGAGGCAGTATCACAGAAAGCGCGTCAACCTGCTAATAGAGAGGAAGCCGAAGTATCAGTTACTACGTTTCGAACACGACTCTGCAATTTAATGTCATAAACATTAAAGTAATATCGAAGTAACAAAAAACGTTGAAGTACTTACCAAAGGAGAAAGCAACCCATCTACCCTTTATCCGAAGTACCAACATTGTGCTGCTTTAACATTGTTACTTCCATAATCTCCGTCTTCAGCTGAGGCAGTATCACACAAAGTGAATGCAGCATTAGAATCGCGTCAACCTACTAATAGAGAGGAAGCCGAAGTATCAGTTACTACGTTTCGAACACGACTCAGCAATTTAATGTCATAAACCCCAAAGTAATATCGAAGTAACAAAAAACGTTGAAGTACTTACCAAAGGAGAAAGCAACCAATCTACCCTTTATCCGAAGTACCAACATTGTGCTGCTTTGACATTGTTACTTCCATTATCTCAGTCTTCAGCTGAGGCAGTATCACAGAAAGTGAATGCAGCACTAGAATCGCGTAGACCTGCTGATAGAGAGGAAGCCGAAGTATCAGTTACTACGTTTCGAACACGACTCTGCAATTTAATGTCATAAATCCTAAAGTAATATAGAAGTAACAAAAAACGTTGAAGTACTTACCAAAGGAGAATGCAACCCATTTACCCTTTATCCGAAGTACCAACATTGTGCTGCTTTAACATTGTTACTTCCATAATCTCAGTCTTCAGCTGAGGCAGTATCACAGAAAGTGAATGCAGCATTAGAATCGCGTCAACCTGCTAATAGAGAGGAAGCCAAAATATCAGTCACTACGTTTCGAACGCGACTCTGCAATTTAATGTCTTAAACCCTAAAGTAATATTGAAGTAACAAAAAACGTTGAAGTACTTACCAAAGGAGAAAGCAACCCATCTACCCTTTTTCCGAAGTACCAACATTGTGCTGCTTTAACATTGTTACTTCCATAATCTCAGTCTTCAGCTGAGGCAGTATCACAGATAGTGAATACAGCATTAGAATACGCGTCAACCTGCTGATAGAGAGGAAGCCGAAGTATCAGTTACTACGTTTCGAACACGACTCTGCAATTTAATGTCACAAACCCTAAAGTAATATCGAAGTAACAAAACACGTTGAAGTACTTACCAAAGGAGAAAGCAACCACTCCACCCTTTATCCGAAGTACCAACATTGTGCTGCTTTAACATTGTTACTTCCATAATCTCAGTCTTCAGCTGAGGCAGTATCACAGATAGTGAATGCAGCATTAGAATACGCGTCAACCTGCTGATAGAGAGGAAGCCGAAGTATCAGTTACTACGTTTCGAACACGACTTTGCAATTTAATGTCATAAAGCGTAAAGTAATATCGAAGAAACAAAAAACGTTGAAGTACTTACCAAAGGAGAAAGCAACCCATCTACCCTTTATCCGAAGTACCAACATTGTGCTGCTTTAACATTGTTACTTCCATTATCTCAGTCTTCAGCTGAGGCAGTATCACAGAAAGTGAATGCAGCATTAGAATCGCGTCAACCTGCTGATAGAGAGGAAGCCGAAGGACGAGTTACTACGTTTCGAACACGACTCTGCAATTTAATGTCATAAACCCTAAAGTAATATCGAAGTAACAAGAAACGTTGAAGTACTTACCAAAGGAGAAAGCAACCCATCTACCGTTTATCCGAAGTACCAACATTGTGCTGCTTTATCATTGTTACTTCCATAATCTCAGTCTTCAGCTGAGGCAGTATCACAGAAAGTGAATGCAGCATTAGAATCGCGTCAACCTGCTGATAGAGAGGAAGCCGAAGTATCAGTTACTACGTTTTGAACACGACTGCAATTTAATGTCATAAACCCTAAGGTAATATCGAAGTAACAAAAAACGTTGAAGTACTTACCAAAGGAGAAAGCAACCCATCTACCCTTTATCCGAAGTAACAACATTGTGCTGCTCTAACATTGTTACTTCCATAATCTCAGTCTTCAGCTGAGGCAGTATCACAGAAAGTGAATGCAGCACTAGAATCGCGTAACCTGCTAATAGAGAGGAAGCCGAAGTATCAGTTACGACGTTTCGAACACGACTCTGCAATTTAATGTCATAAACCCTAAAGTAATATCGAAGTAACAAAAAACTTTGAAGTACTTACCAAAGGAGAAAGCAACCCATCTACCCTTTATCCGAAGTACCAACATTGTGCTGCCTTAACATTGTTACTTCTATAATCTCAGTCTTCAGCTGAGGCAGTATCACAGAAAGTGAATGCAGCATTAGAATCGCGTCAACCTGCTAATAGAGAGGAAGCCGAAGTATCAGTTAGTACGTTTCGAACACGACTCTGCAATTTAATGTCATAAACCCTAAAGTAATATCGAAGTAACAAAAAACAATGAAGTACTTACTAAAGGAGAAAGCAACCCATCTACCCTTTATCCAAAGTACCAACATTGTGCTGCTTTAACATTGTTACTTCCATAATCTTATTCTTCAGCTGAGGCAGTATCACAGAAGGAGAATGCAGCACAAGAATCGCGTCAACCTGCTAATAGAGAGGAAGCCGAAGTATCAGTTACTTCGTTTGGAACACGACTCTGCAATTTAATGTCATAAACCCTAAAGTAATATCGAAGAAACAAAAAACGTTGAAGTACTTATCAAAGGAGAAAGCAACCCATCTACCCTTTATCCAAAGTACCAACATTGTGCTGCTTTAACACTGTTACTTCCATAATCTCAGTCTTCAGCTGAGGGAGTATCACAGAAAGTGAATGCAGCATTAGAATTGCGTCAACCTGCTAATAGAGAGGAAGCCGAAGTATCAGTTACTACGTTTCGAACACGACTCTGCAATTTAACGTCATAAACCCTAAAGTAATATCGAAGTAACAAAAAACGTTGAAGTACTTAGCAAAGGAGAAAGCAACCCATCTACCCTTTATCAGAAATACCAACATTGTGCTGCTTTAACATTGTTACTTCCATAATCTCAGTCTTCAGCTGAGGCTGTATCACAGAATGTGAATGCAGCATTAGAATCGCGTCAACCTGCTGATAGAGAGGAAGCCGAAGTATCAGTTACTACGTTTCGAACACGACTCTGCAATTTATTGTCATAAACCCTAAAGCAATATCGAAGTAACAAAAAACGTTGAAGTACTTACCAAAGGAGAAAGCAACCCATCTACCCTTTGTCAGAAGTACCAACATTGTGCTGCTTTAACCTTGTTACTTCCATAAACTCAGTCTTCAGCTGCGGCGGTATCACAGATAGTGAATGCAGCATTAGAATCGCGTCAACCTGCTAATAGAGAGGATTCCGAAGTATCAGTTGTAGTTTCGAACACGACTCTGCAATTTAATGTCATAAACCCTAAAGTATATCGAAGTAACAAAAAACGTTGAAGTACTTACTAAAGGAGAAAGCAACCCATCTACCCTTTATCCGAAGTACCAACATTGTGCTGCTTTAACTCTGTTATGTCCATAATCTCAGTCTTCACCTGAGTCAGTATCACAGAAAGTGAATACAGCACTAGAATCGCGTCAACCTGCTGATAGAAAGGAAGACGAAGTATCAGTTACTACGTTTCGAACACGACTCTGCAATTTAATGTCAAAAACCCTAGAGTAATATCGAAGTAACAAAAACGTTGAAGTACTTACCAAAGGAGAAAGCAACCCCTCTAACCTTTACCTGAAGTACCAACATTGTGCTGCTTTAACAACGTTATTTCCATAATCTCAGTCTTCAGCTGAGTCAGTATCACAAAAAGTGAATGCAGCACTAGAATCGCGTCAACCTGCTGATAGACAGGAAACCGAGGTATCAGATACGACGTTTCGAACACGACTCTGCAATTTAATGTCAAAATGCGTAAAGTAATATCGAAGTATTAAAAAACGTTGAAATACTTACCAAAGGAGAAAGCAGCCCATCTACCCTTTATCCGAAGTACCAACATTGTGCTGCTTTAACATTGTTACTTCCATAATCTCAGTCTTCAGCTGAGGCAGTATCACATAAAGTGAATGCAGCACTAGATTCGCGTGAACCTGCTGATAGAGAGGAAGACGGAGTATCTGTGACTACGTTTCGAACACGACTCTGCAATTTAGTGTCAAAAAGCGTAAAGTTATATCGAAGTAAAAAAAACCTTGAAGTACTTACCAAAGGAGGAACAACCCCTCTACCAGTAATGTCAAGTACCAACATTGTGCTGCTTTCACATTGTTATTTCCATAATCTCTGTTTTCAGCTGAGGCAGTATCACAGAAAGTAAATGCGGCACTAGAATCGCGTAGACCTGCTGATAGAGAGGAAGCTGAAGTATCAGTTACTACGTTTCGGACACGACTCTGCAATTTAATGTCATAAATCCTAAAGTAATATCGAAGCAACAAAAAACGTTGTAGTACTTACCAAAGGAGAAAGCAACCCATCTACCCTTTATCCGAAGTACCAACATTGTGCTACTTTGACATTGTTACTTCCATAATCTCAGTCTTCAGCTGAGGCAGTATCACAGAAAGTGAATGCAGCATTATAATCGCGTCAACCTGCTGATAGAGAGGAAGCCGAAGTATCAGTTACTACGTTTCGAACACGACTCTGCAATTTAATCTCACAAACCCTAAAGTAATATCGAAGCAACAAAAAACGTTGAAGTACTTACCAAAGGAGAAAGCAACCCATCTACCCTTTATCCGAAGTACCAACATTGTGCTGCTTTAACATTGCTACTTCCATAATCTCAATCTTCAGCGATTCAGTATCACAGAAAGTGAATGCAGCATTAGAATACGCGTCAACCTGCTGATAGAGAGGAAGCCGAAGTATCTGTTACTACGTTTCGAACACGACTCTGTAATTTTATGTCATAAACCCTAAAGTAATATCGAAGTAACAAAAAACGTTGAAGTACTTACCAAAGGAGAAAGCAACCCACCTACCCTTTATCCGAAGTACCAACAATGTGTTGCTTTAACATTGTTACTTCCATAATCTCAGCCTTCAGCTGAATTAGTATCACAGAATGTGAATGCAGCAGTAGAATCGCGTCAACCTGCTAATAGAGAGGAAGCCGAAGTATCAGTTACTACGTTTCGAACACGACTCTGCAATTTAATGTCATAAACCCTAAAGTAATATCGAAGTAACAAATAACGTTGAAGTACTTACCAAAGGAGAAAGCAACCCATCTACCCTCTATCCAAAGTACCAACATTGTGCTGCTTTGACACTGTTACTTCCATAATCTCAGTCTTCAGCTGAGGCAGTATCACAGAAAGAGAATGCAGCATTAGAATCGCGTCAACCTGCTGATAGAGAGGAAGCTGAAGTATCAGTTACTACGTTTCGCACACGACTCTGCAATTTAATGTCATAAACCCTAAAGTAATATCGAAGTAACAAAAAACATTGAAGTACTTACCAAAGGAGAAAGCAACCCATCTACCCTTTATCCGAAGTACCAACATTGTGCTGCTTTAACATTGTTACTTCCATAATCTCAGTCTTCAGATGAGGCAGTATCACAGAGAGTGAATGCAGCATTAGAATCGCGTCAAACTGCTGATAGAGAAAGCCGAAGTATCAATTACTACGTTTCGAACACGACTCTGCAATTTAATGTCATAAACCCTAAAGTAATATCGAAGTAACAAAAAACTTTGAAGTACTTACCAAAGGAGAAAGCAACCCATCTATCCTTTATCCGAAGTACCAACATTGTGCTGGTTTAACATTGTTACTTCCATAATCTCAGTCTTCAGCTGAGGCAGTATCACAGAAAGTGAATGCTGCATTAGAATCGCGTCAACCTACTGATAGAGAGGAAGACGAAGTATCAGTTACTACGTTTCGAACACGACTCTGCAATTTAATGTCATAAACCCTAAAGTAATATCGAAGTAACAAAAAACGTTGAAGTACTTACCAAAGGAGAAAGCAACCCCTCTACCCTTTATATGAAGTACCAACATTGTGCTGCTTTAACATTGTTACTTCCATAATCTCAGTCTTCAGCTGAGGCAGTATCACAGAAAGTGAATGCAGCACTAGAATCGCGTCAATATGCTGATAGAGAGGAAGCTGAAGTATCAGTTACTACGTTTCGAACACGACTCTGCAATTTAATGTCGTAAACCCTAAAGGAATATCGAAGTAACAAAAAACATTGAAGTACTTACCAAAGGAGAAAGCAACCCATCTACCCTTTATCCGAAGTACCAACATTGTGCTGCTTTAACATTGTTACATCCATAATCTCAGTCTTCAGCTGAGGCAGTATCACAGAAAGTGAATGCAGCATTAGAATCGCGTCAACCTGCTGATAGAGAGGAAGCCGAAGTATTAGTTACTACGTTTCGAACACGACTCTGCAATTTAATGTCGTAAACCCTTAAGTAATATCGAAGTAACAAAAAACGTTGAAGTACTTACCAGAAGAGAAAGCAACCCCTTACCCTTTATCTGAAGTACCAACATTGTGCTGCTTTAACATTGTTACTTCCATAATCTCAGTCTTCAGTTGAGGCAGTATCACAGAAAGTGAATGCAGCACTAGAATCGCGTCAACCTGCTGTTAGAGAGGAAGCCGAAGTATCAGTTACTACGTTTCGAACACGACTCTGCAATTTAATGTCATAAACCCTAAAGTAATATCGAAGTAACAAAAAACGTTGAAGTACTTGCCAAAGGAGAAAGCAACCCATCTACCCTTTATCCGAAGTACCAACATTGTGCTGCTTTAACATTGTTACTTCCATAATCTCAGTCTTCAGCTGAGGCAGTATCACAGAAAGTGAATGCAGCATTAGAATACGCGTCAACCTGCTGATAGAGAGGAAGCCGAAGTGTCAGTTACTACGTTTCGATCACGACTCTGCAATTTAATGTCATAAACCCTAAAGTAATATCGAAGTAACAAAAAACGTTGAAGTACTTACCAAAGGAGAAAGCAACCCATCTACCCTCTATCCGAAGTACCAACATTGTGCTGCTTTAACATTGTTACTTCCATAATCTCAGTCTTCAGCTGAGGCAGTATCACAGAAATTGAATGCAGCATTAGAATCGCGTCAACCTGCTGACAGAGAGGAAGCCGAAGTATCAGTTACTACGTTTCGAACACGACACTGCAATTTAATGTCATAAACCCTAAAGTAATATCGAAGTAACAAAAAACGTTGAAGTACTTACCAAAGGAGAAAGCAACCCATCTACCCTTTATCCAAAGTACCAACATTGTGCTGCTTTAACATTGTTACTTCCATAATCTCAGTCTTCAGCTGAGGCAGTATCACAGAAAGTGAATGCAGCATTAGAATCGCGTCAACCTGCTGATAGAGAGGAAGCCGAAGTATCAGTTACTACGTTTCGAACACGACTCTGCAATTTTATGTCATAAACCCTAAAGTAATATCGAAGTAACAAAAAACGTTGAAGTACTTACCAAAGGAAAAAGCAACCCATCTACCCTTTATCCAAAGTACGAACATTGTGCTGCTTTAACATTGTACCTTCCATAATCTCAGTCTTCAGCTGAGGCAGTATCACAGAAAGTGAATGCAGCATTAGAATCGCGTCAACCTGCTGATAGAGAGGAAGGCGATGTATCAGTTACTACGATTCGAACATGACTCTGCAATTTAATGTCATAAACCCTAAAGTAATATCAAAGTAACAAAAAACGTTGAAGTACTTACCAAAGGAGATAGCAACCCATCTACCCTTTATCCAAAGTACCAACATTGTGCTGCTTTAACATTGTTACTTCCATAATCTCAGTCTTCAGCTGAAGCAGTATCATAGAAAGTGAATACAGCATTAGAATCGCGTTAACCTGCTGATAGAGAGGAAGCCGAAGTATCAGTTACCACGTTTCGAATACGACTCTGCAATTTAATGTCATAAACCCTAAAGTAATATCGAAGTAACAAAAAACGTTGAAGTACTTACCAAAGGAGAAAGCAACCCATCTACCCTTTATCCGAACTACCAACATTGTGCTGCTTTAACATTGTTACTTCCATAATCTCAGTCTTCAGCTGAGGCAGTATCACAGAAAGTGAATGCAGCATTAGAATCGCGTCAACCTGCTGATGGAGAGGAAGCCGAAGTATCAGTTACTACGTTTCGAACACGACTCTGCAATTTAATGTCATAAACCTTAAAGTAATAACGAAGTAAAAAAAAACGTTGAAGTACTTACCAAAGCAGAAAGCAACCCATCTACCCTTTATCTGATGTACCAACATTGTGCTGCTTTAACATTGTTACTTCCACAATCTCAGTCTTCAGCTGAGGCAGTATCACAGAAAGTGAATGCAGCACTAGAATCGCGTCAACCTGCTGATAGAGAGGAAGCCGAAGTATCAGTTACTACGTTTCGAACACGACTCTGCAATTTAACGTCATAAATACTAAAGTAATATCGAAGTAACTAAAAACGTTGAAGTACTTACCAAAGGAGAAAGCAACCCATCTACCTTTATCCGAAGTACCAACATTGTGCTACTTTAACATTGTTACTTCCATAATCTCGGTCTTCAGCTGAGGCAGTATCAAAGAAAGTGAATGCAGCATTAGAATCGCGTCAACCAGCTGATAGAGAGGAAGCTGAAGGATCAGTTACTACGTTTCGAACACGACTCTGCAATTTAATGTCATAAACCCTAAAGTAATATCGAAGTAACAAAAAACGTTGAAGTACTTACCAAAGGAGAAAGCAACCCATCTACCCTTTATCCGAAGTACCAACATTGTGCTGATTTAACATTGTTACTTCCATAATCTCAGTCTTCAGCTGAGGCAGTATCACAGAAAGTGAATGCAGCATTAGAATCGCGTCAGCCTGCTGATAGAGAGGAAGCCGAAGTTTCAGTTACTACATTTCGAACACGACTCTGCAATTTAATGTCATAAACCCTAAAGTAATATCGAAGTAACAAAAAACGTTGAAGTACTTACCAAAGGAGAAAGCAACCCATCTACCCTTTATCCAAAGTACCAACATTGTGCTGCTTTAACATTGTTACTTCCATAATCTCAGTTTTCAGCTGAGGCAGTATCACAGAAAGTGAATGCAGCATTAGAATCGCGTCAACCTGCTGATAGAGAGGAGGCCGAAGTATCAGTTACTACGTTTCGAACACGACTCTGCAATTTAATGTCATAAACCCTAAAGTAATATCGAAGTAACAAAAAACGTTGAAGTACTTACCAAAGGAGAAAGCAACCAATCTACCCTTTATCCAAAGTACCAACATTGTGCTGCTTTAACATTGTTACGTCCATAATCTCAGTCTTCAGCTGAGGCAGTATCACAGAAAGTGAATGCAGCATTAGAATCGCGTCAACCTGCTGATAGAGAGGATGCCGATGTATCAGTTACTACGTTTCGAACATGACTCTGCAATTTAATGTCATAAACCCTAAGGTAATATCAAAGTAACAAAAAACGTTGAAGTACTTACCAAAGGAGATAGCAACCCATCTACCCTTTATCCAAAATACCAACATTGTGCTGGTTTAACATTGTTACTTCCATAATCTCAGTCTTCAGCTGAGGCAGTATCATAGAAAGTGAATGCAGCATTAGAATCGCGTCAACATGCTGATAGAGAGGAAGCCGAAGTATCAGTTACCACGTTTCGAACACGACTCTGCAATTTAATGTCATAAACCCTAAAGTAATATCGAAGTAACAAAAAACGTTGAAGTACTTACCAAAGGAGAAAGCAACCCATCTACCCTTTATCTGAACTACCAACATTGTGCTGCTTTAACATTGTTACTTCCATAATCTCAGTCTTCAGCTGAGGCAGTATCACAGAAAGTGAATGCAGCATTAGAATCTCGTCTACCTGCTGATGGAGAGGAAGCCGAAGTATCAGTTACTACGTTTCGAACACGACTCTGCAATTTAATGTCATAAACCCTAAAGTAATAACGAAGTAAAAAAAAACGTTGAAGTACCTACCAAGGCAGAAAGCAACCCATCTAACCTTTATCCGAAGTACCAACATTGTGCTGCTTTAACATTGTTACTTCCACAATCTCAGTCTTCAGCTGTGGCAGTATCACAGACGGTGAATGCAGCACTAGAATCGCGTCAACCTGCTGATAGAGAGGAAGCCGAAGTATCAGTTACTACGTTTCGAACACGACTCTGCAATTTAATGTCATAAATACTAAAGTAATATCGAAGTAACAAAAAACGTTGAAGTACTTACCAAAGGAGAAAGCAACCCATCTACCCTTTATCCGAAGTACCAACATTGTGCTGATTTAACATTGTTACTTCCATAATCTCAGTCTTCAGCTGAGGCAGTATCACAGAAAGTGAATGCAGCATTAGAATCGCGTCAGCCTGCTGATAGAGAGGAAGCCGAAGTATCAGTTACTACGTTTCGAACACGACTCTGCAATTTAATGCCATAAACCCTAAAGTAATATCGAAGTAACAAAAAACGTTGAAGTACTTACCAAAGGAGAAAGCAACCCATCTACCCTTTATCCAAAGTACCAACATTGTGCTGCTTTAACATTGTTACTTCCATAATCTCAGACTTCAGCTGAGGCAGTATCACAGAAAGTGAATGCAGCATTAGAATCGCGTCAACCTGCTGATAGAGAGGAAGCCGAAGTATCAGTTACTACGTTTCGAACACGACTCTGCAATTTAATGTCATAAACCCTAAAGTAATATCGAAGTAACAAAAAACGTTGAAGTACTTACCAAAGGAGAAAGCAACCCATCTACCCTTTATCCAAAGTACCAACATTGTGCTGCTTTAACATTGTTACATCCATAATTTCAGTCTTCAGCTGAGGCAGTATCACAGAAAGTGAATGCAGCATTAGAATCGCGTCAACCTGCTGATAGAGAGGAAGCCGATGTATCAGTCACTACGTTTCGAACATGACTCTGCAATTTAATGTCATAAACCCTAAAGTAATATCAAAGTAACAAAAAACGTTGAAGTACTTACCAAAGGAGACAGCAACCCATCTACCCTTTATCCAAAATACCAACATTGTGCTGGTTTAACATTGTTACTTCCATAATCTCAGTCTTCAGCTGAGGCAGTATCATAGAAAGTGAATGCAGCATTAGAATCGCGTCAACATGCTGATAGAGAGGAAGCCGAAGTATCAGTTACCACGTTTCGAACACGACTCTGCAATTTAATGTCATAAACCCTAAAGTAATATCGAAGTAACAAAAAACGTTGAAGTACTTACCAAAGGAGAAAGCAACCCATCTACCCTTTATCTGAACTACCAACGTTGTGCTGCTTTAACATTGTTACTTCCATAATCTCAGTCTTCAGCTGAGGCAGTATCACAGAAAGCGAATGCAGCATTAGAATCTCGTCAACCTGCTGATGGAGAGGTAGCCGAAGTATCAGTTACTACGTTTCGAACACGACTCTGCAATTTAATGTCATAAACCCTAAAGTAATAACGAAGTAAAAAAAAACGTTGAAGTACTTACCAAAGCAGCAAAGCAACCCATCTAACCTTTATCCGAAGTACCAACATTGTGCTGCTTTAACATTGTTACTTCCACAATCTCAGTCTTCAGCTGAGGCAGTATCACAGACGGTGAATGCAGCACTAGAATCGCGTCAACCTGCTGATAGAGAGGAAGCCGAAGTATCAGTTACTACGTTTCGAACACGACTCTGCAATTTAATGTCATAAATACTAAAGTAATATCGAAGTAACAAAAAACGTTGAAGTACTTACCAAAGGAGAAAGCAACCCATCTACCTTTATCCGAAGTACCAACATTGTGCTACTTTAACATTGTTACTTCCATAATCTCGGTCTTCAGCTGAGGCAGTATCACAGAAAGTGAATGCAGCATTAGAATCGCGTCAACCTGCTGATAGAGAAGAAGCCAAAGTATCAGTTACTACGTTTCGAACATGACTCTGCAATTTAATGTCATAAACCCTAAAGTAATATCGAAGTAACAAAAAACGTTGAAGTACTTACCAAAGGAGAAAGCAACCCATCTACCCTTTATCCGAAGTACCAACATTGTGCTGCTTCAACATTGTTACTTCCATAATCTCAGTCTTCAGCTGAGGCAGTATCACAGAAAGTGAATGCAGCATTAGAATCGCGTCAACCTGCTGATAGCGAGGAAGCCGAAGTATCAGTTACTACGTTTAGAACACGACTCTGCAATTTAATGTCATAAACCCTAAAGTAAAATCGAAGTAACAAAAAACGTTGAAGTACTTACCA
Source organism: Schistocerca serialis cubense (assembly GCF_023864345.2). Taxonomy (NCBI): domain Eukaryota; kingdom Metazoa; phylum Arthropoda; class Insecta; order Orthoptera; family Acrididae; genus Schistocerca; species Schistocerca serialis. The sequence goes on along the minus strand of NC_064638.1, from coordinate 283,611,831 downwards.
AAGGAGAAAGCAACCCATCTACCCTTCATCCGAAGCACCAACATTGTGCTGCTTTAACATTGTTACTTTCATAATCTCAGTCTTCAGCTGAGGCATTATCACAGAAAGTGGATGCAGCATTAAAATCGCATCAACCTGCTAATAGAGAGGACGCCGAAGTATCAGTTATTACGTTTCGAACACGACTCTGCAATTTAATGTCATAAACCCTAAAGTAATATCGAAGTAACAAAAAACGTTGAAGTACTTACCAAAGGAGAAAGCAACCCATCTACCCTTTATCCAAAGTACCAACATTGTGCTGCTTTAACATTGTTACTTCCATAATCTCAGTCTTCAGCTGAGGCAGTATCACAGAAAGTGAATGCAGCATTAGAATCGCGTCAACCTGCTAATAGAGAGGAAGCCGAAGTATCAGTTACCACGTTTCGAACACGACTCTGCAATTTAATGTTATTAACCCTAAAGTAAAATCGAAGTAACAAAAAACGATGAAGTACTACCCAAAGGAGAAAGCAACCCATCTACCCTTTCTCCGAAGAACCAACATTGTGTTGCTTTAACATTGTTACTTCCATAATCTCAGTCTTCAGATGAGGCAGTATCACAGAAAGTGAATGCAGCATTAGAATCGCGTCAACCTGCTGATAGAGAGAAAGCCGAAGTATCAGTTACTATGTTTCGAACACGACTCTGCAATTTAATGTCATAAACCCTAAAGTAATATCGAAGTAACAAAAAACATTGAAGTACTTACCAAAGGAGAAAGTAAACCATCTACCCTTTATCCGAAGTACCAACATTGTGCTGCTTTAACATTGTTACTTCCATGATCTCAGTCTTCAGCTGAGGCAGTATCACAGAAAGTGAATGCAGCATTAGAATCGCGTCAACCTGCTGATAGAGAGGAAGCCGAAGTATCAGTTACTACGTTTCGAACACGACTCTGCATTTTAATGTCATAAACCCTAAAGTAATATCGAAGTAACAAAAAACGTTGAAGTACTTACCAAAGGAGAAAGCAACCCATCTACCCTTTATCCAAAGTACCAACATTGTGCTGCTTTAACATTGTTACATCCATAATTTCAGTCTTCAGCTGAGGCAGTATCACAGAAAGTGAATGCAGCATTAGAATCGCGTCAACCTGCTGATAGAGAGGAAGCCGATGTATCAGTCACTACGTTTCGAACATGACTCTGCAATTTAATGTCATAAACCCTAAAGTAATATCAAAGTAACAAAAAACGTTGAAGTACTTACCAAAGGAGATAGCAACCCATCTACCCTTTATCCAAAATACCAACATCGTGCTGGTTTAACATTGTTACTTCCATAATCTCAGTCTTCAGCTGAGGCAGTATCATAGAAAGTGAATGCAGCATTAGAATCGCGTCAACATGCTGATAGAGAGGAAGCCGAAGTATCAGTTACCACGTTTCGAACAGGACTCTGCAATTTAATGTCATAAACCCTAAAGTAATATCGAAGTAACAAAAAACGTTGAAGTACTTACCAAAGGAGAAAGCAACCCATCTACCCTTTATCTGAACTACCAACGTTGTGCTGCTTTAACATTGTTACTTCCATAATCTCGGTCTTCAGCTGAGGCAGTATCACAGAAAGTGAATGCAGCATTAGAATCGCGTCAACCTGCTGATAGAGAAGAAGCCAAAGTATCAGTTACTACGTTTCGAACATGACTCTGCAATTTAATGTCATAAACCCTCAAGTAATATCGAAGTAACAAAAAACGTTGAGGTACTTACCAAAGGAGAAAGCAACCCATCTACCCTTTATCCAAAGTACCAACATTGTGCTGCTTTAACATTGTTACTTCCATAATCTCAGTCTTCAGCTGAGGCAGTATCACAGAAAGTGAATGCAGCATTAGAATCGCGTCAACCTGCTAATAGAGAGGAAGCCGAAGTATCAGTTACCACGTTTCGAACACGACTCTGCAATTTAATGTCATAAACCCTAAAGTAAAATCGAAGTAACAAAAAACGATGAAGTACTACCCAAAGGAGAAAGCAACCCATCTACCCTTTATCCGAAGAACCAACATTGTGTTGCTTTAACATTGTTACTTCCATAATCTCAGTCTTCAGATGAGGCAGTATCACAGAAAGTGAATGCAGCATTAGAATCGCGTCAACCTGCTGATAGAGAGAAAGCCGAAGTATCAGTTACTATGTTTCGAACACGACTCTGCAATTTAATGTCATAAACCCTAAAGTAATATCGAAGTAACAAAAAACATTGAAGTACTTACCAAAGGAGAAAGGAACCCATCTACCCTTTATCCGAAGTACCAACATTGTGCTGCTTTAACATTTTTAGTTCCATTATCTCAGTCTTCAGTTGAGGCAGTATCACAGAAAGTGAATGCAGCATTAGAATCGCGTCAACCTGCTGATAGAGAGGAAGCCGAAGTATCAGTTACTACGTTTCGAACACGACTCTGCATTTTAATGTCATAAACCCTAAAGTAATATCGAAGTAACAAAAAACGTTGAAGTACTTACCAAAGGAGAAAGCAACCCATCTACCCTTTATCCAAAGTACCAACATTGTGCTGCTTTAACATTGTTACATCCATAATTTCAGTCTTCAGCTGAGGCAGTATCACAGAAAGTGAATGCAGCATTAGAATCGCGTCAACCTGCTGATAGAGAGGAAGCCGATGTATCAGTCACTACGTTTCGAACATGACTCTGCAATTTAATGTCATAAACCCTAAAGTAATATCAAAGTAACAAAAAACGTTGAAGTACTTACCAAAGGAGATAGCAACCCATCTACCCTTTATCCAAAATACCAACATTGTGCTGGTTTAACATTGTTACTTCCATAATCTCAGTCTTCAGCTGAGGCAGTATCATAGAAAGTGAATGCAGCATTAGAATCGCGTCAACATGCTGATAGAGAGGAAGCCGAAGTATCAGTTACCACGTTTCGAACAGGACTCTGCAATTTAATGTCATAAACCCTAAAGTAATATCGAAGTAACAAAAAACGTTGAAGTACTTACCAAAGGAGAAAGCAACCCATCTACCCTTTATCTGAACTACCAACGTTGTGCTGCTTTAACATTGTTACTTCCATAATCTCAATCTTCAGCTGAGGCAGTATCACAGAAAGTGAATGCAGCTTTAGAATCTCGTCAACCTGCTGATGGAGAGGTAGCCGAAGTATCAGTTACTACGTTTCGAACACGACTCTGCAATTTAATGTCATAAACCCTAAAGTAATAACGAAGTAAAAAAAAACGTTGAAGTACTTACCAAAGCAGAAAGCAACCCATCTAACCTTTATCCGAAGTACCAACATTGTGCTGCTTTAACATTGTTACTTCCACAATCTCAGTCTTCAGCTGAGGCAGTATCACAGACGGTGAATGCAGCACTAGAATCGCGTCAACCTGCTGATAGAGAGGAAGCCGAAGTATCAGTTACTACGTTTCGAACACGACTCTGCAATTTAATGTCATAAATACTAAAGTAATATCGAAGTAACAAAAAACGTTGAAGTACTTACCAAAGGAGTAAGCAACCCATCTACCTTTATCCGAAGTACCAACATTGTGCTACTTTAACATTGTTACTTCCATAATCTCGGTCTTCAGCTGAGGCAGTATCACAGAAAGTGAATGCAGCATTAGAATCGCGTCAACCTGCTGATAGAGAAGAAGCCAAAGTATCAGTTACTACGTTTCGAACATGACTCTGCAATTTAATGTCATAAACCCTCAAGTAATATCGAAGTAACAAAAAACGTTGAGGTACTTACCAAAGGAGAAAGCAACCCATCTACCCTTTATCCAAAGTACCAACATTGTGCTGCTTTAACATTGTTACTTCCATAATCTCAGTCTTCAGCTGAGGCAGTATCACAGAAAGTGAATGCAGCATTAGAATCGCGTCAACCTGCTAATAGAGAGGAAGCCGAAGTATCAGTTACCACGTTTCGAACACGACTCTGCAATTTAATGTCATAAACCCTAAAGTAAAATCGAAGTAACAAAAAACGATGAAGTACTACCGAAAGGAGAAAGCAACCCATCTACCCTTTATCCGAAGAACCAACATTGTGTTGCTTTAACATTGTTACTTCCATAATCTCAGTCTTCAGATGAGGCAGTATCACAGAAAGTGAATGCAGCATTAGAATCGCGTCAACCTGCTGATAGAGAGAAAGCCGAAGTATCAGTTACTATGTTTCGAACACGACTCTGCAATTTAATGTCATAAACCCTAAAGTAATATCGAAGTAACAAAAAACATTGAAGTACTTACCAAAGGAGAAAGGAACCCATCTACCCTCTATCCGAAGTACCAACATTGTGCTGCTTTAACATTTTTAGTTCCATTATCTCAGTCTTCAGTTGAGGCAGTATCACAGAAAGTGAATGCAGCATTAGAATCGCGTCAACCTGCTGATAGAGAGGAAGCCGAAGTATCAGTAACTACGGTACGAACACGACTCTGCAATTTAATATCATAAACCCCAAAGTAATATCGAAGTAACAAAGAACATTGAAGTACTTACCAAAGAAGAAAGCAACTCATCTACCCTTTATCTGAAGTACCAACATTGTGCTGCTTTAACATTGTTACTTCCATAATCTCAGTCTTCAGCTGAGGCAGTATCACAGAAAGTGAATGCAGCATTAGAATCGCCTCAACCTGCTGATAGAGAGGAAGCCGAAGTATCAGTTACTACGTTTCGAACACGACTCTGCAATTTAATGTAATAAAGCCTAAAGTAATATCGAAGTAACTAAAAACGTTGAAGTACTTACCAAAGGAGATAGCAACCCATCTACCCTTTATCCGAAGTACCAACATTGTGCTGCTTTAACATTGTTACTTCCATAATCTCAGACTTCAGCTGAGGCAGTATCACAGAAAGCGAATGCAGCATTAAAATCGCGTCAACCTGCTGATAGAGAGGAAGCCGAAGTATTAGTTACTACGTTTCGAACACGACTCTGCAATTTAATGTCATAAACCCTAAAGTAATATCGAAGTAACAAAAAACGTTGAAGTACTTACCAAAGGAGAAAGCAACCCATCTACCCTTTATCCGAAGTACGAACATTGTGCTGCTTTAACATTGTTACTTCCATAATCTCAGTCTTCAGATGAGGCAGTATCACAGAAAGTGAATGCAGCATTAGAATCGCGTCAACCTGCTGATAGAGAGAAAGCCGAAGTATCAGTTACTATGTTTCGAACACGACTCTGCAATTTAATGTCATAAACCCTAAAGTAATATCGAAGTAACAAAAAACATTGAAGTACTTACCAAAGGAGAAAGCAACCCATCTACCCTTTATCCGAAGTACCAACATTGTGCTGCTTTAACATTTTTAGTTCCATTATCTCAGTCTTCAGTTGAGGCAGTATCACAGAAAGTGAATGCAGCATTAGAATCGCGTCAACCTGCTGATAGAGAGGAAGCCGAAGTATCAGTAACTACGGTACGAACACGACTCTGCAATTTAATATCATAAACCCCAAAGTAATATCGAAGTAACAAAGAACATTGAAGTACTTACCAAAGAAGAAAGCAACTCATCTACCCTTTATCTGAAGTACCAACATTGTGCTGCTTTAACATTGTTACTTCCATAATCTCAGTCTTCAGCTGAGGCAGTATCACAGAAAGTGAATGCAGCATTAGAATCGCCTCAACCTGCTGATAGAGAGGAAGCCGAAGTATCAGTTACTACGTTTCGAACACGACTCTGCAATTTAATGTCATAAAGCCTAAAGTAATATCGAAGTAACTAAAAACGTTGAAGTACTTACCAAAGGAGATAGCAACCCATCTACCCTTTATCCGAAGTACCAACATTGTGCTGCTTTAACATTGTTACTTCCATAATCTCAGTCTTCAGCTGAGGCAGTATCACAGAAAGCGAATGCAGCATTAAAATCGCGTCAACCTGCTGATAGAGAGGAAGCCGAAGTATTAGTTACTACGTTTCGAACACGACTCTGCAATTTAATGTCATAAACCCTAAAGTAATATCGAAGTAACAAAAAACGTTGAAGTACTTACCAAAGGAGAAAGCAACCCATCTACCCTTTATCCGAAGTACGAACATTGTGCTGCTTTAACATTGTTACTTCCATAATCTCAGTCTTCAGCTGAGGCAGTATCACAGAAAGTGAGTGCAGCATTAGAATCGCGTCAACCTGCTACTAGAGAGGAAGCCGAAGTATCAGTTACTACGTTTCGAACACGACTCTTCAATTTATTGTCATAAACCCTAAAGTAATATCGAAGTAACAAAAAACAATGAAGTACTTACCAAAGGAGAAAGTAAACCATCTACCCTTTATCCGAAGTACCAACATTGTGCTGCTTTAACATTGTTACTTCCATGATCTCAGTCTTCAGCTGAGGCAGTATCACAGAAAGTGAATGCAGCATTAGAATCGCGACAACCTGCTGATAGAGAGGAAGCCGAAGTATCAGTTACTACGTTTCGAACACGACTCTGCAATTTAATGTCATAAACCCTAAAGTAATATCGAATTAATAAAACACGTTGAAGTACTTACCAAAGGAGAAAGCAACCCATCTACCCTTTATCCGAAGTACCAACATTGTGCTGCTTTAACATTATTACTTCCATAATCTCAGTCTTCAGCTGAGGCAGTATCACAGAAAGTGAATTCAGCATTAGAATCGCGTCAACCTGCTAATAGAGAGGAAGCCGAAGTATCAGTTACTACGTTTCGAACACGACTCTGCAATTTAATGTCATAAACCCTAAAGTAATATCGTAGTAACAAAATACAATGAAGTACTTATCAAAGGAGAAAGCAACCCATGTACCCTTTATCCGAAGTACCAACATTGCGCTGCTTTAACATTGTTACTTCCATGATCTCAGTCTTCAGCTGAGGCAGTATCACAGAAAGTGAATGCAGCATTAGAATCGCGTCAACCTACTGATAGAGAGGAAGCCGAAGTATCAGTTACTACGTTTCGAACACGACTCTGCAATTTAATGTCATAAACCCTAAAGTAATATCGAATTAACAAAAAACGTTGAAGTACTTACCAAAGGAGAAAGCAACCCATCTACCCTTTATCTGAAGTACCAACATTGTGCTGCTTTAACACTGTTACTTCCATAATCTCAGTCTTCAGCTGAGGCAGTATCACAGAAAGTGAATGCAGCACTAGAATCGCGTCAACCTGCTGATAGAGAGGAAGACGAAGTATCAGTTACTACGTTTCGAACACGACTCTGCAATTTAATGTCATAAACATTAAAGTAATATCGAAGTAACAAAAAACGTTGAAGTACTTACTAAAGGAGAAAGCAACCCATCTACCCTTTATCCGAAGTACCAATATTGTGCTGCTTTAACATTGTTACTTCCATAATCTCAGTCTTCAGCTGAGGCAGTATCACAGAAAGTGAATGCAGCACTAGAATCGAGTCATCCTGCTGATAGAGAGGAAGCCGAAGTATCAGTTACTACGTTTCGAACACGACTCTGCAATTTAGTGTCATAAACCCTAAAGTAATATCGAATTAATAAAAAACGTTGAAGTACTTACCAGAGGAGAAAGCAACCCATCTACCCTTTATCTGAAGTACCAACATTGTGCTGCTTTAACATTGTTACTTCCATAATCTCAGTCTTCAGCTGAGGCAGTATCACAGAAAGTGAATGCAGCATTAGAATCGCGTCAACCTACTGATAGAGAGGAAGCCGAAGTATCAGTTACTACGTTTCGAACACGACTCTGCAATTTAATGTCATCAACCTTAAAGTAATATCGAAGTAACAAAAAATGTTGTAGTACTTACCAAAGGAGAAAGCAACCCATCTACCCTTTATCCGAAGTACCAACATTGTGCTGCTTTAACATTGTTACTTATACAACCTCAGTCTTCAGCTGAGGCAGTATCACAGAAAGTGAATGCAGCATTAGAATAGCGTCAACCTGCTGATAGAGGGGAAGACGAAGTATCAGTTACTACGTTTCGAACACGACCCTGCAATTTTATTTCATAAACCCTAAAGTAATATCGAAGTAACAAAAAACGTTGAAGTACTTACCAAAGGAGAAAGCAACCCATCTACCCTTTATCCGAAGTACCAACATTGTGCTGCTTTAACATTGTTACTACCATAATCTCAGTCTTCAGCTGAGGCAGTATCACAGAAAGTGAATGCAGCACTAGAATCGCGTCAACCTGCTGATAGATAGGAAGACGAAGTATCAGTTACTACGTTTCGAACACGACTCTGCAATTAAATGTCATAAACCCTAAAGTAATATCGAAGGAACAAATAACGTTGAAGTACTTACCAAAGGAGAAAGCAACCCCTCTACCCTTTATCTGAAGTACCAACATTGTGCTGCTTTAACATTGTTACTTTCATAATCTCAGTCTTCAGCTGAGGCAGTATCACAGAAAGTGGATGCAGCATTAAAATCGCATCAACCTGCTAATAGAGAGGACGCCGAAGTATCAGTTATTACGTTTCGAACACGACTCTGCAATTTAATGTCATAAACCCTAAAGTAATATCGAAGTAACAAAAAACGTTGAAGTACTTACCAAAGGAGAAAGCAACCCATCTACCCTTTATCCAAAGTACCAACATTGTGCTGCTTTAACATTGTTACTTCCATAATCTCAGTCTTCAGCTGAGGCAGTATCACAGAAAGTGAATGCAGCATTAGAATCGCGTCAACCTGCTGATAGAGAGGAAGCCGAAGTATCAGTTACCACGTTTCGAACACGACTCTGCAATTTAATGTCATAAACCCTAAAGTAAAATCGAAGTAACAAAAAACGATGAAGTACTACCCAAAGGAGAAAGCAACCCATCTACCCTTTATCCGAAGAACCAACATTGTGTTGTTTTAACATTGTTACTTCCATAATCTCAGTCTTCAGATGAGGCAGTATCACAGAAAGTGAATGCAGCATTAGAATCGCGTCAACCTGCTGATAGAGAGAAAGCCGAAGTATCAGTTACTATGTTTCAAACACGACTCTGCAATTTAATGTCATAAACCCTAAAGTAATATCGAAGTAACAAAAAACATTGAAGTACTTACGAAAGGAGAAAGCAACCCATCTACCCTTTATCCGAAGTACCAACATTGTGCTGCTTTAACATTTTTAGTTCCATTATCTCAGTCTTCAGTTGAGGCAGTATCACAGAAAGTGAATGCAGCATTAGAATCGCGTCAACCTGCTGATAGAGAGGAAGCCGAAGTATCAGTAACTACGGTACGAACACGACTCTGCAATTTAATATCATAAACCCCAAAGTTATATCGAAGTAACAAAGAACATTGAAGTACTTACCAAAGAAGAAAGCAACTCATCTACCCTTTATCTGAAGTACCAACATTGTGCTGCTTTAACATTGTTACTTCCATAATCTCAGTCTTCAGCTGAGGCAGTATCACAGAAAGTGAATGCAGCATTAGAATCGCCTCAACCTGCTGATAGAGAGGAAGCCGAAGTATCAGTTACTACGTTTCGAACACGACTCTGCAATTTAATGTCATAAAGCCTAAAGTAATATCGAAGTAACTAAAAACGTTGAAGTACTTACCAAAGGAGATAGCAACCCATCTACCCTTTATCAGAAGTACCAACATTGTGCTGCTTTAACATTGTTACTTCCATAATCTCAGTCTTCAGCTGAGGCAGTATCACAGAAAGCGAATGCAGCATTAAAATCGCGTCAACCTGCTGATAGAGAGGAAGCCGAAGTATTAGTTACTACGTTTCGAACACGACTCTGCAATTTAATGTCATAAACCCTAAAGTAATATCGAAGTAACAAAAAACGTTGAAGTACTTACCAAAGGAGAAAGCAACCCATCTACCCTTTATCCGAAGTACGAACATTGTGCTGCTTTAACATTGTTACTTCCATAATCTCAGTCTTCAGCTGAGGCAGTATCACAGAAAGTGAGTGCAGCATTAGAATCGCGTCAACCTGCTACTAGAGAGGAAGCCGAAGTATCAGTTACTACGTTTCGAACACGACTCTTCAATTTATTGTCATAAACCCTAAAGTAATATCGAAGGAACAAAAAACGATGAAGTACTTACCAAAGGAGAAAGCAACCCATCTACCCTTTATCTGAAGTACCAACATTGTGCTACTTTAACACTGTTACTTCCATAACCTCAGCCTTCACCTGAGGCAGTATCACAGAAAGTGAATGCAGCACTAGAATCGCGTCAACCTGCTGATAGATAGGAAGACGAAGTATCAGTTACTACGTTTCGAACACGACTCTGCAATTTAATGTCATAAACATTAAAGTAATATCGAAGTAACAAAAAACGTTGAAGTACTTACTAAAGGAGAAAGCAACCCATCTACCCTTTATCTGAACTACCAACATTGTGCTGCTTTAACATTGTTACTTCCATAATCGCAGTCTTCAGCTGAGGCAGTATCACAGAAAGTGAATGCAGCACTAGAATCGAGTCATCCTGCTGATAGAGAGGAAGCCAAAGTATCAGTTACTACGTTTCGAACACGACTCTGCAATTTAATGTCATAAACCCTAAAGTAATATAGAATTAATAAAAAATGTTGAAGTACTTACCAGAGGAGTAAGCAAACCATCAACCCTTTATCTGAAATACCAACATTGTGCTGTTTTAACATTGTTACTTCCATAATCTCAGTCTTCAGCTGAGGCAGTATCACAGAAAGTGAATGCAGCATTAGAATCGCGTCAACCTACTGATAGAGAGGAAGCCGAAGTATCAGTTACTACGTTTCGAACACGACTTTGCAATTTAATGTCATAAACCCTAAAGTAATATCGAAGTAACAAAAAATGTTGTAGTACTTACCAAAGGAGAAAGCAACCCATCTACCATTTATCCGAAGTACCAACATTGTGCTGCTTTAACATTGTTACTTATATAATCTCAGTCTTCAGCTGAGGCAGTATCACAGAAAGTGAATGCAGCACTAGAATCGCGTCAACCTGCTGATAGTGAGGAAGACGAAGTATCAGTTACTACGTTTCGAACACGACTCTGCAATTACATGTCATAAACCCTAAAGTAATATCGAAGGAACAAAAAACGTTGAAGTACTTACCAAAGGAGAAAGCAACCCCTCTACCCTTTATCTGAAGTACCAACATTGTGCTGCTTTAACATTGTTACTTCCATAATCTCAGTCTTCTGCTGAGGCAGTATCATAGAAAATGAATGCAGCACTAGAATCGAGTCAACCTGCTGATAGAGAGGAAGCCGAAGTATCAGTTACTACGTTTCGAACACGACTCTGCAATTTAATGTCATAAACCATAAAGTAATATCGAATTAATAAAAAACGTTGAAGTACTTACCAAAGGAGAAAGCAACCCATCTACCCTTTATCTGAAGTACCAACATTGTGCTGCTTTAACATTGTTACTTCCATAATCTCAGTCTTCAGCTGAGGCAGTATCACAGAAAGTGAATGCAGCATTAGAGTCGCGTCAACCTACTGATAGAGAGGAAGCCGAAGTATCAGTTACTACGTTTCGAACACGACTCTGCAATTTAATGTCATAAACCCTAAAGTAATATTGAAGTAACAAAAAATGTTGTAGTACTTACCAAAGGAGAAAGCAACCCATCTACCCTTTTCCGAAGTACCAACATTGTGCTGCTTTAACATTGTTACTTATATAATCTCAGTCTTCAGCTGAGGCAGTATCACAGAAAGTGAATGCAGCATTAGAATCGCGTCAACCTGCTGATAGAGGGGAAGACGAAGTATCAGTTACTACGTTTCGAACATGACCCTGCAATTTAATGTCATAAACCCTAAAGTAATATCGAAGTAACAAAAAACGTTGAAGTACTTACCAAAGGAGAAAGCAACCCATCTACCCCTTATCCGAAGTACCAATATTGTGCTGCTTTAACATTGTTACTTCCATAATCTCAGTCTTCAGCCGAGGCAGTATCACAGAAAGTGAATGCAGCATTAGAATCGCGTCAACCTGCTAATAGAGAGGAAGCCGAAGTATCAGTTACTACGTTTCGAACACGACTCTGCAATTTAATGTCATAAACCCTAAAGTAATATCGAAGTAACAAAAAACGTTGAAGTACTTACCAAAGGAGAAAGCAACCCATCTACCCTTTATCCGAAGTACGAACATTGTGCTGCTTTAACATTGTTACTTCCATAATCTCAGTCTTCAGCTGAGGCAGTATCACAGAAAGTGAGTGCAGCATTAGAATCGCGTCAACCTGCTACTAGAGAGGAAGCCGAAGTATCAGTTACTACGTTTCGAACACGACTCTTCAATTTATTGTCATAAACCCTAAAGTAATATCGAAGTAACAAAAAACAATGAAGTACTTACCAAAGGAGAATGTAAACCATCTACCCTTTATCCGAAGTACCAACATTGTGCTGCTTTAACATTGTTACTTCCATGATCTCAGTCTTCAGCTGAGGCAGTATCACAGAAAGTGAATGCAGCATTAGAATCGCGACAACCTGCTGATAGAGAGGAAGCCGAACTATCAGTTACTACGTTTCGAACACGACTCTGCAATTTAATGTCATAAACCCTAAAGTAATATCGAATTAATAAAACACGTTGAAGTACTTACCAAAGGAGAAAGCAACCCATCTACCCTTAATCTGAAGTACCAACATTGTGCTGCTTTAACATTGTTACTTCCATAATCTCAGTCTTCAGCTGAGGCAGTATCACAGAAAGTGAATGCAGCATTAGAATAGCGTCAACCTGCTGATAGAGGGGAAGACGAAGTATCAGTTACTACGTTTCGAACACGACCCTGCAATTTTATTTCATAAACCCTAAAGTAATATCGAAGTAACAAAAAACGTTGAAGTACTTACCAAAGGAGAAAGCAACCCATCTACCCTTTATCCGAAGTACCAACATTGTGCTGCTTTAACATTGTTACTACCATAATCTCAGTCTTCAGCTGAGGCAGTATCACAGAAAGTGAATGCAGCACTAGAATCGCGTCAACCTGCTGATAGATAGGAAGACGAAGTATCAGTTACTACGTTTCGAACACGACTCTGCAATTAAATGTCATAAACCCTAAAGTAATATCGAAGGAACAAATAACGTTGAAGTACTTACCAAAGGAGAAAGCAACCCCTCTACCCTTTATCTGAAGTACCAACATTGTGCTGCTTTAACATTGTTACTTTCATAATCTCAGTCTTCAGCTGAGGCAGTATCACAGAAAGTGGATGCAGCATTAAAATCGCATCAACCTGCTAATAGAGAGGACGCCGAAGTATCAGTTATTACGTTTCGAACACGACTCTGCAATTTAATGTCATAAACCCTAAAGTAATATCGAAGTAACAAAAAACGTTGAAGTACTTACCAAAGGAGAAAGCAACCCATCTACCCTTTATCCAAAGTACCAACATTGTGCTGCTTTAACATTGTTACTTCCATAATCTCAGTCTTCAGCTGAGGCAGTATCACAGAAAGTGAATGCAGCATTAGAATCGCGTCAACCTGCTGATAGAGAGGAAGCCGAAGTATCAGTTACCACGTTTCGAACACGACTCTGCAATTTAATGTCATAAACCCTAAAGTAAAATCGAAGTAACAAAAAACGATGAAGTACTACCCAAAGGAGAAAGCAACCCATCTACCCTTTATCCGAAGAACCAACATTGTGTTGCTTTAACATTGTTACTTCCATAATCTCAGTCTTCAGATGAGGCAGTATCACAGAAAGTGAATGCAGCATTAGAATCGCGTCAACCTGCTGATAGAGAGAAAGCCGAAGTATCAGTTACTATGTTTCGAACACGACTCTGCAATTTAATGTCATAAACCCTAAAGTAATATCGAAGTAACAAAAAACATTGAAGTACTTACCAAAGGAGAAAGCAACCCATCTACCCTTTATCCGAAGTACCAACATTGTGCTGCTTTAACATTGTTACTTCCATAATCTCAGTCTTCAGCTGAGGCAGTATCACAGAAAGTGAATGCAGCATTAGAATCGCCTCAACCTGCTGATAGAGAGGAAGCCGAAGTATCAGTTACTACGTTTCGAACACGACTCTGCAATTTAATGTCATAAAGCCTAAAGTAATATCGAAGTAACTAAAAACGTTGAAGTACTTACCAAAGGAGATAGCAACCCATCTACCCTTTATCAGAAGTACCAACATTGTGCTGCTTTAACATTGTTACTTCCATAATCTCAGTCTTCAGCTGAGGCAGTATCACAGAAAGCGAATGCAGCATTAAAATCGCGTCAACCTGCTGATAGAGAGGAAGCCGAAGTATTAGTTACTACGTTTCGAACACGACTCTGCAATTTAATGTCATAAACCCTAAAGTAATATCGAAGTAACAAAAAACGTTGAAGTACTTACCAAAGGAGAAAGCAACCCATCTACCCTTTATCCGAAGTACGAACATTGTGCTGCTTTAACATTGTTACTTCCATAATCTCAGTCTTCAGCTGAGGCAGTATCACAGAAAGTGAGTGCAGCATTAGAATCGCGTCAACCTGCTACTAGAGAGGAAGCCGAAGTATCAGTTACTACGTTTCGAACACGACTCTTCAATTTATTGTCATAAACCCTAAAGTAATATCGAAGGAACAAAAAACGATGAAGTACTTACCAAAGGAGAAAGCAACCCATCTACCCTTTATCTGAAGTACCAACATTGTGCTACTTTAACACTGTTACTTCCATAACCTCAGCCTTCACCTGAGGCAGTATCACAGAAAGTGAATGCAGCACTAGAATCGCGTCAACCTGCTGATAGATAGGAAGACGAAGTATCAGTTACTACGTTTCGAACACGACTCTGCAATTTAATGTCATAAACATTAAAGTAATATCGAAGTAACAAAAAACGTTGAAGTACTTACTAAAGGAGAAAGCAACCCATCTACCCTTTATCTGAACTACCAACATTGTGCTGCTTTAACATTGTTACTTCCATAATCGCAGTCTTCAGCTGAGGCAGTATCACAGAAAGTGAATGCAGCACTAGAATCGAGTCATCCTGCTGATAGAGAGGAAGCCAAAGTATCAGTTACTACGTTTCGAACACGACTCTGCAATTTAATGTCATAAACCCTAAAGTAATATAGAATTAATAAAAAATGTTGAAGTACTTACCAGAGGAGTAAGCAAACCATCAACCCTTTATCTGAAATACCAACATTGTGCTGTTTTAACATTGTTACTTCCATAATCTCAGTCTTCAGCTGAGGCAGTATCACAGAAAGTGAATGCAGCATTAGAATCGCGTCAACCTACTGATAGAGAGGAAGCCGAAGTATCAGTTACTACGTTTCGAACACGACTTTGCAATTTAATGTCATAAACCCTAAAGTAATATCGAAGTAACAAAAAATGTTGTAGTACTTACCAAAGGAGAAAGCAACCCATCTACCATTTATCCGAAGTACCAACATTGTGCTGCTTTAACATTGTTACTTATATAATCTCAGTCTTCAGCTGAGGCAGTATCACAGAAAGTGAATGCAGCACTAGAATCGCGTCAACCTGCTGATAGTGAGGAAGACGAAGTATCAGTTACTACGTTTCGAACACGACTCTGCAATTACATGTCATAAACCCTAAAGTAATATCGAAGGAACAAAAAACGTTGAAGTACTTACCAAAGGAGAAAGCAACCCCTCTACCCTTTATCTGAAGTACCAACACTGTGCTGCTTTAACATTGTTACTTCCATAATCTCAGTCTTCTGCTGAGGCAGTATCATAGAAAATGAATGCAGCACTAGAATCGAGTCAACCTGCTGATAGAGAGGAAGCCGAAGTATCAGTTACTACGTTTCGAACACGACTCTGCAATTTAATGTCATAAACCATAAAGTAATATCGAATTAATAAAAAACGTTGAAGTACTTACCAAAGGAGAAAGCAACCCATCTACCCTTTATCTGAAGTACCAACATTGTGCTGCTTTAACATTGTTACTTCCATAATCTCAGTCTTCAGCTGAGGCAGTATCACAGAAAGTGAATGCAGCATTAGAGTCGCCTCAACCTACTGATAGAGAGGAAGCCGAAGTATCAGTTACTACGTTTCGAACACGACTCTGCAATTTAATGTCATAAACCCTAAAGTAATATTGAAGTAACAAAAAATGTTGTAGTACTTACCAAAGGAGAAAGCAACCCATCTACCCTTTTCCGAAGTACCAACATTGTGCTGCTTTAACATTGTTACTTATATAATCTCAGTCTTCAGCTGAGGCAGTATCACAGAAAGTGAATGCAGCATTAGAATCGCGTCAACCTGCTGATAGAGGGGAAGACGAAGTATCAGTTACTACGTTTCGAACATGACCCTGCAATTTAATGTCATAAACCCTAAAGTAATATCGAAGTAACAAAAAACGTTGAAGTACTTACCAAAGGAGAAAGCAACCCATCTACCCCTTATCCGAAGTACCAACATTGTGCTGCTTTAACATTGTTACTTCCATAATCTCAGTCTTCAGCTGAGGCAGTATCACAGAATGTGAATGCAGCACTAGAATCGCGTCAACCTGCTGATAGAGAGGAAGACGAAGTATCTGTTACTACGTTTCGAACAGGACTCCGCAATTTAATGTCATAAACCCTAAAGTAATATCGAAGTAACAAAAAACGTTGAAGTACTTACCAAAGGTGAAAGCAACCCATCTACCCTTTATCCGAAGTACCAATATTGTGCTGCTTTAACATTGTTACTTCCATAATCTCAGTCTTCAGCCGAGGCAGTATCACAGAAAGTGAATGCAGCATTAGAATCGCGTCAACCTGCTAATAGAGAGGAAGCCGAAGTATCAGTTACTACGTTTCGAACACGACTCTGCAATTTAATGTCATAAACCCAAAAGTAATATCGAATTAATAAAAGACGTTGAAGTACTTACCAAAGGAGAAAGCAACCCATCTACCCATTATCCGAAGTACCAACATTGTGCTGCTTTAACATTGTTACTTCCATCATCTCAGTCTTCAGCCGAGGCAGTATCACAGAAAGTGAATGCAGCATTAGAATCGCGTCAACCTGCTAATAGAGAGGTAGCCGAAGTATCAGTTACTACGTTTCGAACACGACTCTGCAATTTAATGTCATAAACCCAAAAGTAATATCGAATTAATAAAAAACGTTGAAGTACTTACCAAAGGAGAAAGCAACCCATCTACCCTTAATCTGAAGTACCAACATTGTGCTGCTTTAACATTGTTACTTCCATAATCTCAGTCTTCAGCTGAGGCAGTATCACAGAAAGTGAATGCAGCATTAGAATCGCGTCAACCTACTGATAGAGAGGTAGCCGAAGTATCAGTTACTACGTTTCGAACACGACTCTGCAATTTAATGTCATAAACCCTAAAGTAATATCGAAGTAACAAAAAACGTTGAAGTACTTACCAAAGGAGAAAGCAACCCATCTACCCTTTATCCGAAGTACGAACATTGTGCTGCTTTAACATTGTTACTTCCATAATCTCAGTCTTCAGCTGAGGCAGTATCACAGAAAGTGAGTGCAGCATTAGAATCGCGTCAACCTGCTACTAGAGAGGAAGCCGAAGTATCAGTTACTACGTTTCGAACACGACTCTTCAATTTATTGTCATAAACCCTAAAGTAATATCGAAGTAACAAAAAACAATGAAGTACTTACCAAAGGAGAATGTAAACCATCTACCCTTTATCCGAAGTACCAACATTGTGCTGCTTTAACATTGTTACTTCCATGATCTCAGTCTTCAGCTGAGGCAGTATCACAGAAAGTGAATGCAGCATTAGAATCGCGACAACCTGCTGATAGAGAGGAAGCCGAACTATCAGTTACTACGTTTCGAACACGACTCTGCAATTTAATGTCATAAACCCTAAAGTAATATCGAATTAATAAAACACGTTGAAGTACTTACCAAAGGAGAAAGCAACCCATCTACCCTTAATCTGAAGTACCAACATTGTGCTGCTTTAACATTGTTACTTCCATAATCTCAGTCTTCAGCTGAGGCAGTATCACAGAAAGTGAATGCAGCATTAGAATCGCGTCAACCTGCTAATAGAGAGGAAGCCGAAGTATCAGTTACTACGTTTCGAACACGACTCTGCAATTTAATGTCATAAACCCTAAAGTAATATCGAATTAATAAAACACGTTGAAGTACTTACCAAAGGAGAAAGCAACCCATCTACCCTTAATCTGAAGTACCAACATTGTGCTGCTTTAACATTGTTACTTCCATAATCTCAGTCTTCAGCTGAGGCAGTATCACAGAAAGTGAATGCAGCATTAGAATCGCGTCAACCTACTGATAGAGAGGTAGCCGAAGTATCAGTTACTACGTTTCGAACACGACTCTGCAATTTAATGTCATAAACCCTAAAGTAATATCGAAGTAACAAAAAACGTTGAAGTACTTACCAAAGGAGAAAGCAACCCATCTACCCTTTATCCGAAGTACGAACATTGTGCTGCTTTAACATTGTTACTTCCATAATCTCAGTCTTCAGCTGAGGCAGTATCACAGAAAGTGAGTGCAGCATTAGAATCGCGTCAACCTGCTACTAGAGAGGAAGCCGAAGTATCAGTTACTACGTTTCGAACACGACTCTTCAATTTATTGTCATAAACCCTAAAGTAATATCGAAGTAACAAAAAACAATGAAGTACTTACCAAAGGAGAATGTAAACCATCTACCCTTTATCCGAAGTACCAACATTGTGCTGCTTTAACATTGTTACTTCCATGATCTCAGTCTTCAGCTGAGGCAGTATCACAGAAAGTGAATGCAGCATTAGAATCGCGACAACCTGCTGATAGAGAGGAAGCCGAACTATCAGTTACTACGTTTCGAACACGACTCTGCAATTTAATGTCATAAACCCTAAAGTAATATCGAATTAATAAAACACGTTGAAGTACTTACCAAAGGAGAAAGCAACCCATCTACCCTTAATCTGAAGTACCAACATTGTGCTGCTTTAACATTGTTACTTCCATAATCTCAGTCTTCAGCTGAGGCAGTATCGCAGAAAGTGAATGCAGCATTAGAATCGCGTCAACCTGCTAATAGAGAGGAAGCCGAAGTATCAGTTACTACGTTTCGAACACGACTCTGCAATTTAATGTCATAAACCCAAAAGTAATATCGAATTAATAAAAAACGTTGAAGTACTTACCAGAGGAGAAAGCAACCCATCTACCCTTAATCTGAAGTACCAACATTGTGCTGCTTTAACATTGTTACTTCCATAATCTCAGTCTTCAGCTGAGGCAGTATCACAGAAAGTGAATGCAGCATTAGAATCGCGTCAACCTACTGATAGAGAGGTAGCCGAAGTATCAGTTACTACGTTTCGAACACGACTCTGCAATTTAATGTCATAAACCCTAAAGTAATATCGAAGTAACAAAAAACGTTGAAGTACTTACCAAAGGAGAAAGCAACCCATCTACCCTTTATCCGAAGTACGAACATTGTGCTGCTTTAACATTGTTACTTCCATAATCTCAGTCTTCAGCTGAGGCAGTATCACAGAAAGTGAGTGCAGCATTAGAATCGCGTCAACCTGCTACTAGAGAGGAAGCCGAAGTATCAGTTACTACGTTTCGAACACGACTCTTCAATTTATTGTCATAAACCCTAAAGTAATATCGAAGTAACAAAAAACAATGAAGTACTTACCAAAGGAGAATGTAAGCCATCTACCCTTTATCCGAAGTACCAACATTGTGCTGCTTTAACATTATTACTTCCATAATCTCAGTCTTCAGCTGAGGCAGTATCACAGAAAGTGAATTCAGCATTAGAATCGCGTCAACCTGCTAATAGAGAGGAAGCCGAAGTATCAGTTACTACGTTTCGAACACGACTCTGCAATTTAATGTCATAAACCCTAAAGTAATATCGTAGTAACAAAAAACAATGAAGTACTTATCAAAGGAGAAAGCAACCCATGTACCCTTTATCCGAAGTACCAACATTGCGCTGCTTTAACATTGTTACTTCCATGATCTCAGTCTTCAGCTGAGGCAGTATCACAGAAAGTGAATGCAGCACTAGAATCGCGTCAACCTGCTGATAGAGAGGAAGCCTAAGTATCAGTAACTACGTTTGAACACGACTCTGCAATTTAATGTCATAAACCCTAAAGTAATATCGAAGGAACAAAAAACGATGAAGTACTTACCAAAGGAGAAAGCAACCCATCTACCCTTTATCTGAAGTACCAACATTGTGCTGCTTTAACATTGTTACTTCCATAATCTCAGTCTTCAGCTTAGGCAGTATCACAGAAAGTGAATGCAGCACTAGAATCGCGTCAACCTGCTGATAGTGAGGAAGACGAAGTATCAGTTACTACGTTTCGAACACGACTCTGCAATTAAATGTCATAAACCCTAAAGTAATATCGAAGTAACAAAAAACGTTGAAGTACTTACCAAAGAAGAAAGCAACCCCTCTACCCTTTATCTGAAGTACCAACATTGTGCTGCATTAACATTGTTACTTCCATAATCTCAGTCTTCAGCTGAGGCAGTATCACAGAAAGTGAATGCAGCATTAGAATCGCGTCAACCTACTGATAGAGAGGAAGCCGAAGTATCAGTTACTACGTTTCGAACACGACTCTGCAATTTAATGTCATAAACCCTAAAGTAATATCGAATTAACAAAAAACGTTGAAGTACTTACCAAAGGAGAAAGCAACCCATCTACCCTTTATCTGAAGTACCAACATTGTGCTGCTTTAACACTGTTACTTCCATAATCTCAGTCTTCAGCTGAGGCAGTATCACAGAAAGTGAATGCAGCACTAGAATCGCGTCAACCTGCTGATAGAGAGGAAGACGAAGTATCAGTTACTACGTTTCGAACACGACTCTGCAATTTAATGTCATAAACATTAAAGTAATATCGAAGTAACAAAAAACGTTGAAGTACTTACTAAAGGAGAAAGCAACCCATCTACCCTTTATCCGATGTACCAATATTGTGCTGCTTTAACATTGTTACTTCCATAATCTCAGTCTTCAGCTGAGGCAGTATCACAGAAAGTGAATGCAGCACTAGAATCGAGTCATCCTGCTGATAGAGAGGAAGCCGAAGTATCAGTTACTACGTTTCGAACACGACTCTGCAATTTAGTGTCATAAACCCTAAGGTAATATCGAATTAATAAAAAACGTTGAAGTACTTACCAGAGGAGAAACCAACCCATCTACCCTTTATCTGAAGTACCAACATTGTGCTGCTTTAACATTGTTACTTCCATAATCTCAGTCTTCAGCTGAGGCAGTATCACAGAAAGTGAATGCAGCATTAGAATCGCGTCAACCTACTGATAGAGAGGAAGCCGAAGTATCAGTTACTACGTTTCGATCACGACTCTGCAATTTAATGTCATCAACCTTAAAGTAATATCGAAGTAACAAAAAATGTTGTAGTACTTACCAAAGGAGAAAGCAACCCATCTACTCTTTATCCGAAGTACCAACATTGTGCTGCTTTAACATTGTTACTTATACAACCTCAGTCTTCAGCTGAGGCAGTATCACAGAAAGTGAACCCAGCATTAGAATCGCGTCAACCTGCTGATAGAGGGGAAGACGAAGTATCAGTTACTACGTTTCGAACACGACCCTGCAATTTTATGTCATAAACCCTAAAGTAATATCGAAGTAACAAAAAACGTTGAAGTACTTACCAAAGGAGAAAGCAACCCATCTACCCTTTATCCGAAGTACCAACATTGTGCTGCTTTAACATTGTTACTACCATAATCTCAGTCTTCAGCTGAGGCAGTATCACAGAAAGTGAATGCAGCACTAGAATCGCGTCAACCTGCTGATAGTGAGGAAGACGAAGTATCAGTTACTACGTTTCGAACACGACTCTGCAATTAAATGTCATAAACCCTAAAGTAATATCGAAGGAACAAATAACGTTGAAGTACTTACCAAAGGAGAAAGCAACCCCTCTACCCTTTATCTGAAGTACCAACATTGTGCTGCTTTAACATTGTTACTTCCATAATCTCAGTCTTCAGCTGAGGCAGTATCACAGAAAGTGAATGCAGCACTAGAATCGCGTCAACCTGCCGATAGAGAGGAAGCCGAAGTATCAGTTACTACGTTTCGAACACGACTCTGCAATTTAATGTCATAAACCCTAAAGTAATATCGAATTAACAAAAAACGTTGAAGTACTTACCAAAGGAGAAAGTAACCCATCTACCCTTTATCTGAAGTACCAACATTGTGCTGCTTTAACACTGTTACTTCCATAACCTCAGCCTTCACCTGAGGCAGTATCACAGAAAGTGAATGCAGCACTAGAATCGCGTCAACCTGCTGATAGATAGGAAGACGAAGTATCAGTTACTACGTTTCGAACACGACTCTGCAATTTAATGTCATAAACATTAAAGTAATATCGAAGTAACAAAAAACGTTGAAGTACTTACTAAAGGAGAAAGCAACCCATCTACCCTTTATCCGAAGTACCAACATTGTGCTGCTTTAACATTGTTACTTCCATAATCGCAGTCTTCAGCTGAGGCAGTATCACAGAAAGTGAATGCAGCACTAGAATCGAGTCATCCTGCTGATAGAGAGGAAGCCAAAGTATCAGTTACTACGTTTCGAACACGACTCTGCAATTTAATGTCATAAACCCTAAAGTAATATAGAATTAATAAAAAATGTTGAAGTACTTACCAGAGGAGTAAGCAACCCATCAACCCTATATCTGAAATACCAACAATGTGCTGCTTTAACATTGTTACTTCCATAATCTCAGTCTTCAGCTGAGGCAGTATCACAGAAAGTGAATGCAGCATTAGAATCGCGTCAACCTACTGATAGAGAGGAAGCCGAAGTATCAGTTACTACGTTTCGAACACGACTTTGCAATTTAATGTCATAAACCCTAAAGTAATATCGAAGTAACAAAAAATGTTGTAGTACTTACCAAAGGAGAAAGCAACCCATCTACCCTTTATCCGAAGTACCAACATTGTGCTGCTTTAACATTGTTACTTATATAATCTCAGTCTTCAGCTGAGGCAGTATCACAGAAAGTGAATGCAGCACTAGAATCGCGTCAACCTGCTGATAGTGAGGAAGACGAAGTATCAGTTACTACGTTTCGAACACGACTCTGCAATTAAATGTCATAAACCCTAAAGTAATATCGAAGGAACAAAAAACGTTGAAGTACTTACCAAAGGAGAAAGCAACCCCTCTACCCTTTATCTGAAGTACCAACATTGTGCTGCTTTAACATTGTTACTTCCATAATCTCAGTCTTCTGCTGAGGCAGTATCATAGAAAGTGAATGCAGCACTAGAATCGAGTCAACCTGCTGATAGAGAGGAAGCCGAAGTATCAGTTACTACGTTTCGAACACGACTCTGCAATTTAATGTCATAAACCCTAAAGTAATATTGAAGTAACAAAAAATGTTGTAGTACTTACCAAAGGAGAAAGCAACCCATCTACCCTTTATCCGAAGTACCAACATTGTGCTGCTTTAACATTGTTACTTATATAATCTCAGTCTTCAGCTGAGGCAGTATCACAGAAAGTGAATGCAGCATTAGAATCGCGTCAACCTGCTGATAGAGGGGAAGACGAAGTATCAGTTACTACGTTTCGAACATGACCCTGCAATTTAATGTCATAAACCCTAAAGTAATATCGAAGTAACAGAAAACGTTGAAGTACTTACCAAAGGAGAAAGCAACCCATCTACCCCTTATCCGAAGTACCAACATTGTGCTGCTTTAACATTGTTACTTCCATAATCTCAGTCTTCAGCTGAGGCAGTATCACAGAATGTGAATGCAGCACTAGAATCGCGTCAACCTGCTGATAGAGAGGAAGACGAAGTATCTGTTACTACGTTGCGAACAGGACTCTGCAATTTAATGTCATAAACCCAAAAGTAATATCGAAGTAACAAAAAACGTTGAAGTACTTACCAAAGGAGAAAGCAACCCATCTACCCTTTATCCGAAGTACGAACATTGTGCTGCTTTAACATTGTTACTTCCATAATCTCAGTCTTCAGCTGAGGCAGTATCACAGAAAGTGAGTGCAGCATTAGAATCGCGTCAACCTGCTACTAGAGAGGAAGCCGAAGTATCAGTTACTACGTTTCGAACACGACTCTTCAATTTATTGTCATAAACCCTAAAGTAATATCGAAGGAACAAAAAACGATGAAGTACTTACCAAAGGAGAAAGCAACCCATCTACCCTTTATCTGAAGTACCAACATTGTGCTGCTTTAACACTGTTACTTCCATAACCTCAGCCTTCACCTGAGGCAGTATCACAGAAAGTGAATGCAGCACTAGAATCGCGTCAACCTGCTGATAGATAGGAAGACGAAGTATCAGTTACTACGTTTCGAACACGACTCTGCAATTTAATGTCATAAACATTAAAGTAATATCGAAGTAACAAAAAACGTTGAAGTACTTACTAAAGGAGAAAGCAACCCATCTACCCTTTATCTGAACTACCAACATTGTGCTGCTTTAACATTGTTACTTCCATAATCGCAGTCTTCAGCTGAGGCAGTATCACAGAAAGTGAATGCAGCACTAGAATCGAGTCATCCTGCTGATAGAGAGGAAGCCAAAGTATCAGTTACTACGTTTCGAACACGACTCTGCAATTTAATGTCATAAACCCTAAAGTAATATAGAATTAATAAAAAATGTTGAAGTACTTACCAGAGGAGTAAGCAAACCATCAACCCTTTATCTGAAATACCAACATTGTGCTGCTTTAACATTGTTACTTCCATAATCTCAGTCTTCAGCTGAGGCAGTATCACAGAAAGTGAATGCAGCATTAGAATCGCGTCAACCTACTGATAGAGAGGAAGCCGAAGTATCAGTTACTACGTTTCGAACACGACTTTGCAATTTAATGTCATAAACCCTAAAGTAATATCGAAGTAACAAAAAATGTTGTAGTACTTACCAAAGGAGAAAGCAACCCATCAACCATTTATCAGAAGTACCAACATTGTGCTGCTTTAACATTGTTACTTATATAATCTCAGTCTTCAGCTGAGGCAGTATCACAGAAAGTGAATGCAGCACTAGAATCGCGTCAACCTGCTGATAGTGAGGAAGACGAAGTATCAGTTACTACGTTTCGAACACGACTCTGCAATTACATGTCATAAACCCTAAAGTAATATCGAAGGAACAAAAAACGTTGAAGTACTTACCAAAGGAGAAAGCAACCCCTCTACCCTTTATCTGAAGTACCAACATTGTGCTGCTTTAACATTGTTACTTCCATAATCTCAGTCTTCTGCTGAGGCAGTATCATAGAAAATGAATGCAGCACTAGAATCGAGTCAACCTGCTGATAGAGAGGAAGCCGAAGTATCAGTTACTACGTTTCGAACACGACTCTGCAATTTAATGTCACAAACCATAAAGTAATATCGAATTAATAAAAAACGTTGAAGTACTTACCAAAGGAGAAAGCAACCCATCTACCCTTTATCTGAAGTACCAACATTGTGCTGCTTTAACATTGTTACTTCCATAATCTCAGTCTTCAGCTGAGGCAGTATCACAGAAAGTGAATGCAGCATTAGAGTCGCGTCAACCTACTGATAGAGAGGAAGCCGAAGTATCAGTTACTACGTTTCGAACACGACTCTGCAATTTAATGTCATAAACCCTAAAGTAATATTGAAGTAACAAAAAATGTTGTAGTACTTACCAAAGGAGAAAGCAACCCATCTACCCTTTTCCGAAGTACCAACATTGTGCTGCTTTAACATTGTTACTTATATAATCTCAGTCTTCAGCTGAGGCAGTATCACAGAAAGTGAATGCAGCATTAGAATCGCGTCAACCTGCTGATAGAGGGGAAGACGAAGTATCAGTTACTACGTTTCGAACATGACCCTGCAATTTAATGTCATAAACCCAAAAGTAATATCGAATTAATAAAAGACGTTGAAGTACTTACCAAAGGAGAAAGCAACCCATCTACCCATTATCCGAAGTACCAACATTGTGCTGCTTTAACATTGTTACTTCCATCATCTCAGTCTTCAGCCGAGGCAGTATCACAGAAAGTGAATGCAGCATTAGAATCGCGTCAACCTGCTAATAGAGAGGTAGCCGAAGTATCAGTTACTACGTTTCGAACACGACTCTGCAATTTAATGTCATAAACCCAAAAGTAATATCGAATTAATAAAAAACGTTGAAGTACTTACCAAAGGAGAAAGCAACCCATCTACCCTTAATCTGAAGTACCAACATTGTGCTGCTTTAACATTGTTACTTCCATAATCTCAGTCTTCAGCTGAGGCAGTATCACAGAAAGTGAATGCAGCATTAGAATCGCGTCAACCTACTGATAGAGAGGTAGCCGAAGTATCAGTTACTACGTTTCGAACACGACTCTGCAATTTAATGTCATAAACCCTAAAGTAATATCGAAGTAACAAAAAACGTTGAAGTACTTACCAAAGGAGAAAGCAACCCATCTACCCTTTATCCGAAGTACGAACATTGTGCTGCTTTAACATTGTTACTTCCATAATCTCAGTCTTCAGCTGAGGCAGTATCACAGAAAGTGAGTGCAGCATTAGAATCGCGTCAACCTGCTACTAGAGAGGAAGCCGAAGTATCAGTTACTACGTTTCGAACACGACTCTTCAATTTATTGTCATAAACCCTAAAGTAATATCGAAGTAACAAAAAACAATGAAGTACTTACCAAAGGAGAATGTAAACCATCTACCCTTTATCCGAAGTACCAACATTGTGCTGCTTTAACATTGTTACTTCCATGATCTCAGTCTTCAGCTGAGGCAGTATCACAGAAAGTGAATGCAGCATTAGAATCGCGACAACCTGCTGATAGAGAGGAAGCCGAACTATCAGTTACTACGTTTCGAACACGACTCTGCAATTTAATGTCATAAACCCTAAAGTAATATCGAATTAATTAAACACGTTGAAGTACTTACCAAAGGAGAAAGCAACCCATCTACCCTTAATCTGAAGTACCAACATTGTGCTGCTTTAACATTGTTACTTCCATAATCTCAGTCTTCAGCTGAGGCAGTATCACAGAAAGTGAATGCAGCATTAGAATCGCGTCAACCTGCTAATAGAGAGGAAGCCGAAGTATCAGTTACTACGTTTCGAACACGACTCTGCAATTTAATGTCATAAACCCTAAAGTAATATCGAATTAATAAAACACGTTGAAGTACTTACCAAAGGAGAAAGCAACCCATCTACCCTTAATCTGAAGTACCAACATTGTGCTGCTTTAACATTGTTACTTCCATAATCTCAGTCTTCAGCTGAGGCAGTATCACAGAAAGTGAATGCAGCATTAGAATCGCGTCAACCTACTGATAGAGAGGTAGCCGAAGTATCAGTTACTACGTTTCGAACACGACTCTGCAATTTAATGTCATAAACCCTAAAGTAATATCGAAGTAACAAAAAACGTTGAAGTACTTACCAAAGGAGAAAGCAACCCATCTACCCTTTATCCGAAGTACGAACATTGTGCTGCTTTAACATTGTTACTTCCATAATCTCAGTCTTCAGCTGAGGCAGTATCACAGAAAGTGAGTGCAGCATTAGAATCGCGTCAACCTGCTACTAGAGAGGAAGCCGAAGTATCAGTTACTACGTTTCGAACACGACTCTTCAATTTATTGTCATAAACCCTAAAGTAATATCGAAGTAACAAAAAACAATGAAGTACTTACCAAAGGAGAATGTAAACCATCTACCCTTTATCCGAAGTACCAACATTGTGCTGCTTTAACATTGTTACTTCCATGATCTCAGTCTTCAGCTGAGGCAGTATCACAGAAAGTGAATGCAGCATTAGAATCGCGACAACCTGCTGATAGAGAGGAAGCCGAACTATCAGTTACTACGTTTCGAACACGACTCTGCAATTTAATGTCATAAACCCTAAAGTAATATCGAATTAATAAAACACGTTGAAGTACTTACCAAAGGAGAAAGCAACCCATCTACCCTTAATCTGAAGTACCAACATTGTGCTGCTTTAACATTGTTACTTCCATAATCTCAGTCTTCAGCTGAGGCAGTATCACAGAAAGTGAATGCAGCATTAGAATCGCGTCAACCTGCTAATAGAGAGGTAGCCGAAGTATCAGTTACTACGTTTCGAACACGACTCTGCAATTTAATGTCATAAACCCAAAAGTAATATCGAATTAATAAAAAACGTTGAAGTACTTACCAAAGGAGAAAGCAACCCATCTACCCTTAATCTGAAGTACCAACATTGTGCTCCTTTAACATTGTTACTTCCATAATCTCAGTCTTCAGCTGAGGCAGTATCACAGAAAGTGAATGCAGCATTAGAATCGCGTCAACCTACTGATAGAGAGGTAGCCGAAGTATCAGTTACTACGTTTCGAACACGACTCTGCAATTTAATATCATAAACCCTAAAGTAATATCGCAATAACAAAAAACGTTGAAGTACTTACCAAAGGAGAAAGCAACCCATCTACCCTTTATCCGAAGTACGAACATTGTGCTGCTTTAACATTGTTACTTCCATAATCTCAGTCTTCAGCTGAGGCAGTATCACAGAAAGTGAGTGCAGCATTAGAATCGCGTCAACCTGCTACTAGAGAGGAAGCCGAAGTATCAGTTACTACGTTTCGAACACGACTCTTCAATTTATTGTCATAAACCCTAAAGTAATATCGAAGTAACAAAAAACAATGAAGTACTTACCAAAGGAGAATGTAAGCCATCTACCCTTTATCCGAAGTACCAACATTGTGCTGCTTTAACATTATTACTTCCATAATCTCAGTCTTCAGCTGAGGCAGTATCACAGAAAGTGAATTCAGCATTAGAATCGCGTCAACCTGCTAATAGAGAGGAAGCCGAAGTATCAGTTACTACGTTTCGAACACGACTCTGCAATTTAATGTCATAAACCCTAAAGTAATATCGTAGTAACAAAAAACAATGAAGTACTTATCAAAGGAGAAAGCAACCCATGTACCCTTTATCCGAAGTACCAACATTGCGCTGCTTTAACATTGTTACTTCCATGATCTCAGTCTTCAGCTGAGGCAGTATCACAGAAAGTGAATGCAGCACTAGAATCGCGTCAACCTGCTGATAGAGAGGAAGCCTAAGTATCAGTTACTACGTTTGAACACGACTCTGCAATTTAATGTCATAAACCCTAAAGTAATATCGAAGGAACAAAAAACGATGAAGTACTTACCAAAGGAGAAAGCAACCCATCTACCCTTTATCTGAAGTACCAACATTGTGCTGCTTTAACATTGTTACTTCCATAATCTCAGTCTTCAGCTTAGGCAGTATCACAGAAAGTGAATGCAGCACTAGAATCGCGTCAACCTGCTGATAGTGAGGAAGACGAAGTATCAGTTACTACGTTTCGAACACGACTCTGCAATTAAATGTCATAAACCCTAAAGTAATATCGAAGGAACAAAAAACGTTGAAGTACTTACCAAAGAAGAAAGCAACCCCTCTACCCTTTATCTGAAGTACCAACATTGTGCTGCATTAACATTGTTACTTCCATAATCTCAGTCTTCAGCTGAGGCAGTATCACAGAAAGTGAATGCAGCATTAGAATCGCGTCAACCTACTGATAGAGAGGAAGCCGAAGTATCAGTTACTACGTTTCGAACACGACTCTGCAATTTAATGTCATAAACCCTAAAGTAATATCGAATTAACAAAAAACGTTGAAGTACTTACCAAAGGAGAAAGCAACCCATCTACCCTTTATCTGAAGTACCAACATTGTGCTGCTTTAACACTGTTACTTCCATAATCTCAGTCTTCAGCTGAGGCAGTATCACAGAAAGTGAATGCAGCACTAGAATCGCGTCAACCTGCTGATAGAGAGGAAGACGAAGTATCAGTTACTACGTTTCGAACACGACTCTGCAATTTAATGTCATAAACATTAAAGTAATATCGAAGTAACAAAAAACGTTGAAGTACTTACTAAAGGAGAAAGCAACCCATCTACCCTTTATCCGATGTACCAATATTGTGCTGCTTTAACATTGTTACTTCCATAATCTCAGTCTTCAGCTGAGGCAGTATCACAGAAAGTGAATGCAGCACTAGAATCGAGTATCCTGCTGATAGAGAGGAAGCCGAAGTATCAGTTACTACGTTTCGAACACGACTCTGCAATTTAGTGTCATAAACCCTAAGGTAATATCGAATTAATAAAAAACGTTGAAGTACTTACCAGAGGAGAAACCAACCCATCTACCCTTTATCTGAAGTACCAACATTGTGCTGCTTTAACATTGTTACTTCCATAATCTCAGTCTTCAGCTGAGGCAGTATCACAGAAAGTGAATGCAGCATTAGAATCGCGTCAACCTACTGATAGAGAGGAAGCCGAAGTATCAGTTCCTACGTTTCGATCACGACTCTGCAATTTAATGTCATCAACCTTAAAGTAATATCGAAGTAACAAAAAATGTTGTAGTACTTACCAAAGGAGAAAGCAACCCATCTACTCTTTATCCGAAGTACCAACATTGTGCTGCTTTAACATTGTTACTTATACAACCTCAGTGTTCAGCTGAGGCAGTATCACAGAAAGTGAACCCAGCATTAGAATCGCGTCAACCTGCTGATAGAGGGGAAGACGAAGTATCAGTTACTACGTTTCGAACACGACCCTGCAATTTTATGTCATAAACCCTAAAGTAATATCGAAGTAACAAAAAACGTTGAAGTACTTACCAAAGGAGAAAGCAACCCATCTACCCTTTATCCGAAGTACCAACATTGTGCTGCTTTAACATTGTTACTACCATAATCTCAGTCTTCAGCTGAGGCAGTATCACAGAAAATGAATGCAGCACTAGAATCGCGTCAACCTGCTGATAGTGAGGAAGACGAAGTATCAGTTACTACGTTTCGAACACGACTCTGCAATTAAATGTCATAAACCCTAAAGTAATATCGAAGGAACAAATAACGTTGAAGTACTTACCAAAGGAGAAAGCAACCCCTCTACCCTTTATCTGAAGTACCAACATTGTGCTGCTTTAACATTGTTACTTCCATAATCTCAGTCTTCAGCTGAGGCAGTATCACAGAAAGTGAATGCAGCACTAGAATCGCGTCAACCTGCCGATAGAGAGGAAGCCGAAGTATCAGTTACTACGTTTCGAACACGACTCTGCAATTTAATGTCATAAACCCTAAAGTAATATCGAATTAACAAAAAACGTTGAAGTACTTACCAAAGGAGAAAGTAACCCATCTACCCTTTATCTGAAGTACCAACATTGTGCTGCTTTAACACTGTTACTTCCATAACCTCAGCCTTCACCTGAGGCAGTATCACAGAAAGTGAATGCAGCACTAGAATCGCGTCAACCTGCTGATAGATAGGAAGACGAAGTATCAGTTACTACGTTTCGAACACGACTCTGCAATTCAATGTCATAAACATTAAAGTAATATCGAAGTAACAAAAAACGTTGAAGTACTTACTAAAGGAGAAAGCAACCCATCTACCCTTTATCCGAAGTACCAACATTGTGCTGCTTTAACATTGTTACTTCCATAATCGCAGTCTTCAGCTGAGGCAGTATCACAGAAAGTGAATGCAGCACTAGAATCGAGTCATCCTGCTGATAGAGAGGAAGCCAAAGTATCAGTTACTACGTTTCGAACACGACTCTGCAATTTAATGTCATAAACCCTAAAGTAATATCGAAGTAACAAAAAACGTTGAAGTACTTACCAGAGGAGTAAGCAACCCATCAACCCTTTATCTGAAATACCAACAATGTGCTGCTTTAACATTGTTACTTCCATAATCTCAGTCTTCAGCTGAGGCAGTATCACAGAAAGTGAATGCAGCATTAGAATCGCGTCAACCTACTGATAGAGAGGAAGCCGAAGTATCAGTTACTACGTTTCGAACACGACTTTGCAATTTAATGTCATAAACCCTAAAGTAATATCGAAGTAACAAAAAATGTTGTAGTACTTACCAAAGGAGAAAGCAACCCATCTACCCTTTATCCGAAGTACCAACATTGTGCTGCTTTAACATTGTTACTTATATAATCTCAGTCTTCAGCTGAGGCAGTATCACAGAAAGTGAATGCAGCACTAGAATCGCGTCAACCTGCTGATAGTGAGGAAGACGAAGTATCAGTTACTACGTTTCGAACACGACTCTGCAATTAAATGTCATAAACCCTAAAGTAATATCGAAGGAACAAAAAACGTTGAAGTACTTACCAAAGGAGAAAGCAACCCCTCTACCCTTTATCTGAAGTACCAACATTGTGCTGCTTTAACATTGTTACTTCCATAATCTCAGTCTTCTGCTGAGGCAGTATCATAGAAAGTGAATGCAGCACTAGAATCGAGTCAACCTGCTGATAGAGAGGAAGCCGAAGTATCAGTTACTACGTTTCGAACACGACTCTGCAATTTAATGTCATAAACCCTAAAGTAATATTGAAGTAACAAAAAATGTTGTAGTACTTACCAAAGGAGAAAGCAACCCATCTACCCTTTATCCGAAGTACCAACATTGTGCTGCTTTAACATTGTTACTTATATAATCTCAGTCTTCAGCTGAGGCAGTATCACAGAAAGTGAATGCAGCATTAGAATCGCGTCAACCTGCTGATAGAGGGGAAGACGAAGTATCAGTTACTACGTTTCGAACATGACCCTGCAATTTAATGTCATAAACCCTAAAGTAATATCGAAGTAACAGAAAACGTTGAAGTACTTACCAAAGGAGAAAGCAACCCATCTACCCCTTATCCGAAGTACCAACATTGTGCTGCTTTAACATTGTTACTTCCATAATCTCAGTCTTCAGCTGAGGCAGTATCACAGAATGTGAATGCAGCACTAGAATCGCGTCAACCTGCTGATAGAGAGGAAGACGAAGTATCTGTTACTACGTTGCGAACAGGACTCTGCAATTTAATGTCATAAACCCAAAAGTAATATCGAAGTAACAAGAAACGTTGAAGTACTTACCAAAGGTGAAAGCAACCCATCTACCCTTTATCCGAAGTACCAACATTGTGCTGCTTTAACATTGTTACTTCCATAATCTCAGTCTTCAGCCGAGGCAGTATCACAGAAAGTGAATGCAGCATTAGAATCGCGTCAACCTGCTAATAGAGAGGAAGCCGAAGTATCAGTTACTACGTTTCAAACACGACTCTGCAATTTAATGTCATAAACCCAAAAGTAATATCGAATTAATAAAAAACGTTGAAGTACTTACCAAAGGAGAAAGCAACCCATCTACCCTTTATCCGAAGTACCGACATTGTGCTGCTTTAACATTGTTACTTCCATAATCTCAGTCTTCAGCCGAGGCAGTATCACAGAAAGTGAATGCAGCATTAGAATCGCGTCAACCTGCTAATAGAGAGGAAGCCGAAGTATCAGTTACTACGTTTCGAACACGACTCTGCAATTTAATGTCATAAACCCAAAAGTAATATCGAATTAATAAAAAACGTTGAAGTACTTACCAAAGGAGAAAGCAACCCATCTACCCTTAATCTGAAGTACCAACATTGTGCTGCTTTAACATTGTTACTTCCATAATCTCAGTCTTCAGCTGAGGCAGTATCACAGAAAGTGAATGCAGCATTAGAATCGCGTCAACCTACTGATAGAGAGGTAGCCGAAGTATCAATTACTACGTTTCGAACACGACTCTGCAATTTAATGTCATAAACCCTAAAGTAATATCGAAGTAACAAAAAATGTTGTAGTACTTACCAAAGGAGAAATCAACCCATCTACCCTTTATCCAAAGTACCAACAAAGTGCTGCTTTAACATTGTTACTTATATAATCTCAGTCTTCAGCTGAGGCAGTATCACAGAAAGTGAATGCAGCATTAGAATCGCGTCAACCTGCTGATAGAGAGGAAGCCGAAGTATCAGTTACTACGTTTCGAACACAACTCTGCAATTTAATGTCATAAACCCTAAAGTAATATCGAAGTAACAAAAAATGTTGAAGTACTTACCAAAGGAGAAAGCAACCCCTCTACCCTTTATCTGAAGTACAAAAGTTGTGCTGCTTTAACATTGTTACTTCCATAATCTCAGTCTTCAGCTGAGGCAGTATCACAGAAAGCGCGTCAACCTGCTAATAGAGAGGAAGCCGAAGTATCAGTTACATGTTTCGAACACGACTCTGCAATTTAATGTCATAAACATTAAAGTAATATCGAAGTAACAAAAAACGTTGAAGTACTTACCAAAGGAGAAAGCAACCCATCTACCCTTTATCCGAAGTACCAACATTGTGCTGCTTTAACATTGTTACTTCAATAATCTCAGTCTTCAGCTGAGGCAGTATCACACAAAGTGAATGCAGCATTAGAATCGCGTCAACCTGCTAATAGAGAGGAAGCCGAAGTATCAGTTACTACGTTTCGAACACGACTCTGCAATTTAATGTCATAAACCCCAAAGTAATATCGAAGTAACAAAAAACGTTGAAGTACTTACCAAAGGAGAAAGCAACCAATCTACCCTTTATCCGAAGTACCAACATTGTGCTGCTTTGACATTGTTACTTCCATTATCTCAGTCTTCAGCTGAGGCAGTATCACACAAAGTGAATGCAGCATTAGAATCGCGTCAACCTGCTAATAGAGAGGAAGCCGAAGTATCAGTTACTACGTTTCGAACACGACTCTGCAATTTAATGTCATAAACATTAAAGTAATATCGAAGTAACAAAAAACGTTGAAGTACTTACCAAAGGAGAAAGCAACCCATCTACCCTTTGTCCGAAGTACCAACATTGTGCAGCTTTAACATTGTTACTTCCATAATCTCAGTCTTCAGCTGAGGCAGTATCACACAAAGTGAATGCAGCATTAGAATCGCGTCAACCTGCTAATAGAGAGGAAGCCGAAGTATCAGTTACTACGTTTCGAACACGACTCTGCAATTTAATGTCATAAACCCTAAAGTAATATCGAAGTAACAAAAAACGTTGAAGTACTTACCAAAGGAGAAAGCAACCCCTCTACCCTTTATCTGAAGTACCAACATTGTGCTGCTTTAACATTGTTACTTCCATAATCTCAGTCTTCAGCTGAGGCAGTATCACAGAAAGTGAATGCAGCATTAGAATCGCGTCAACCTGCTGATAGAGAGGAAGCCGAAGTATCAGTTACTACGTTTCGAACGCGACTCTGCAATTTAATGTCATAAACCCTAAAGTAATATTGAAGTAACAAAAAACGTTGAAGTACTTACCAAAGGAGAAAGCAACCACTCTACCCTTTATCCGAAGTACCAACATTGTGCTGCTTTAACATTGTTACTTCCATAATCTCAGTCTTCAGCTGAGGCAGTATAACAGAAAGTGAATGCAGCATTAGACTCGCGTAAACCTGCTAATAGAGAGGAAGCCGAAGTATCAGTTACTACGTTTCGAACACGACTCTGCAATTTAATGTCATAAACCCTAAAGTAATATCGAAGTAACAAAAAACGTTGAAGTACTTACAAAAGCAGAAAACAACCCATCTACCCTTTATCCGAAGTACCAACATTGTGCTGCTTTAACATTGTTACTTCCATAATCTCAGTCTTCAGCTGAGGGAGTATCACAGAAAGTGAAAGCAGCTTTAGAATCGCGTCAACCTGCTGATAGAGAGGAAGCCGAAGTACGAGTTACTACGTTTCGAACACGACTCTGCAATTTAATGTCATAAACCCTAAAGTAATATCGAAGTAACAAAAAACGTTGAAGTACTTACCAAAGGAGAAAGCAACCCATCTACCCTTTATCCGAAGTACCAACATTGTGCTGCTTTATCATTGTTACTTCCATATTCTCTGTCTTCAGCTGAGGCAGTATCACAGAAAGTGAATGCAGCATTAGAATCGCGTCAACCTGCTGATAGAGAGTAAGCCGAAGTATCAGTTACTACGTTTCGAACACGACTGCAATTTAATGTCATAAACCCTAAAGTAATATCGAAGTAACAAAAAACGTTGAAGTACTTACCAAAGGAGAAAGCAACCCATCTACCCTTTATCCGAAGTACCAACATTGTGCTGCTTTAACATTGTTACTTCCATAATCTCAGTCTTCAGCTGAGGCAGTATCACAGAAAGTGAATGCAGCATTAGAATCGCGT
The DNA here is from genome assembly GCF_023864345.2 of Schistocerca serialis cubense. Lineage (NCBI taxonomy): Eukaryota > Metazoa > Arthropoda > Insecta > Orthoptera > Acrididae > Schistocerca > Schistocerca serialis. The sequence goes on along the minus strand of NC_064638.1, from coordinate 283,575,549 downwards.
CAACCTGCTAATAGAGAGGAAGCCGAAGTATCAGTTACTTCGTTTGGAACACGACTCTGCAATTTAATGTCATAAACCCTAAAGTAATATCGAAGAAACAAAAAACGTTGAAGTACTTACCAAAGGAGAAAGCAACCCATCTACCCTTTATCCGAAGTACCAACATTGTGCTGCTTTAACATTGTTACTTCCATAATCTCAGTCTTCAGCTGAGGGAGTATCACAGAAAGTGAATGCAGCATTAGAATTGCGTCAACCTGCTAATAGAGAAGAAGCCGAAGTATCAGTTACTACGTTTCGAACACGACTCTGCAATTTAACGTCATAAACCCTAAAGTAATATCGAAGTAACAAAAAAAACGTTGAAGTACTTAGCAAAGGAGAAAGCAACCCATCTACCCTTTATCCGAAATACCAACATTGTGCTGCTTTAACATTGTTACTTCCATAATCTCAGTCTTCAGCTGAGGCAGTATCACAGAATGTGAATGCAGCATTAGAATCGCGTCAACCTGCTGATAGACAGGAAGCCGAAGTATCAGTTACTACGTTTCGAACACGACTCTGCAATTTATTGTCATAAACCCTAAAGCAATATCGAAGTAACAAAAAACGTTGAAGTACTTACCAAAGGAGAAAGCAACCCATCTACCCTTTATCCGAAGTACCAACATTGTGCTGCTTTAACCTTGTTACTTCCATAAACTCAGTCTTCAGCTGCGGCGGTATCACAGATAGTGAATACAGCATTAGAATCGCGTCAACCTGCTAATAGAGAGGAAGCCGAAGTATCAGTTAGTACGTTTCGAACACGACTCTGCAATTTAATGTCATAAACCCTAAAGTAATATCGAAGTAACAAAAAACAATGAAGTACTTACCAAAGGAGAAAGCAACCCATCTACCCTTTATCCAAAGTACCAACATTGTGCTGCTTTAACATTGTTACTTCCATAATCTCATTCCTCAGCTGAGGCAGTATCACAGAAGGAGAATGCAGCACTAGAATCGCGTCAACCTGCTAATAGAGAGGAAGCCGAAGTATCAGTTACTTCGTTTGGAACACGACTCTGCAATTTAATGTCATAAACCCTAAAGTAATATCGAAGAAACAAAAAACGTTGAAGTACTTACCAAAGGAGAAAGCAACCCATCTACCCTTATCCGAAGTACCAACATTGTGCTGCTTTAACATTGTTACTTCCATAATCTCAGTCTTCAGCTGAGGGAGTATCACAGAAAGTGAATGCAGCATTAGAATTGCGTCAACCTGCTAATAGAGAGGAAGCCGAAGTATCAGTTACTATGTTTCGAACACGACTCTGCAATTTAACGTCATAAACCCTAAAGTAATATCGAAGTAACAAAAAACGTTGAAGTACTTAGCAAAGGAGAAAGCAACCCACCTACCCTTTATCCGAAATACCAACATTGTGCTGCTTTAACATTGTTACTTCCATAATCTCAGTCTTCAGCTGAGGCAGTATCACAGAATGTGAATGCAGCATTAGAATCGCGTCAACCTGCTGATAGAGAGGAAGCCGAAGTATCAGTTACTACGTTTCGAACACGACTCTGCAATTTATTGTCATAAACCCTAAAGCAAAATCGAAGTAACAAAAAACGTTGAAGTACTTACCAAAGGAGAAAGCAACCCATCTACCCTTTATCTGAAGTACCAACATTGTGCTGCTTTAACCTTGTTACTTCCATAAACTCAGTCTTCAGCTGCGGCGGTATCACAGATAGTGAATGCAGCATTAGAATCGCGTCAACCTGCTAATAGAGAGGATTCCGAAGTATCAGTTGTAGTTTCGAACACTACTCTGCAATTTAATGTCATAAACCCTAAAGTAATATCGAAGTAACAAAAAACGTTGAAGAACTTACCAAAGGAGAAAGCAACCCATCTACCCTTTATCCGAAGTACCAACATTGTGCTGCTTTAACATTGTTACTTCCATAATCTCAGTCTGCAGCTGAGGCAGTATCACAGAAAGTGAATGCAGCATAAGAATCGCGTCAACTTGCTGATAGAGAGGAAGCCGAAGTATCAGTTAGTACGTTTCGAACACGACTCTGCAATTTAATGTCATATACCCTAAAGTAATATCGAAGTAACAAAAAACGTTGAAGTACTTACCAAAGGAGAAAGCAACCCATCTACCCTTTATCCGAAGTACCAACATTGTGCTGCTTTAACATTGTTACTTCCATAATCTCAGTCTTCAGCCGAGGCAGTATCACAGGAAGTGAATACAGCATTAGAATCGCGTCAACCTGCTGATAGAGAGGAAGCTGAAGTATCAGTTACTACGTTTCGAACACGACTCTGCAATTTAATGTCATAAACCCTAAAGTAATATCGAAGTAACAAAGAACGTTGAAGCACTTACGAAAGGAGAAAGCAACCCATCTACCCTTTATCCGAAGTACCAACATTGTGCTGCTTTAACATTGTTACTTCCATAATCTCAGTCTTCAGCTGAGGCAGTTTCACATAAAGTGAATGCAGCATAAGAATCGCGTCAACCTGCTAATAGAGAGGAAGCCGAAGTATCAGTTACTACGTTTCGAACACGACTCTGCAATTTAATGTCAAAAACCCTCGAGTAATATCGAAGTAACAAAAACGTTGAAGTACTTAGCAAAGGAGAAAGCAACCCCTCTACCCTTTACCTGAAGTACCAACATTGTGCTGCTTTAACAAAGTTATTTCCATAATCTCAGTCTTCAGCTGAGTCAGTATCACAAAAAGTGAATGCAGCACTAGAATCGCGTCAACCTGCTGATAGACAGGAAACCGAGGTATCAGATACGACGTTTCGAACACGACTCTGCAATTTAATGTCAAAATGCGTAAAGTAAATTCGAAGTATTAAAAAACGTTGAAATACTTACCAAAGGAGAAAGCAGCCCATCTACCCTTTATCCGAAGTACCAACATTGTGCTGCTTTATAATTGTTACTTCCATAATCTCAGTCTTCAGCTGAGGCAGTATCACAGAAAGTGAATGCAGCACTAGATTCGCGTGAACCTGCTGATAGAGAGGAAGACGGAGTATCTGTGTCTACGTTTCGAACACGACTCTGCAATTTAGTGTCAAAAAGCGTAAAGTTATATCGAAGTAACAAAAAACATTGAAGTACTTACCAAAGGAGGAACAACCCCTCTACCAGTAATGTCAAGTACCAACATTGTGCTGCTTTCACATTGTTATTTCCATTATCTCAGTTTTCAGCTGAGGCAGTATCACAGAAAGTGAATGCAGCATTAGAATCGCGTCAACCTGCTAATAGAGAGGAAGCCGAAGTATCAGTTACTACGTTTCGAACACGACTCTGCAATTTAATGTCATATACCCCAAAGTAATATCGAAGCAACAAAAAAAGTTGAAGTACTTACCAAAGGAGAAAGCAACCCATCTGCCCTTTATCCGAAGTACCAACATTGTGCTGTTTTAACATTGTTACTTCCATAATCTCAGTCTTCAGCTGAGGCAATATCACAGAAAGTGAATGCAGCATTAGAATCGCGTCAACCTGCTAATAGAGAGGAAGTCGAAATATCAGTTACTACGTTTCGAACACGACTCTGCAATTTAATGTCAAAAACCCTCGAGTAATATCGAAGTAACAAAAACGTTGAAGTACTTACCAAAGGAGAAAGCAACCCCTCTATCCTTTACCTGAAGTACCAACATTGTGCTGCTTTAACAAAGTTATTTCCATAATCTCAGTCTTCAGCTGAGTCAGTATCACAAAAAGTGAATGCAGCACTAGAATCGCGTCAACCTGCTGATAGGGAGGAAACCGAGGTATCAGATACGACGTTTCGAACACGACTCTGCAATTTAATGTCAAAATGCGAAAAGTAATATCGAAGTATTAAAAAACGTTGAAATACTTACCAAAGGAGAAAGCAGCCCATCTACCCTTTATCCGAAGTACCAACATTGTGCTGCTTTAACATTGTTACTTCCATAATCTCAGTCTTCAGCTGAGGCAGTATCACAGAAAGTGAATGCAGCATTAGAATCGCGTCAACCTACTGATAGAGAGGAAGCCGAAGTATCAGTTACTACGTTTCGAACACGACTCTGCAATTTAATGTCATAAACCCTAAAGTAATATCGAAGTAACAAAAAACGTTGAAGTACTTACGAAAGGAGAAAGCAACCCCTCTACCTCTTATCTGTAGTACCAACATTGTGCTGCTTTAACATTGTTACTTCCATAATCTCAGTCTTCAGCTGAGGCAGTATCACAGAAAGTGAATGCAGCATTAGAATCGCGTCAACCTGCCGATAGAGAGGAAGCCGAAGTATCAGTTACTACGTTTCGAACACGACTCTGCTATTTTATGTCATAAACCCTAAAGTAATATCGAAGTAACAAAAAACGTTGAAGTACTTACCAAAGGAGAAAGCAACCCATCTACCCTTTATCCGAAGTACCAACATTGTGCTGGTTTAACATTGTTACTTCAATAATCTCAATCTTCAGCTGAGGCAGTATCACAGAAAGTGAATGCACCATTAGAATATGCGTCAACCTGCTGATAGAGAGGAGGCCGAAGTATCAGTTACTACGTTTCGAACGCGACTCTGCAATTTAATGTCATAAACCCTAAAGTAATATCGAAGAAACAAAAAACGTTGAAGTACTTACCAAAGGAGAAAGCAACCCATCTACCCTTTATCCGAAGTACCAACATTGTGCTGCTTTAACATTGTTACTTCCATAATCTCAGTCTTCAGCTGAGGCAGTATCACAGAAAGTGAATGCAGCACTAGAATCGCGTCAACCTGCTGATAGAGAGGAAGCCGATGTATCAGTTACTACGTTTCGAACACGACTCTGCAATTTAATGTCACAAACCCTAAAGTAATATCGAAGTAACAAAACACGTTGAAGTACTTACCAAAGGAGAAAGCAACCACTCTACCCTTTATCCGAAGTACCAACATTGTGCTGCTTTAACATTGTTACTTCCATAATCTCAGTCTTCAGCTGAGGCAGTATCACAGAAAGTGAATGCAGCATTAGACTCGCGTAAACCTGCTAATAGAGAGGAAGCCGAAGTATCAGTTACTACGTTTCGAACACGACTCTGCAATTTAATGTCATACACCTTAAAGTAATATCGAAGTAACAAAAAACGTTGAAGTACTTACAAAAGGAGAAAGCAACCCATCTACCCTTTATCCGAAGTACCAACATTGTGCTGCTTTAACATTGTTACTTCCATAATCTCAGTCTTCAGCTGAGGCAGTATCACAGAAAGTGAATGCAGCATTAGAATCGCGTCAACCTGCTGATAGAGAGGAAGCCGAAGTACGAGTTACTACGTTTCGAACACGACTCTGCAATTTAATGTCATAAACCCTAAAGTAATATCGAAGTAACAAAAAACGTTGAAGTACTTACCAAAGGAGAAAGCAACCCATCTACCCTTTTTCGAAGTACCAACATTGTGCTGCTTTATCATTGTTACTTCCATAATCTCTGTCTTCAGCTGAGGCAGTATCACAGAAAGTGAATGCAGCATTAGAATCGCGTCAACCTGCTGATAGAGAGGAAGCCGAAGTATCAGTTACTACGTTTCGAACACGACTGCAATTTAATGTCATAAACCCTAAAGTAATATCGAAGTAACAAAAAACGTTGAAGTACTTACCAAAGGAGAAAGCAACCCATCTACCCTTTATCCGAAGTACCAACATTGTGCTGCTTTAACATTGTTACTTCCATAATCTCAGTCTTCAGCTGAGGCAGTATCACAGAGAGTGAATGCAGCATTAGAATCGCGTCAACCTGCTAATAGAGAGGAAGCCGAAGTATCAGTTACTTCATTTGGAACACGACTCTGCAATTTAATGTCTTAAACCCTAAAGTAATATCGAAGAAACAAAAAACGTTGAATTACTTACCAAAGGAGAAAGCAACCCATCTACCCTTTATCCGAAGTACCAACATTGTGCTGCTTTAACATTGTTACTTCCATAATCTCAGTCTTCAGCTGAGGGAGTATCACAGAAAGTGAATGCAGCATTAGAATTGCGTCAACCTGCTAATAGAGAAGAAGCCGAAGTATCAGTTACTACGTTTCGAACACGACTCTGCAATTTAACGTCATAAACCCTAAAGTAATATCGAAGTAACAAAAAAAACGTTGAAGTACTTAGCAAAGGAGAAAGCAACCCATCTACTCTTTATCCGAAATACCAACATTGTGCTGCTTTAACATTGTTACTTCGATAATCTCAGTCTTCAGCTGAGGCAGTATCACAGAATGTGAATGCAGCATTAGAATCGCGTCAACCTGCTGTCGCGTCAACCTGCTGATAGACAGGAAGCCGAAGTATCAGTTACTACGTTTCGAACACGACTCTGCAATTTATTGTCATAAACCCTAAAGCAATATCGAAGTAACAAAAAACGTTGAAGTACTTACCAAAGGAGAAAGCAACCCATCTACCCTTTATCCGAAGTACCAACATTGTGCTGCTTTAACCTTGTTACTTCCATAAACTCAGTCTTCAGCTGCGGCGTTATCACAGATAGTGAATGCAGCATTAGAATCGCGTCAACCTGCTAATAGAGAGGAAGCCGAAGTATCAGTTAGTACGTTTCGAACACGACTCTGCAATTTAATGTCATAAACCCTAAAGTAATATCGAAGTAACAAAAAACAATGAAGTACTTACCAAAGGAGAAAGCAACCCATCTACCCTTTATCCAAAGTACCAACATTGTGCTGCTTTAACATTGTTACTTCCATAATCTCATTCCTCAGCTGAGGCAGTATTACAGAAGGAGAATGCAGCACTAGAATCGCGTCAACCTGCTAATAGAGAGGAAGCCGAAGTATCAGTTACTTCGTTTGGAACACGACTCTGCATTTTAATGTCATAAACCCTAAAGTAATATCGAAGAAACAAAAAACGTTGAAGTACTTACCAAAGGAGAAAGCAACCCATCTACCCTTTATCCGAAGTACCAACATTGTGCTGCTTTCACATTGTTACTTCCATAATCTCAGTCTTCAGCTGAGGGAGTATCACAGAAAGTGAATGCAGCATTAGAATTGCGTCAACCTGCTAATAGAGAGGAAGCCGAAGTATCAGTTACTATGTTTCGAACACGACTCTGCAATTTAACGTCATAAACCCTAAAGTAATATCGAAGTAACAAAAAACGTTGAAGTACTTAGCAAAGGAGAAAGCAACCCATCTACCCTTTATCCGAAATACCAACATTGTGCTGCTTTAACATTGTTACTTCCATAATCTCAGTCTTCAGCTGAGGCAGTATCACAGAATGTGAATGCAGCATTAGAATCGCGTCAACCTGCTGATAGAGAGGAAGCAGAAGTATCAGTTACTATGTTTCGAACACGACTCTGCAATTTATTGTCATAAACCCTAAAGCAAAATCGAAGTAACAAAAAACGTTGAAGTACTTACCAAAGGAGAAAGCAACCCATCTACCCTTTATCCGAAGTACCAACATTGTGCTGCTTTAACATTGTTACTTCCATAATCTCAGTCTTCAGCCGAGGCAGTATCACTGAAAGTGAATACAGCATTAGAATCGCGTCAACCTGCTGATAGAGAGGAAGCTGAAGTATCAGTTACTACGTTTCGAACACGACTCTGCAATTAAATGTCATAAACCCTAAAGTAATATCGAAGTAACAAAGAACGTTGAAGCATATACGAAAGGAGAAAGCAACCCATCTACCCTTCATCCGAAGAACAAACATTGTGCTGCTTTAACATTGTTACTTCCATAATCTCAGTCTTCAGCTGAGGCAGTATCACATAAAGTGAATGCAGCATAAGAATCGCGTCAACCTGCTAATAGAGAGGAAGCCGAAGTATCAGTTACTACGTTTCGAACACGACTCTGCAATTTAATGTCAAAAACCCTCGAGTAATATCGAAGTAACAAAAACGTTGAAGTACTTACCAAAGGAGAAAGCAACCCCTCTACCCTTTACCTGAAGTACCAACATTGTGCTGCTTTAACAAAGTTATTTCCATAATCTCAGTCTTCAGCTGAGTCAGTATCACAAAAAGTGAATGCAGCACTAGAATCGCGTCAACCTGCTGATAGACAGGAAACCGAGGTATCAGATACGACGTTTCGAACACGACTCTGCAATTTAATGTCAAAATGCGTAAAGTAAATTCGAAGTATTAAAAAACGTTGAAATACTTACCAAAGGAGAAAGCAGCCCATCTACCCTTTATCCGAAGTACCAACATTGTGCTGCTTTAACATTGTTACTTCCATAATCTCAGTCTTCAGCTGAGGCAGTATCACAGAAAGTGAATGAAGCACTAGATTCGCGTGAACCTGCTGATAGAGAGGAAGATGGAGTATCTGTGTCTACGTTTCGAACACGACTCTGCAATTTAGTGTCAAAAAGCGTAAAGTTATATCGAAGTAACAAAAAACATTGAAGTACTTACCAAAGGAGGAACAACCCCTCTACCAGTAATGTCAAGTACCAACATTGTGCTGCTTTCACATTGTTATTTCCATAATCTCAGTTTTCAGCTGAGGCAGTATCACAGAAAGTGAATGCAGCATTAGAATCGCGTCAACCTGCTAATAGAGAGGAAGCCGAAGTATCAGTTACTACGTTTCGAACACGACTCTGCAATTTAATGTCATAAACCCCAAAGTAATATCGAAGCAACAAAAAAAGTTGAAGTACTTACCAAAGGAGAAAGCAACCCATCTGCCCTTTATCCGAAGTACCAACATTCTGCTGTTTTAACATTGTTACTTCCATAATCTCAGTCTTCAGCTGAGGCAATATCACAGAAAGTGAATGCAGCATTAGAATCGCGTCAACCTGCTAATAGAGAGGAAGTCGAAATATCAGTTACTACGTTTCGAACACGACTCTGCAATTTAATGTCAAAAACCCTCGAGTAATATCGAAGTAACAAAAACGTTGAAGTACTTACCAAAGGAGAAAGCAACCCCTCTATCCTTTACCTGAAGTACCAACATTGTGCTGCTTTAACAAAGTTATTTCCATAATCTCAGTCTTCAGCTGAGTCAGTATCACAAAAAGTGAATGCAGCACTAGAATCGCGTCAACCTGCTGATAGGGAGGAAACCGAGGTATCAGATACGACGTTTCGAACACGACTCTGCAATTTAATGTCAAAATGCGAAAAGTAATGTCGAAGTATTAAAAAACGTTGAAATACTTACCAAAGGACAAAGCAGCCCATCTACCCTTTATCCGAAGTACCAACATTGTGCTGCTTTAACATTGTTACTTCCATAATCTCAGTCTTCAGCTGAGGCAGTATCACAGAAAGTGAATGCAGCATTAGAATCGCGTCAACCTACTGATAGAGAGGAAGCCATAGTAGCAGTTACTACGTTTCGAACACGACTCTGCAATTTAATGTCATAAACCCTAAAGTAATATCGAAGTAACAAAAAACGTTGAAGTACTTACCAAAGGAGAAAGCAACCCCTCTACCTCTTATCTGTAGTACCAACATTGTGCTGCTTTAACATTGTTACTTCCATAATCTCAGTCTTCAGCTGAGGCAGTATCACAGAAAGTGAATGCAGCATTAGAATCGCGTCAACCTGCCGATAGAGAGGAAGCCGAAGTATCAGTTACTACGTTTCGAACACGACTCTGCTATTTTATGTCATAAACCCTAAAGTAATATCGAAGTAACAAAAAACGTTGAAGTACTTACCAAAGGAGAAAGCAACCCATCTACCCTTTATCCGAAGTACCAACATTGTGCTGGTTTAACGTTGTTACTTCAATAATCTCAATCTTCAGCTGAGGCAGTATCACAGAAAGTGAATGCAGCATTAGAATACGCGTCAACCTGCTGATAGAGAGGAAGCCGAAGTATCAGTTACTACGTTTCGAACACGACTCTGCAATTTAATGTCATAAACCCTAAAGTAATATCGAAGAAACAAAAAACGTTGAAGTACTAAGCAAAGGAGAAAGCAACCCATCTACCCTTTATCCGAAGTACCAACATTGTGCTGCTTTAACATTGTTACTTCCATAATCTCAGTCTTCAGCTGAGGCAATATCACAGAAAGTGAATGCAGCATTAGAATCGCGTCAACCTGCTGATAGAGAGGAAGCCGAAGTATCAGTTACTACGTTTCGAACACGACTCTGCAATTTAATGTCACACACCCTAAAGTAATATCGAAGTAACAAAAAACGTTGAAGTACTTACCAAAGGAGAAAGCAACCCATCTACCCTTTATCCGAAGTACCAACATTGTGCTGGTTTAACGTTGTTACTTCAATAATCTCAATCTTCAGCTGAGGCAGTATCACAGAAAGTGAATGCAGCATTAGAATACGCGTCAACCTGCTGATAGAGAGGAAGCCGAAGTATCAGTTACTACGTTTCGAACACGACTGTGCAATTTCATGTCATAAACCCTAAAGTAATATCAAAGTAACAAAAAAAGTTGAAGTACTTACCAAAGGAGAAAGCAACCCATCTGCCCTTTATCCGAAGTACCAACATTGTGCTGCTTTAACATCGTTACTTCCATAATCTCAGTCTTCAGCTGAGGCAATATCACAGAAAGTGAATGCAGCATTAGAATCACGTCAACCTGCTAATAGAGAGGAAGTCGAAGTATCAGTTACTACGTTTCGAACACAACTCTGCAATTTAATGTCATAAACCCCAAAGTAATATCGAAGCAACAAAAAAAGTTGAAGTACTTACCAAAGGAGAAAGCAACCCATCTGCCCTTTACCTGAAGTACCAACATTGTGCTGCTTTAACAACGTTATTTCCATAATCTCAGTCTTCAGCTGAGTCAGTATCAGAAAAAGTGAATGCAGCACTAGAATCGCGTCAACCTGCTGATAGACAGGAAACCGAGGTATCAGATACGACGTTTCGAACACGACTCTGCAATTTAATGTCAAAATGCGTAAAGTAATATCGAAGTATTAAAAAACGTTGAAATACTTACCAAAGGAGAGAGCAGCCCATCTACCCTTTATCCGAAGTACCAACATTGTGCTGCTTTAACATTGTTACTTCCATAATCTCAGTCTTCAGCTGAGGCAGTATCACAGAAAGTGAATGCAGTACTAGATTCGCGTGAACATGCTGATTGAGAGTAAGACGGAGTATCTGTGTCTACGTTTCGAACACGACTCTGCAATTTAGTGTCAAAAAGCGTAAAGTTATATCGGAGTAACAAAAAACGTTGAAGTACTTACCAAAGGAGGAACAACCCCTCTACCAGTAATGTCAAGTACCAACATTGTGCTGCTTTCACATTGTTATTTCCATAATCTCAGTTTTCAGCTGAGGCAGTATCACAGGAAGTGAATGCAGCATTAGAATCGCGTCAACCTGCTAATAGAGAGGAAGCCGAAGTATCAGTTACTACGTTTCGAACACGACTCTGCAATTTAATGTCATAAACCCCAAAGTAATATCGAAGCAACAAAAAAAGTTGAAGTACTTACCAAAGGAGAAAGCAACCCATCTGCCCTTTATCCGAAGTACCAACATTGTGCTGTTTTAACATTGTTACTTCCATAATCTCAGTCTTCAGCTGAGGCAATATCACAGAAAGTGAATGCAGCATTAGAATCGCGTCAACCTGCTAATAGAGAGGATGTCGAAATATCAGTTACTACGTTTCGAACACGACTCTGCAATTTAATGTCAAAAACCCTCGAGTAATATCGAAGTAACAAAAACGTTGAAGTACTTACCAAAGGAGAAAGCAACCCCTCTATCCTTTACCTGATGTACCAACATTGTGCTGCTTTAACAAAGTTATTTCCATAATCTCAGTCTTCAGCTGAGTCAGTATCACAAAAAGTGAATGCAGCACTAGAATTGCGTCAACCTGCTGATAGGGAGGAAACCGAGGTATCAGATACGACGTTTCGAACACGACTCTGCAATTTAATGTCAAAATGCGTAAAGTAATATCGAAGTATTAAAAAACGTTGAAATACTTACCACAGGAGAAAGCAGCCCATCTACCCTTTATCCGAAGTACCAACATTGTGCTGCTTTAACATTGTTACTTCCATAATCTCAGTCTTCAGCTGAGGCAGTATCACAGAAAGTGAATGCAGCATTAGAATCGCGTCAACCTACTGATAGAGAGGAAGCCGAAGTATCAGTTACTACGTTTCGAACACGATTCTGCAATTTAATGTCATAAACCCTAAAGTAATATCGAAGTAACAAAAAACGTTGAAGTACTTACCAATGGAGAAAGCAACCCCTCTACCTTTTATCTGAAGTACCAACATTGTGCTGCTTTAACATTGTTACTTCCATAATCTCAGTCTTCAGCTGAGGCAGTATCACAGAAAGTGAATGCAGCATTAGAATCGCGTCAACCTGCCGATAGAGAGGAAGCCGAAGTATCAGTTACTACGTTTCGAACACGACTCTGCTATTTTATGTCATAAACCCTAAAGTAATATCAAAGTAACAAAAAACGTTGAAGTACTTACCAAAGGAGAAAGCAACCCATGTACCCTTTATCCGAAGTACCACCATTGTGCTGGTTTAACATTGTTACTTCAATAATCTCAATCTTCAGCTGAGGCAGTATCACAGAAAGTGAATGCAGCATTAGAATACGCGTCAACCTGCTGATAGAGAGGAAGCCGAAGTATCAGTTACTACGTTTCGAACACGACTCTGCAATTTAATGTCATAAACCTTAAAGTAATATCGAAGAAACAAAAAACGTTGAAGTACTTGCCAAAGGAGAAAGCAACCCATCTACCCTTTATCCGAAGTACCAACATTGTGCTGCTTTAACATTGTTACTTCCATAATCTCAGTCTTCAGCTGAGGCAATATCACAGAAAGTGAATGCAGCATTAGAATCGCGTCAACCTGCTGATAGAGATAGGAAGCCGAAGTATCAGTTACTACGTTTCGAACACGACTCTGCAATTTAATGTCACAAACCCTAAAGTAATATCGAAGTAACAAAAAACGTTGAAGTACTTACCAACGGAGAAAGCAACCCATCTACCCTTTATCCGAAGTACCAACATTGTATTGCTTTAACATTGTTACTTCCATAATCTCAGTCTTCAGCTGAGGTAGTATCACCGAATGTGAATGCAGCAGTAGAATCGCGTCAACCTGCTAATAGAGAGGAAGCCGAAGTTTCAGTTACTACGTTTCGAACACGACTCTGCAATTTAATGTCATAAACCCTAAAGTAATATCGAAGTAACAAAAAACGTTGAAGTACTTACCAAAGGAGAAAGCAGCCCATCTACCCTTTATCCGAAGTACCAACATTGTGCTGCTTTAACATTGTTACTTCCATAATCTCAGTCTTCAGCTGTGGCAGTATCACAAAAAGTGAATGCAGCACTAGAATCGCGTCAACCAGCTGATAGACAGGAAGCCGAAGTATCAGATACGACGTTTCGAACACGACTCTGCAATTTAATGTCAAAATGCGTAAAGTAATATCGAAGTATTAAAAAACGTTGAAATACTTACCAAAGGAGAAAGCAGCCCATCTACCCTTTATCCGAAGTACCAACATTGTGCTGCTTTAACATTGTTACTTCCATAATCTCAGTCTTCAGCTGAGTCAGTATCACAGAAAGTGAATGCAGCTCTAGATTCGCGTGAACCTGCTGATAGAGAGGAAGTCGGAGTATCTGTGACTACGTTTCGAACACGACTCTGCAATTTAGTGTCAAAAAGCGTAAAGTTATATCGAAGTAACAAAAAACGTTGAAGTACTTACCAAAGGAGGAACAACCGCTCTACCAGTAATGTCAAGTACCAACATCGTGCTGCTTTCACATTGTTATTTCCATAATCTCAGTCTTCAGCTGAGGCAGTATCACAGAAATTGTATGCAGCATTAGAATCGCGTCAACCTGCTAATAGAGAGGAAGCCGAAGTATCAGTTACTACGTTTCGAACACGACTCTGCAATTTAATGTCATAAACCCCAAAGTAATATCGAAGCAACAAAAAACGTTAAAGTACTTACCAAAGGAGAAAGCAACCCATCTACCCTTTATCCGAAGTACCAACATTGTGCTGCTTTGACATTGTTACTTCCATAATCTCAGTCTTCAGGTGAGGCTGTATCACAGAAAGTAAATGCAGCACTAGAATCGCGTAGACCTGCTGATAGAGAGGAAGCCGAAGTATCAGTTACTACGTTTCGAACACGACTCTGCAATTTAATGTCATAAACCCTAAAGTAATATCGAAGTAACAAAAAACGTTGAAGTACTTACCAAAGGAGAAAGCAACCCCTCTACCTTTTATCTGAAGTACCAACATTGTGCTGCTTTAACATTGTTACTTCCATAATCTCAGTCTTCAGCTGAGGCAGTATCACAGAAAGTGAATGCAGCATTAGAATCGCGTCAACCTGCCGATAGAGAGGAAGCCGAAGTATCAGTTACTACGTTTCGAACACGACTCTGCTATTTTATGTCATAAACCCTAAAGTAATATCGAAGTAACAAAAAACGTTGAAGTACTTACCAAAGGAGAAAGCAACCCATCTACCCTTTATCCGAAGTACCAACATTGTGCTGGTTTAACATTGTTACTTCCATAATCTCAATCTTCAGCTGAGGCAGTATCACAGAAAGTGAATGCAACATTAGAATACGCGTCAACCTGCTGATAGAGAGGAAGCCGAAGTATCAGTTACTACGTTTCGAACACGACTCTGCAATTTAATGTCATAAACCCTAAAGTAATATCGAAGAAACAAAAAACGTTGAAGTACTTAGCAAAGGAGAAAGCAACCCATCTACCCTTTATCCGAAGTACCAACATTGTGCTGGTTTAACATTGTTACTTCGATAATCTCAATCTTCAGCTGAGGCAGTATCACAGAAAGTGAATGCAACATTAGAATACGCGTCAACCTGCTGATAGAGAGGAAGCCGAAGTATCAGTTACTACGTTTCGAACACGACTCTGCAATTTAATGTCATAAACCCTAAAGTAATATCGAAGAAACAAAAAACGTTGAAGTACTTAGCAAAGGAGAAAGCAACCCATCTACCCTTTATCCGAAGTACCAACATTGTGCTGCTTTAACATTGTTACTTCCATAATCTCAGTCTTCAGCTGAGGCAATATCACAGAAAGTGAATGCAGCATTAGAATCGCGTCAACCTGCTGATAGAGAGGAAGCCGAAGTATCAGTTACTACGTTTCGAACACGACTCTGCAATTTAATGTCACAAACCCTAAAGTAATATCGAAGTAACAAAAAACGTTGAAGTACTTACCAAAGGAGAAAGCAACCCACCTACCCTTTATCCGAAGTACCAACATTGTGTTGCTTTAACATTGTTACTTCCATAATCTCAGTCTTCAGCTGAGGTAGTATCACAGAATGTGAATGCAGCAGTAGAATTGCGTCAACCTGCTAATAGAGAGGAAGCCGAAGTATCAGTTACTACGTTTCGAACACGACTCTGCAATTTAATGTCATAAACCCTAAAGTAATATCGAAGTAACAAATAACGTTGAAGTACTTACCAAAGGAGAAAGCAACCCATCTACCCTTTATCCAAAGTACCAACATTGTGCTGCTTTGACACTGTTACTTCCATAATCTCAGTCTTCAGCTGAGGCAGTATCACAGAAAGAGAATGCAGCATTAGAATCGCGTCACCTGCTGATAGAGAGGAAGCCAAAGTATCAGTTACTACGGTTCGAACACGACTGTGCAATTTAATGACATAAACCCTAAAGTAATATCGAAGTAACAAAAAACGTTGAAGTACTTACCAAAGGAGAAAGCAACCCATCTACCCTTTATCCGAAGTACCAACATTGTGCTGCTTTAACATTGTTATTTCCATAATCTCAGTCTTCAGCTGAGGCAGTATCACATAAAGTGAATGCAGCATAAGAATCGCGTCAACCTGCTGATAGAGAGGAAGCCGAAGTTTCAGTTACTACGTTTCGAACACGACTCTGCAATTTAATGTCATAAACCCTAAAGTAATATCGAAGTAACAAAAAACGTTGAAGTACTTACCAAAGGAGAAAGCAACCCATCTGCCCTTTATCCGAAGTACCAACATTGTGCTGCTTTAACATTGTTACTTCCATAATCTCAGTCTTCAGCTGAGGCAATATCACAGAAAGTGAATGCAGCATTAGAATCGCGTCAACCTGCTGATAGAGAGGAAGCCGAAGTATCAGTTACTACGTTTCGAACACGACTCTGCAATTTAATGTCATAAACCCTGAAGTAATATCGAAGTAACAAAAAACGTTGAAGTACTTACTAAAGGAGAAAGCAACCCATCTACCCTTTATCCGAAGTACCAACATTGTGCTGCTTTAACTCTGTTATGTCCATAATCTCAGTCTTCACCTGAGTCAGTATCACAGAAAGTGAATACAGCACTAGAATCGCGTCAACCTGCTGATAGAAAGGAAGACGAAGTATCAGTTACTACGTTTCGAACATGACTCTGCAATTTAATGTCAAAAACCCTAAAGTAATAATGAAGTAACAAAAACGTTGAAGTACTTACCAAAGGAGAAAGCAACCCCTCTACCCTTTACCTGAAGTACCAACATTGTGCTGCTTTAACAAAGTTATTTCCATAATCTCAGTCTTCAGCTGAGTCAGTATCACAAAAAGTGAATGCAGCATTAGAATCGCGTCAACCTGCTGATAGAGAGGAAGCCGAAGTATCAGTTACTACGTTTCGAACACGTCTCTGCAATTTAATGTCATAAACCCTAAAGTAATATCGAAGTAACAAAAAACGTTGAAGTACTTACCAAAGGAGAAAGCAACCCATCTACCCTTTATCCGAAGTACCAAAATCGTGCTGCTTTAACATTGTTACTTCCATAATCTCAGTCTTCAGCTGAGGCAGTATCACAGAAAGTGAATGCAGCATTTGAATCGCGTCAACCAGCTGATGGAGAGGAAGCCGAAGTATCAGTTACTACGTTTCGAACACGACTCTGCAATTTAATGTCATAAAACCTAAAGTAATAACGAAGTACCAAAAAACGTTGAAGTACTTAGGAGATAGCAACCTATCTACCCTTTATCCAAAGTACCAGCGTTGTGTTGCTTTAACATTGTTACTTTCATAATCTCAGTCTTCAGCTGAGGCAGTATCACAGAAAGTGAATGCAGCACTAGATTCGCGTCAACCTGCTGATAGAGAGGAAGCCGAAGTATCAGTTACTACGTTTCGAAAACGACTCTGCAACTTAATGTCATAAATTCTAAAGTAATATCGAAGTAACAAAGAACGTTGAAGTACTTACCAAAGGAGAAAGCAACCCATCTACCCTTTATCCGAAGTACCAACATTGTGCTGCTTTAACATTGTTACTTCCATAATCTCAGTCTTCAGCTGAGGCAGTATCACAGAAAGTGAAAGCAGCATTAGAATCGCGTCAACCTGCTGATAGAGAGGAAGCCGAAGTATCAGTTACTACGTTTCGAACACGACTCTGCAATTTAATGTCATAAACCCTAAAGTAATATCGAAATAACAAAAAACGTTGAAGTACTTACAAAAGGAGAAAGCAACCCATCTACCCTTTATTCGAAGTACCAACATTGTGCTGCTTTAACATTGTTACTTCCATAATCTCAGTCTTCAGCTGAGGCAGTATCACAGAAAGTGAATGCAGCATTAGAATCGCGTCAACCTGCTGATAGAGAGGAAGCCGAAGTAACAGTTACTAAATTTCGAACGCGACTCTGCAATTTAATGTCATAAACCCTAAAGTAATATCGAAGTAACAAGAAACGTTGAAGTACTTACCAAAGGAGAAAGCAACCCATCTACCCTTTATCCGAAGTACCAACATTGTGCTGCTTTAACATTGTAACTTCCATAATCTCAGTCTTTAGCTGAGGCAGTATCACAGAAAGTGAATGCAGCACTAGAATCGCGTCAAACTGCTGATAGAGACGAAGACGAAGTATCAGTTACTACGTTTCGAACACGACTCTGCAATTTAATGTCATAAACCTTAAAGTAAAATCGAAGTAACAAAAAACGTTGAAGTACTAAGCAAAGGAGAAAGCAACCCATCTACCCTTTATCCGAAGTACCAACATTATGCTGCTTTAACATTGTTACTTCCATAATCTCAGTCTTCAGCTGAGGCATTATCACAGATATTGAATGCAGCACTAGAATCGCGTCAACCTGTTGATAGAGAGGAAGCCGAAGTATCAGTTACTACGTTTCGAACGCGACTCTACAATTTAATGTCATAATCCCTAAAGTAATATCGAAGTAACAAAAAACGTTGAAGTACTTACCAAAGGAGAAAGCAACCCATCTACCCTTTATCCGAAGTACCAACATTGTGCTGCTTTAACATTGTTACTTCCATAATCTCAGTCTTCAGCTGGGGCAGTATCACAAAAAGTGAATGCAGCACTACAATCGCGTCAACCTGCTGATAGAGAGGAAGCCGAAGTATCAGTTACTACGTTTCGAACACGACTCTGCAATTTAATGTATAACCCCCCTAGACAGGTCAGGCATGCACTACACACCGGAAGCAGCTACTAGGGTAGCAGAGTATCTTGTGGCGTGCACACGGGGGTTTTTTAGGTTAGAGGGACCCCCCCTTGGGCGAAACGATAAAATACCTGACGGCTTACCAGAGAGGACATTATCATCGTTGATAAAGAATGTCCGTCCTCAGAGACCAAAAACAGGAAAAGTTAACGTAATATTGGTAAACTGCAGGAGTATCCAGGGCAAGGTTCCTGAATTAGTATCTCTTATTGAAGGAAATAGTGCGCATATAGTATTAGGAACGGAAAGTTGGTTAAAACCGGAAGTGAACAGTAACGAAATCCTAGACACAGAATGGAATATATACCGCAAGGATAGGATAAACGCCAATGGTGGAGGGGTATTTATAGCAGTAAAGAATTCAATAATATCCAGTGAAGTTATTAGCGAATGCGAATGTGAAATAATCTGGGTTAAGTTAAGTATCAAAGGTGGGTCAGATATGATAGTCGGATGCTTCTATAGACCACCTGCATCAGCAACCGTAGTAGTTGAGCGCCTCAGAGAGAACCTGCAGAACGTCGTGAAGAAGTTTCGTGATCATACTATTGTAATAGGGGGAGACTTCAATCTACCAGGTATAGAATGGGATAGTCACACAATCAGAACTGGAGCCAGGGACAGAGACTCTTGTGACATTATCCTGACTGCCTTGTCCGAGAATTACTTCGAGCAGATAGTTAGAGAACCAACTCGTGAAGCTAACGTTTTAGACCTCATAGCAACAAATAGACCGGAACTTTTCGACTCCGTGAATGTAGAAGAGGGTATCAGTGATCATAAGTCAGTGGTTGCATCAATGACTACAAGTGTAATAAGAAATGCCAAGAAAGGAAGGAAAATATATTTGCTTAACAAGAGTGATAGGGCACAAATCGCAGAATATCTGAGTGACCACCATCAAACGTTCATTTCTGAGGAAGAGGATGTGGAACAAAAATGGAAAAAATTCAGAAACATCGTCCAGTATGCCTTAGATAAGTTCGTACCGACTAAGGTCCAAAGCGAGGGGAAAGATCCACCGTGGTATAACAATCATGTACGAAAGGTACTACGGAAACAAAGAAAGCTTCATCATAAGTTTAAGAGTAGTCGAATCATAGGTGATAAGGAAAAGCTGAACGAAGCGAAAAAGAGCGTAAAGAGAGCAATGAGAGAAGCATTCAACGAATTCGAACATAAAACATTGGCAAACAATCTAAACAAGAACCCTAAAAAGTTTTGGTCATATGTAAAATCGGTAAGCGGATCTAAATCCCCTATTCAGTCACTCGTTGACCACGATGGAACCGAAACAGAGGACGACCGAAGAAAGGCAGAAATACTGAATTCAGTGTTCCGAAACTGTTTCACTGCGGAAAATCGTAACACGGTCCCTGACTTCAGCCGTCGCACGGACGCCAAAATGGAAAATATTGAAATAAACGATATCGGAATTGAAAAACAACTGCTATCACTTAGTAGCGGAAAAGCATCCGGACCAGACGAGATACCCTTAAGATTCTACAGTGATTATGCTAAAGAACTTGCCCCCTTTCTATCAGCAATTTATCGTAGATCGCTGGAAGAACGTAAAGTACCTAGCGACTGGAAGAAAGCGCAGGTCGTTCCCATTTTCAAGAAGGGTCATAAATCAGATGCGAATAATTATAGGCCTATTTCGCTTACGTCAATCTGTTGTAGAATAATAGAACATGTTTTGTGTTCTCGTATTATGACGTTCTTAGATAATACAAATCTCCTTCATCATAACCAACATGGATTCCGCAAACAGAGATCATGTGAAACTCAGCTCGCCCTATTTGCCCAAGAAATTCACAGTGCCGTAGACACTGGCGAGCAGATTGATGCCGTATTCCTGGACTTCAGGAAGGCATTTGATACGGTTCCGCACTTACGTTTAGTGAAAAAAATACGAGCTTACGGAATATCGGACCAGGTTTGTGATTGGATCAAGGATTTCCTAGAAGAAAGAACACAACATGTCATTCTTAACGGTTCAAAATCTGCAGATGTAGAGGTAATTTCGGGAGTACCGCAGGGAAGCGTGATAGGACCTTTATTGTTTACAATATACATAAATGACTTAGTTGACAACATCGGTAGCTCCGTGAGGCTATTTGCAGATGACACGGTTGTCTACAAGAAAGTAGCAACATCAGAAGACTCGTACGTACTCCAGGAGGACCTGCAGAGGATTAATGCATGGTGCGACAGCTGGCAGATTTCCCTAAACGTAGATAAATGTAATATAATGCGCATACATAGGGGCAGAAATCCATTCCAGTACGATTATGCCATAGGTGGTAAATCATTGGAAGCGGTAACGACCGTAAAATACTTAGGAGTTACTATCCGGAGCGATCTGAAGTGGAATGATCACATAAAACAAATAGTGGGAAAAGCAGGCGCCAGGTTGAGATTCATAGGAAGAATTCTAAGAAAATGTGACTCATCGACGAAAGAAGTAGCTTACAAAACGCTTGTTCGTCCGATTCTTGAGTATTGCTCATCAGTATGGGACCCTTACCAGGTTGGATTAATAGAAGAGATAGACATGATCCAGCGAAAAGCAGCGCGATTCGTCATGGGGACATTTAGTCAGCGCGAGAGCGTTACGGAGATGCTGAACAAGCTCCAGTGGCGGACACTTCAAGAAAGGCGTTACGCAATACGGAGAGGTTTATTATCGAAATTACGAGAGAGCACATTCCGGGAAGAGATGGGCAACATATTACTACCGCCCACATATATCTCGCGTAATGATCACAACGAAAAGATCCGAGAAATTAGAGCAAATACGGAGACTTACAAGCAGTCGTTCTTTCCACGCACAATTCGTGAATGGAACAGGGAAGGGGGGATCAGATAGTGGTACAATAAGTACCCTCCGCCACACACCGTAAGGTGGCTCGCGGAGTATAGATGTAGATGTAGATGTAACAAAAAACGTTGAAGTACTTACCAAAGGAGAAAGCATCCCATCTACCCTTTATCCGAAGTACCAACATTGTGCTGCTTCAACATTGTTACTTCCATAATCTCAGTCTTCAGCTGAGGCAGTATCACAGAAAGTGAATGCAGCATTAGAATCGCGTCAACCTGCTGATAGAGAGGAAGCCGAAGTAACAGTTACTACGTTTCGAACGCGACTCTGCAATTTAATGTCATAAACCCTAAAGTAATATCGAAGTAACAAAAAACGTTGAAGTACTTACCAAAGGAGAAAGCAACCCATCTACCCTTTATCCGAAGTACCAACATTGTGCTGCTTTAACATTGTAACTTCCATAATCTCAGTCTTTAGCTGAGGCAGTATCACAGAAAGTGAATGCAGCACTAGAATCGCGTCAAACTGCTGATAGAGACGAAGACGAAGTATCAGTTACTATGTTTCGAACACGACTCTGCAATTTAATGTCATAAACCCTAAAGTAAAATCGAAGTAACAAAAAACGTTGAAGTACTAAGCAAAGGAGAAAGCAACCCATCTACCCTTTATCTGAAGTACCAACATTATGCTGCTTTAACATTGTTACTTCCATAATCTCAGTCTTCAGCTGAGGCAGTATCACAGAAATTGAATGCAGCACTAGAATCGCGTCAACCTGTTGATAGAGAGGAAGCCGAAGTATCAGTTACTACGTTTCGAACGCGACTCTACAATTTACTGTCATAAACCCTTAAGTAATATCGAACTAACAAAAAACGTTGAAGTACTTACCAAAGGAGAAAGCAACCCATCTACCCGTTATCCGAAGTACCAACATTGTGCTGCTTTAACATTGTTACTTCCATAATCTCAGTCTTCAGCTGGGGCAGTATCACAAAAAGTGAATGCAGCACTACAATCGCGTCAACCTGCTGATAGAGAGGAAGCCGAAGTATCAGTTACTACGTTTCGAACACGACTCTGCAATTTAATGTCATTAACCCTAAAGTAATATTGAAGTAACAAAAAACGTTGAAGTACTTACCAAAGGAGAAAGCATCCCATCTACCCTTTATCCGAAGTACCAACATTGTGCTGCTTTAACATTGTTACTTCCATAATCTCAGTCTTCAGCTGAGGCAGTATCACAGAAAGTGAATGCAGCACTAGAATCGCGTCAACCTGCTGATAGAGAGGAAGCCGAAGTATTAGTTACTACGTGTCGAACACGACTCTGCAGTTTAATGTCATAAACCCTAAATTAATATCGAAGTAACAAAAAACGTTGAAGTACTTACCAAAGGAGAAAGTAACCCATCTACCCTTTATCTGAAGTACCAACATTGTGCTGCTTCAACATTGTTACTTCCATAATCTCAGTCTTCAGCTGAGGCAGTATCACAGAAAGTGAATGCAGCATTAGAATCGCGTCAACCTGCTGATAGAGAGGAAGCCGAAGTATCAGTTACTACGTTTAGAACACGACTCTGCAATTTAATGTCATAAACCCTAAAGTAAAATCGAAGTAACAAAAAACGTTGAAGTACTTACCAAAGGAGAAAGCAACCCATCTACCCATTATCCGAAGTACCAACATTGTGCTGCTTTAACATTGTTACTTCCATAATCTCAGTCTTCAGCTGAGGCAGTATCACAGAAAGTGAATGCAGCATTAGAATCGCGTCAACCTGCTAATAGAGAGGAAACCGAAGTATCAGTTACTACGTTTCGAACACGACTCTGCAATTTAATGTCATAAACCCTAAAGTAATATCGAAGTAACAAAAAACGTTGAAGTACTTACCAAAGGAGAAAGCAACCCATCTACCCTTTATCCGAAGTACCAACATTGTGCTGCTTTAACATTGTTACTTCCATAATCTCAGACTTCAGCTGAGGCAGTATCACAAAAAGTGAATGCAGCATTAGAATCGCGTCAACCTGCTATTAGAGAGGTAACCGAAGTATCAGTTACTACGTTTCGACCACGTCTCTGCAATTTAATGTCATAAACCCTAAAGTAATATCGAAGTAACAAAAGACGTTGAAGTACTTACCAAAGGAGAAAGCAACCCATCTACCCTTTATCCGAAGTACCAAAATTGTGCTGCTTTAACATTGTTACTTCCATAAACTCAGTCTTCAGCTGAGGCAGTATCACAGAAAGTGAATGCAGCACTAGAATCGCGTCAACCTGCTAATAGAGAGGAAGCCGAAGTATCAGTTACTACGTTTCGAACACGACTCTGCAATTTAATGTCATAAACCCTAAAGTAATATCGAAGTAACAAAAAACGTTGAAGTACTTACCAAAGGAGAAAGCAACCCCTCTACCCTTTATCTGAAGTACCAACATTGTGCTGCTTTAACATTGTTACTTCCATAATCTCAGTCTTTAGCTGAGGCAGTATCACAGAAAGTGAATGCAGCACTAGAATCGCGTCAACCTGCTGATAGAGAGGAAGACGAAGTATCAGTTACTATGTTTCGAACACGACTCTGCAATTTAATGTCATAAACCCTAAAGTAAAATCGAAGTAACAAAAAACGTTGAAGTACTTAGCAAAGGAGAAAGCAACCCATCTACCCTTTATCCGAAGTACCAACATTGTGCTGCTTTATCATTGTTACTTCCATAATCTCAGTCTTCAGCTGAGGCAGTATCACAGAAAGTGAAAGCAGCATTAGAATCGCGTCACCCTGCTAATAGAGAGGAAGCCGAAGTATCAGTTACTCTGTTTCGAACACGACTCTGCAATTTAATGTCATAAACCCTAAAGTAATATCGAAGTAACAAAAAACGTTGAAGTACTTACCAAAGGAGAAAGCAACCCATCTACCCTTTATCCGAAATACCAACATTGTGCTGCTTTAACATTGTTACTTCCATAATCTCGGTCTTCAACTGAGGCAGTATCACAGAAAGTGAATGCAGCATTAGAATCGCGTCAACCTGCTGATAGAGAGGAAGCCGAAGTAACAGTTACTACGTTTCGAACGCGACTCTGCAATTTAATGTCATAAACCCTAAAGTAATATCGAAGTAACAAAAAACGTTGAAGTACTTACCAAAGGAGAAAGCAACCCATCTACCCTTTATCCGAAGTACCAACATTGTGCTGCTTTAACATTGTCACTTCCATAATCTCAGTCTTCAGCTGAGGCAGTATCACAGAAAGTGAATGCAGCACTAGAATCGCGTCAACCTGCTGATAGAGAGGAAGCCGAATTATCAGTTACTACGTTTCGAGCACGACTCTGCAATTTAATGTCATAAACCCTAAAGTAATATCGAAATAACAAAAAACGTTGAAGTACTTACAAAAGGAGAAAGCAACCCATCTACCCTTTATCCGAAGTACCAACATTGTGCTGCTTTAACATTGTTACTTCCATAATCTCAGTCTTCAGCTGAGGCAGTATCACAGAAAGTGAATGCAGCATTAGAATCGCGTCAACCTGCTGATAGAGAGGAAGACGAAATATCAGTTACTACGTTTCGAACACGACTCTGCAATTTTATGTCATAAACCCTAAAGTAATATCGAAGTAACAAAAAACATTGAAGTACTTACCAAAGGAGAAAGCAACCCATCTACCCTTTTTCCGAAGTACCAACATTGTGCAGCCTTAACATTGTTACTTCCATAATCTCAGTCTTCAGCTGAGGCAGTATCACAGAAAGTGAATTCAGCACTAGAATCGCGTCAACCTGCTAATAGAGAGGAAGCCGAAGTATCAGTTACTACGTTTCGAACACGACTCTGCAATTTAATGTCATAAACCCTAAAGTAATATCGAAGTAACAAAAAACGTTGAAGTACTTACCAAACGAGAAAGCAACCCCTCTACCCTTTATCTGAAGTACCAACATTGTGCTGCTTTAACATTGTTACTTCCATAATCTCAGTCTTTAGCTGAGGCAGTATCACAGAAAGTGAATGCAGCACTAGAATCGCGTCAACCTGCTGATAGAGAGGAAGACGAAGTATCAGTTACTATGTTTCGAACACGACTCTGCAATTTAATGTCATAAACCCTAAAGTAAAATCGAAGTAACAATAAACGTTGAAGTACTTAGCAAAGGAGAAAGCAACCCATCTACCCTTTATCCAAAGTACCAACATTGTGCTTCTTTATCATTGTTACTTCCATAATCTCAGTCTTCAGCTGAGGCAGTATCACAGAAAGTGAAAGCACCATTAGAATCGCGTCAACCTGCTAATAGAGAGGAAGCCGAAGTATCAGTTACTCTGTTTCGAACACGACTCTGCAATTTAATGTCATAAACCCTAAAGTAATATCGAAGTAACAAAAAACGATGAAGTACTTACCAAAGGAGAAAGCAACCCATCTACCCTTTTTCCGAAGTACCAACATTGTGCTGCTTTAACATTGTTACTTCCATAATCTCAGTCTTTAGCTGAGGCCGTATCACAGAAAGTGAATGCAGCATTAGAATCGTGTCACCCTTCTAATAGAGAGGAAGCCGAAGTATCAGTTACTACGTTTCGAACACGACTCTGCAATTTAATTTCATAAACCCTAAAGTAATATCGAAGTAACAAAAAACGTTGAAGTACTTACCAAAGGAGAAAGCAATCCATCTACCCTTTATCCGAAGTACCAACATTGTGCTGCTATAACATTGTTACTTCCATAATCTCAGTCTTCAGCTGTGGCAGTATCACAGAAAGTGAATGCAGCATTAGAATCGCGTCAACCTGCTGATAGAGAGGAAGCCGAAGTATCAGTTACCACGTTTCGAACACGACTCTGCAATTTAATGTCATAAACCCTAAAGTAATATCGAAATAACAAAAAACGTTGAAGTACTTACAAAAGGAGAAAGCAACGCATCTACCCTTTATCCGAAGTACCAACATTGTGCTGCTTTAACATTGTTACTTCCATAATCTCAGTCTTCAGCTGAGGCAGTATCACAGAAAGTGAATGCAGCATTAGAATCGCGTCAACCTGCTGATAGAGAGGAAGACGAAATATCAGTTACTACGTATCGAACACGACTCTGCAATTTTGTGTCATAAAGCCTAAAGTAATATCGAAGTAACAAAAAACGTTGAAGTACTTACCAAAGGAGAAAGCAACCCATCTACCCTTTTTCCGAAGTACCAACATTGTGCAGCCTTAACATTGTTACTTCCATAATCTCAGTCTTCAGCTGAGGCAGTATCACAGAAAGTGAATGCAGCATTAGAATCGCGTCAACCTGCTGATAGAGAGGAAGTCGAAATATCAGTTACTACGTTTCGAACACGACTCTGCAATTTTATGTCATAAAGCCTAAAGTAATATCGAAGTAACAAAAAACATTGAAGTACTTACCAAAGGAGAAAGCAACCCATCTACCCTTTTTCCGAAGTACCAACATTGTGCAGCCTTAACATTGTTACTTCCATAATCTCAGTCTTCAGCTGAGGCAGTATCACAGAAAGTGAATTCAGCACTAGAATCGCGTCAACCTGCTAATAGAGAGGAAGCCGAAGTATCAGTTACTACGTTTCGAACACGACTCTGCAATTTAATGTCATAAACCCTAAAGTAATATCGAAGTAACAAAAAACGTTGAAGTACTTACCAAACGAGAAAGCAACCCCTCTACCCTTTATCTGAAGAACCAACATTGTGCTGCTTTAACATTGTTACTTCCATAATCTCAGTCTTTAGCTGAGGCAGTATCACAGAAAGTGAATGCAGCACTAGAATCGCGTCAACCTGCTGATAGAGAGGAAGACGAAGTATCAGTTACTATGTTTCGAACACGACTCTGCAATTTAATGTCATAAACCCTAAAGTAAAATCGAAGTAACAATAAACGTTGAAGTACTTAGCAAAGGAGAGAGCAACCCATCTACCCTTTATCCAAAGTACCAACATTGTGCTTCTTTATCATTGTTACTTCCATAATCTCAGTCTTCAGCTGAGGCAGTATCACAGAAAGTGAAAGCAGCATTAGAATCGCGTCAACCTGCTAATAGAGAGGAAGCCGAAGTATCAGTTACTCTGTTTCGAACACGACTCTGCAATTTAATGTCATAAACCCTAAAGTAATATCGAAGTAACAAAAAACGATGAAGTACTTACCAAAGGAGAAAGCAACCCATCTACCCTTTTTCCGAAGTACCAACATTGTGCTGCTTTAACATTGTTGCTTCCATAATCTCAGTCTTTAGCTGAGGCCGTATCACAGAAAGTGACTGCAGCATTAGAATCGTGTCAACCTGCTAATAGAGAGGAAGCCGAAGTATCAGTTACTACGTTTCGAACACGACTCTGCAATTTAATTTCATAAACCCTAAAGTAATATCGAAGTAACAAAAAACGTTGAAGTACTTACCAAAGGAGAAAGCAACCCATCTACCCTTTATCCGAAGTACCAACATTGTGCTGCTATAACATTGTTACTTCCATAATCTCAGTCTTCAGCTGTGGCAGTATCACAGAAAGTGAATGCAGCATTAGAATCGCGTCAACCTGCTGATAGAGAGGAAGCCGAAGTATCAGTTACCACGTTTCGAACACGACTCTGCAATTAATGTCATAAACCCTAAAGTAATATCGAAATAACAAAAAACGTTGAAGTACTTACAAAAGGAGAAAGCAACGCATCTACCCTTTATCCGAAGTACCAACATTGTGCTGCTTTAACATTGTTACTTCCATAATCTCAGTTTTCAGCTGAGGCAGTATCACAGAAAGTGAACGCAGCATTAGAATCGCGTCAACCTGCTGATAGAGAGGAAGACGAAATATCAGTTACTACGTTTCGATTACGACTCTGCAATTTTATGTCATAAAGCCTAAAGTAATATCGAAGTAACAAAAAACGTTGAAGTACTTACCAAAGGAGAAAGCAACCCATCAACCCTTTTTCCGAAGTACCAACATTGTGCAGCCTTAACATTGTTACTTCCATAATCTCAGTCTTCAGCTGAGGCAGTATCACAGAAAGTGAATGCAGCACTAGAATCCCGTCAACCTGCCAATAGAGAGGAAGCCGAAGTATCAGTTACTTCATTTCGAACACGACTCTGCAATTTAATGTCATAAACCCTAAAGTTATATCGAAGTAACAAAAAACGTTGAAGTACTTACCAAAGGAGAAAGCTACCCATCTACCCTTTATCCGAAGTACCAACATTGTGTGGCTTTGACATTGTTACTTCCATAATCTCAGTCTTCAGCTGAGGCAGTATCACAGAAAGTGAATGCAGCATTAGAATCGCGTCAACCTGCTGATAGAGAGGAAGCCGAAGTAACAGTTACTACGTTTCGAACGCGACTCTGCAATTTAATGTCATAAACCCTAAAGTAATATCGAAGTAACGAAAAACGTTGAAGTACTTAGCAAAGGAGAAAGCAACCCATCTACCCTTTATCCGAAGTACCAACATTGTGCTGCTTTAACATTGTTACTTCCATAATCTCAGTCTTCAGCTGAGGCAGTATCACAGAAAGTGAATGCAGCACTAGAATCGCATCAACCTGCTGATAGAGAGGAAGCCGAAGTATCAGTTACTACGTTTCGAACACGACTCTGCAATTTAATGTCATAAACCCTAAAGTAATATCGAAGTAACAAAAAACGTTGAAGTACTTACCAAAGGAGAAAGCAACCCATCTACCCTTTATGCGAAGTACCAACATTGTGCTGCTTTAACATTGTTGCTTCCATAATCTCGGTCTTCAACTGGGGCAGTATCACAGAAAGTGAATGCAGCTTTAGAATCGCGTCAACCTGCTGATAGAGAGGAAGCCGAAGTATCAGTTACTACGTTTCGAACATGACTCTGCAATTTTATGTCATAAACACTAAAGTAATATCGAAGTAACAAAAAACGTTTAAGTACTTACCAAAGGAGAAAGCAACCCATCTACCCATTATCCGAAGTACCAACAATGTGCTGCTTTAACATTGTTACTTCCATAATCTCAGTCTTCAGCTGAGGCAGTATCACAGAAAGTGAATGCAGCATTAGAATCGCGTCAACCTGCTAATAGAGAGGAAGCCGAAGTATCAGTTACTACGTTTCGAACACGACTCTGAAATTTAATGTCATATACCCTAAAGTAATATCGAAGTAACAAAAAACGTTGAAGTACTTACCAAAGGAGAAAGCAACCCATCTACCCTTTATCCGAAATACCAACATTGTGCTGCTTTAACATTGTTACTTCCATAATCTCAGTCTTCAGCTGAGGCAGTATCACAGAAAGTGAATGCAGCATTAGAATCGCGTGAACCTGCTATTAGAGAGGAAGACGAAATATCAGTTACTACGTTTCGAACACGACTCTGCAATTTAATGTCATAAACCCTAAAGTAATATCGAAGTAACAAAAAACGTTGAAGTACTTACCAAAGGAGCAAGCAACCCATCTACCCTTTTTCCGAAGTACCAACATTGTGCAGCCTTAACATTGTTACTTCCATAATCTCAGTCTTCAGCTGAGGCAGTATCACAGAAAGTGAATGCAGCACTAGACTCGCGTCAACCTGCTAATAGAAAGGAAGCCGAAGTATCAGTTACTACGTTTCGAACACGACTCTGCAATTTAATGTCATAAACCCTAAAGTAATATCGAAGTAACAAAAAACGTTGAAGTACTTACCAAAGGAGAAAGCAACCCATCTACCCTTTATCCGAAGTACCAACATTGTGCTACTTTAACATTGTTACTTCCATAATCTCAGTCTTCAGCTGTGGCAGTATCACAGAAAGTGAATGCAGCATTAGAATCGCGTCAACCTGCTGATAGAGAGGAAGCCGAAGTATCAGTTACCACGTTTCGAACACGACTCTGCAATTTAATGTCATAAACCCTAAAGTAATATCGAAGTAACAAAAAACGTTGAAGTACTTACCAAAGGAGAAAGCAACCCATCTACCCTTTATCCGAAGTACCAACATTGTGCTACTTTAACATTGTTACTTCCATAATCTCAGTCTTCAGCTGAGGCAGTATCACAGAAAGTGAATGCAGCACTAGAATCGCGTCAACCTGCTAATAGAGAGGAAGCCGAAGTATCAGTTACTACGTTTCGAACACGACTCTGCAATTTAATGTCATAAACCCTAAAGTAATATCGAAGTAACAAAAAACGTTGAAGTACTTACCATAGGAGAAAGCAACCCATCTACCCTTTATCCGAAGTACCAACATTGTGCTACTTTAACATTGTTACTTCCATAATCTCAGTCTTCAGCTGTGGCAGTATCACAGAAAGTGAATGCAGCATTAGAATCGCGTCAACCTGCTAATAGAGAGGAAGCCGAAGTATCAGTTACTACGTTTCGAACACGACTCTGCAATTTAATGTCATAAACCCTGAAGTAATATCGAAGTAACAAAAAACGTTGAAGTACTTACCAAAGGAGAAAGCAACCCATCTACCCTTTATCCGAAGTACCAACATTGTGCTCCTTTAACATTGTTACTTCCATAATCTCAGTCTTCAGCTGTGGCAGTATCACAGAAAGTTAATGCAGCACTAGAATCGCGTCAACCTGCTATTAGAGAGGAAGCCGAAGTATCAGTTACTACGTTTCGAACACGACTCTGCAATTTAATGTC
Organism: Schistocerca serialis cubense; assembly: GCF_023864345.2. Taxonomy (NCBI): domain Eukaryota; kingdom Metazoa; phylum Arthropoda; class Insecta; order Orthoptera; family Acrididae; genus Schistocerca; species Schistocerca serialis. The sequence continues at coordinate 283,544,413 of NC_064638.1, read as the reverse complement.
ATAAACCCTAAAGTAATATCGAAGTAACAAAAAACATTGAAGTACTTAGCAAAGGAGAAAGCAACCCATCTACCCTTTATCCGAAGTACCAACATTGTGCTACTTTAACATTGTTACTTCCATAATCTCAGTCTTCAGCTGTGGCAGTATCACAGAAAGTGAATGCAGCATTAGAATCGCGTCAACCTGCTGATAGAGAGGAAGCCGAAGTATCAGTTACCACGTTTCGAACACAACTCTGCAATTTAATGTCATAAACCCTAAAGTAATATCGAAATAACAAAAAACGTTGAAGTACTTACAAAAGGAGAAAGCAACCCATCTACCCATTATCCGAATTACCAACATTGTGCTGCTTTAACATTGTTACTTCCATAATCTCAGTCTTCAGCTGAGGCAGTATCACAGAAAGTGAATGCAGCATTAGAATCGCGTCAACCTGCTGATAGAGAGGAAGACGAAATATCAGTTACTACGTTTCGAACACGACCATGCAATTTTATGTCATAAACCCTAAAGTAATATCGAAGTAACAAAAAACGTTGAAGTACTTACCAAAGGAGAAAGCAACCCATCTACCCTTTTTCCGAAGTACCAACATTGTGCAGCCTTAACATTGTTACTTCCATAATCTCAGTCTTCAGCTGAGGCAGTATCACAGAAAGTGAATGCAGCACTAGAATCCCGTCAACCTGCCAATTGAGAGGAAGCCGAAGTATCAGTTACTTCGTTTCGAATACGACTCTGTAATTTAATGTCATAAACCCTAAAGTAATATCGAAGTAACAAAAAACGTTGAAGTACTTACCAAAGGAGAAAGCTACCCATCTACCCTTTATCCGAAGTACCAACATTGTGTGGCTTTAACATTGTTACTTCCATAATCTCAGTCTTCAGCTGAGGCAGTATCACAGAAAGTGAATGCAGCATTAGAATCGCGTCAACCTGCTGATAGAGAGGAAGCCGAAGTAACAGTTACTACGTTTCGAACATGACTCTGCAATTTAATGTCATAAACCCTAAAGTAATATCGAAGTAACGAAAAACGTTGAAGTACTTAGCAAAGGAGAAAGCAACCCATCTACCCTTTATCCGAAGTACCAACATTGTGCTGCTTTAACATTGTTACTTCCATAATCTCAGTCTTCAGCTGAGGCAGTATCACGGAAAGTGAATGCAGCACTAGAATCGCATCAACCTGCTGATAGAGAGGAAGCCGAAGTATCAGTTACTACGTTTCGAACACGACTCTGCAATTTAATGTCATAAACCCTAAAGTAATATCGAAGTAACAAAAAACGTTGAAGTACTTACCAAAGGAGAAAGCAACCCATCTACCCTTTATCCGAAGTACCAACATTGTGCTACTTTAACATTGTTACTTCCATAATCTCGGTCTTCAACTGGGGCAGTATCACAGAAAGTGAATGCAGCATTAGAATCGCGTCAACCTGCTGATAGAGAGGAAGCCGAAGTATCAGTTACTACGTTTCGAACATGACTCTGCAATTTTATGTCATAAACACTAAAGTAATATCGAAGTAACAAAAAACGTTTAAGTACTTACCAAAGGAGAAAGCAACCCATCTACCCATTATCCGAAGTACCAACAATGTGCTGCTTTAACATTGTTACTTCCATAATCTCAGTCTTCAGCTGAGGCAGTATCACAGAAAGTGAATGCAGCATTAGAATCGCGTCAACCTGCTAATAGAGAGGAAGCCGAAGTATCAGTTACTACGTTTCGAACACCACTCTGCAATTTAATGTCATAAACCCTAAAGTAATATCGAAGTAACAAAAAACGTTGAAGTACTTACCAAACGAGAAAGCAACCCATCTACCCTTTATCCGAAATACCAACATTGTGCTGCTTTAACATTGTTACTTCCATAATCTCAGTCTTCAGCTGAGGCAGTATCACAGAAAGTGAATGCAGCATTAGAATCACGTGAACCTGCTATTAGAGAGGAAGACGAAATATCAGTTACTACGTTTCGAACACGACTCTGCAATTTTATGTCATAAACCCTAAAGTAATATCGAAGTAACAAAAAACGTTGAAGTACTTACCAAAGGAGAAAGCAACCCATCTACCCTTTTTCCGAAGTACCAACATTGTGCAGCCTTAACATTGTTACTTCCATAATCTCAGTCTTCAGCTGAGGCAGTATCACAGAAAGTGAATGCAGCACTAGACTCGCGTCAACCTGCTAATAGAGAGGAACCCGAAGTATCAGTTACTACGTTTCGAACACGACTCTGCAATTTAATGTCATAAACCCTAAAGTAATATCGAAGTAACAACAAACGTTGAAGTACTTACCAAAGGAGAAAGCAACCCATCTACCCTTTATTCGAAGTACTAACATTGTGCTACTTTAACATTGTTACTTCCATAATCTCAGTCTTCAGCTGTGGCAGTATCACAGAAAGTGAATGCAGCACTAGAATCGCGTCAACCTGCTATTAGAGAGGAAGCCGAAGTATCAGTTACTACGTTTCGAACACGACTCTGCAATTTAATGTCATAAACCCTAAAGTAATATCGAAGTAACAAAAAACGTTGAAGTACTTACCAAAGGAGAAAGCAACCCATCTACCCTTTATCCGGAGTACCAACATTGTGCTACTTTAACATTGTTACTTCCATAATCTCAGTCTTCAGCTGTGGCAGTATCACAGAAAGTGAATGCAGCATTAGAATCGCGTCAACCTGCTGATAGAGAGGAAGCCGAAGTATCAGTTACCACGTTTCGAACACGACTCTGCAATTTAATGTCATAAACCCTAAAGTAATATCGAAATAACAAAAAACGTTGAAGTACTTACAAAAGGAGAAAGCAACCCATCTACCCTTTTTCCGAAGTACCAACATTGTGCAGCCTTAACATTGTTACTTCCATAATCTCAGTCTTCAGCTGAGGCAGTATCACAGAAAGTGAATGCAGCACTAGAATCGCGTCAACTTGCTAATAGAGAGGAAGCCGAAGTATCAGTTACTACGTTTCGAACACGACTCTGCAATTTAATGTCATAAACCCTAAAGTAATATCGAAGTAACAAAAACCGTTGAAGTACTTACCAAAGGAGAAAGCAACCCCTCTACCCTTTATCTGAAGTACCAACATTGTGCTACTTTAACATTGTTACTTCCATAATCTCAGTCTTTAGCTGAGGCAGTATCACAGAAAGTGAATGCAGCACTAGAATCGCGTCAACCTGCTGATAGAGAGGAAAACGAAGTATCACTTACTATGTTTCGAACACGACTCTGCAATTTAATGTCATAAACCCTAAAGTAAAATCGAAATAACAAAAAACGTTGAAGTACTTAGCAAAGGAGAAAGCAACGCATCTACCCTTTATCCGAAGTACCAACATTGTGCTGCTTTATCATTGTTACTTCCATAATCTCAGTCTTCAGCTGAGGCAGTATCACAGAAAGTGAAAGCAGCATTAGAATCGCGTCAACCTGCTAATAGAGAGGAAGCCGAAGTATCAGTTACTCTGTTTCGAACACGACTCTGCAATTTAATGTCATAAACCCTAAAGTAATATCGAAGTAACAAAAAACGTTGAAGTACTTACCAAAGGAGAAAGCAACCCATCTACCCTTTATCCGAAATACCAACATTGTGCTGCTTTAACATTGTTACTTCCATAATCTCAGTCTTTAGCTGAGGCCGTATCACAGAAAGTGAATGCAGCATTAGAATCGTGTCAACCTGCTAATAGAGAGGAAGCCGAAGTATCAGTTACTACGTTTCGAACACGACTCTGCAATTTAATTTCATAAACCCTAAAGTAATATCGAAGTAACAAAAAACGTTGAAGTACTTACCAAAGGAGAAAGCAACCCATCTACCCTTTATCCGAAGTACCAACATTGTGCTGCTTTAACATTGTTACTTCCATTATCTCAGTCTTCAGCTGTGGCAGTATCACAGAAAGTGAATGCAGCATTACAATCGCGTCAACCTGCTGATAGAGAGGAAGCCGAAGTATCAGTTACCACGTTTCGAACACGACTCTGCAATTTAATGTCATAAACCCTAAAGTAATATCGAAGTAACAAAAACCGTTGAAGTACTTACCAAAGGAGAAAGCAACCCCTCTACCCTTTATCTGAAGTACCAACATTGTGCTACTTTAACATTGTTACTTCCATAATCTCAGTCTTTAGCTGAGGCAGTATCACAGAAAGTGAATGCAGCACTAGAATCGCGTCAACCTGCTGATAGAGAGGAAGACGAAGTATCAGTTACTATGTTTCGAACACGACTCTGCAATTTAATGTCATAAACCCTAAAGTAATATCGAAATAACAAAAAACGTTGAAGTACTTAGCAAAGGAGAAAGCAACCCATCTACCCTTTATCCGAAGTACCAACATTGTGCTGCTTTATCATTGTTACTTCCATAATCTCAGTCTTCAGCTGAGGCAGTATCACAGAAAGTGAAAGCAGCATTAGAATCGCATCAACCTGCTAATAGAGAGGAAGCCGAAGTATCAGTTACTCTGTTTCGAACACGACTCTGCAATTTAATGTCATAAACCCTAAAGTAATATCGAAGTAACAAAAAACGTTGAAGTACTTACCAAAGGAGAAAGCAACCCATCTACCCTTTATCCGAAATACCAACATTGTGCTGCTTTAACATTGTTACTTCCATAATCTCAGTCTTTAGCTGAGGCCGTATCACAGAAAGTGAATGCAGCATTAGAATCGTGTCAACCTGCTAATAGAGAGGAAGCCGAAGTATCAGTTACTACTTTTCGAACACGACTCTGCAATTTAATTTCATAAACCCTAAAGTAATATCGAAGTAACAAAAAACGTTGAAGTACTTACAAAAGGAGAAAGCAACCCATCTACCCTTTATCTGAAGTACCAACATTGTGCTGCTTTAACATTGTTACTTCCATAATCTCAGTCTTCAGCTGAGGCAGTATCACAGAAAGTGAATGCAGCATTAGAATCGCGTCAACCTGCTGATAGAGAGGAAGACGAAATATCAGTTACTACGTTTCGAACACGACTCTGCAATTTTATGTCATAAACCCTAAAGTAATATCGAAGTAACAAAAAACGTTGAAGTACTTACCAAAGGAGAAAGCAACCCATCTACCCTTTTTCCGAAGTACCAACATTGTGCAGCCTTAACATTGTTACTTCCATAATCTCAGTCTTCAGCTGAGGCAGTATCACAGAAAGTGAATGCAGCACTAGAATCGCGTCAACCTGCTAATAGAGAGGAAGCCGAAGTATCAGTTACTTCGTTTCGAACACGACACTGCAATTTAATGTCATAAACCCTAAAGTAATATCGAAGTAACAAATAACGTTGAAGTACTTACCAAAGGAGAAAGCTACCCATCTACCCTTTATCCGAAGTACCAACATTGTGTGGCTTTAACATTGTTACTTCCATAATCTCAGTCTTCAGCTGAGGCAGTATCACAGAAAGTGAATGCAGCACTAGAATCGCGGCAACCTGCTGATAGAGAGGAAGCCGAAGTATCAGTTACTACGTTTCGAACACGACTCTGCAATTTAATGTCATAAACCCTAAAGTAATATCGAAGTAACAAAAAACGTTGAAGTACTTACCAAAGGAGAAAGCAACCCATCTACCCTTTATCCGAAGTACCAACATTGTGCTACTTTAACATTGTTACTTCCATAATCTCGGTCTTCAACTGGGGCAGTATCACGGAAAGTGAATGCAGCATTAGAATCGCGTCAACCTGCTGATAGAGAGAAAGCCGAAGTATCAGTTACTACGTTTCGAACATGACTCTGCAATTTAATGTCATAAACCCTAAAGTAATATCGAAGTAACAAAAAACGTTGAAGTACTTACCAAAGGAGAAAGCAACCCATCTACCCTTTTTCCGAAGTACCAACATTGTGCAGCCTTAACATTGTTACTTCCATAATCTCAGTCTTCAGCTGAGGGAGTATCACAGAAAGTGAATGCAGCACTAGACTCGCGTCAACCTGCTAATAGAGAGGAAGCCGAAGTATCAGTTACTACGTTTCGAACACGACTCTGCAATTTAATGTCATAAACCCTAAAGTAATGTCGAAGTAACAAAAAACGTTGAAGTACTTACCAAAGGAGAAAGCAACCCATCTACCCTTTATCCGAAGTACCAACATTGTGCTACTTTAACATTGTTACTTCCATAATCTCAGTCTTCAGCTGTGGCAGTATCACAGAAAGTGAATGCAGCATTAGAATCGCGTCAACCTGCTGATAGAGAGGAAGCCGAAGTATCAGTTACCACGTTTCGAACACGACTCTGCAATTTAATGTCATAAACCCTAAAGTAATATTGAAGTAACAAAAAACGTTGAAGTACTTACCAAAGGAGAAAGCAACCCATCTACCCTTTATCCGAAGTACCAACATTGTGCTACTTTAACATTGTTACTTCCATAATCTCAGTCTTCAGCTGAGGCAGTATCACAGAAAGTGAATGCAGCACTAGAATCGCGTCAACCTGCTAATAGAGAGGAAGCCGAAGTATCAGTTACTACGTTTCGAACACGACTCTGCAATTTAATGTCATAAACCCTAAAGTAATATCGAAGTAACAAAAAACGTTGAAGTACTTACCAAAGGAGAAAGCAACCCATCTACCCTTTATCCGAAGTACCAACATTGTGCTACTTTAACATTGTTACTTCCATAATCTCAGTCTTCAGCTGTGGCAGTATCACAGAAAGTGAATGCAGCATTAGAATCGCGTCAACCTGCTAATAGAGAGGAAGCCGAAGTATCAGTTACTACGTTTCGAACACGACTCTGTAATTTAATGTCATAAACCCTGAAGTAATATCGAAGTAACAAAAAACGTTGAAGTACTTACCAAAGGAGAAAGCAACCCATCTACCCTTTATCCGAAGTACCAACATTGTGCTCCTTTAACATTGTTACTTCCATAATCTCAGTCTTCAGCTGTGGCAGTATCACAGAAAGTTAATGCAGCACTAGAATCGCGTCAACCTGCTATTAGAGAGGAAGCCGAAGTATCAGTTACTACGTTTCGAACACGACTCTGCAATTTAATGTCATAAACCCTAAAGTAATATCAAAGTAACAAAAAACGTTGAAGTACTTACCAAAGGAGAAAGCAACCCATCTACCCTTTATCCGAAGTACCAACATTGTGCTACTTTAACATTGTTACTTCCATAATCTCAGTCTTCAGCTGTGGCAGTATCACAGAAAGTGAATGCAGCATTAGAATCGCGTCAACCTGCTGATAGAGAGGAAGCCGAAGTATCAGTTACCACGTTTCGAACACGACTCTGCAATTTAATGTCATAAACCCTAAAGTAATATCGAAATAACAAAAAACGTTGAAGTACTTACAAAAGGAGAAAGCAACCCATCTACCCTTTATCCGAAGTACCAACATTGTGCTGCTTTAACATTGTTACATCCATAATCTCAGTCTTCAGCGGAGGCAGTATCACAGAAACTGAATGCAGTATTAGAATCGCGTCAACCTGCTGATAGAGAGGAAGACGAAATATCAGTTACTACGTTTCGAACACGACTCTGCAATTTAATGTCATAAACCCTAAAGTAATATCGAAGTAACAAAAAACGTTGAAGTACTTACCAAAGGAGAAAGCAACCCATCTACCCTTTTTCCGAAGTACCAACATTGTGCAGCCTTAACATTGTTACTTCCATAATCTCAGTCTTCAGCTGACGCAGTATCACAGAAAGTGAATGCAGCACTAGAATCCCATCAACCTGCCAATAGAGAGGAAGCCGAAGTATCAGTTACTTCGTTTCGAATACGACTCTGCAATTTAATGTCATAAACCCTAAAGTAATATCGAAGTAACAAAAAACGTTGAAGTACTTACCAATGGAGAAAGCTACCCATCTACCCTTTATCCGAAGTACCAACATTGTGTGGCTTTAACATTGTTACTTCCATAATCTCAGTCTTCAGCTGAGGCAGTATCACAGAAAGTGAATGCAGCATTAGAATCGCGTCAACCTGCTGATAGAGAGGAAGCCGAAGTAACAGTTACTACGTTTCGAACATGACTCTGCAATTTAATGTCATAAACCCTAAAGTAATATCGAAGTAACGAAAAACGTTGAAGTACTTAGCAAAGGAGAAAGCAACCCATCTATCCTTTATCCGAAGTACCAACATTGTGCTGCTTTAACATTGTTACTTCCATAATCTCAGTCTTCAGCTGAGGCAGTATCACAGAAAGTGAATGCAGCACTAGAATCGCATCAACCTGCTGATAGAGAGGAAGCCGAAGTATCAGTTACTACGTTTCGAACACGACTCTGCAATTTAATGTCATAAACCCTAAAGTAATATCGAAGTAACAAAAAACGTTGAAGTACTTACCAAAGGAGAAAGCAACCCATCTACCCTTTATCCGAAGTACCAACATTGTGCTACTTTAACATTGTTACTTCCATAATCTCGGTCTTCAACTGGGGCAGTATCACAGAAAGTGAATGCAGCATTAGAATCGCGTCAACCTGCTGATAGAGATGAAGCCGAAGTATCAGTTACTACGTTTCGAACATGACTCTGCAATTTTATGTCATAAACACTAAAGTAATATCGAAGTAACAAAAAACGTTTAAGTACTTACCAAAGGAGAAAGCAACCCATCTACCCATTATCCGAAGTACCAACAATGTGCTGCTTTAACATTGTTACTTCCATAATCTCAGTCTTCAGCTGAGGCAGTATCACAGAAAGTGAATGCAGCATTAGAATCGCGTCAACCTGCTAATAGAGAGGAAGCCGAAGTATCAGTTACTACGTTTCGAACACCACTCTGCAATTTAATGTCATAAACCCTAAAGTAATATCGAAGTAACAAAAAACGTTGAAGTACTTACCAAAGGAGAAAGCAACCCATCTACCCTTTATCCGAAATACCAACATTGTGCTGCTTTAACATTGTTACTTCCATAATCTCAGTCTTCAGCTGAGGCAGTATCACAGAAAGTGAATGCAGCATTAGAATCGCGTGAACCTGCTATTAGAGAGGAAGACGAAATATCAGTTACTACGTTTCGAACACGACTCTGCAATTTTATGTCATAAACCCTTAAGTAATATCGAAGTAACAAAAAAAGTTGAAGTACTTACCAAAGGAGAAAGCAACCCAACTACCCTTTTTCCGAAGTACCAACATTGTGCAGCCTTAACATTGTTACTTCCATAATCTCAGTCTTCAGCTGAGGCAGTATCACAGAAAGTGAATGCAGCACTAGACTCGCGTCAACCTGCTAATAGAGAGGAACCCGAAGTATCAGTTACTACGTTTCGAACACGACTCTGCAATTTAATGTCATAAACCCTAAAGTAATATCGAAGTAACAAAAAATGTTGAAGTACTTACCAAAGGAGAAAGCAACCCATCTACCCTTTATCCGAAGTACCAACATTGTGCTACTTTAACATAGTTACTCCCATAATCTCAGTCTTCAACTGTGGCAGTATCACAGAAAGTGAATGCAGCATTAGAATCGCGTCAACCTGCTGATAGAGAGGAAGCCGAAGTATCAGTTACCACGTTTCGAACACGACTCTGCAATTTAATGTCATAAACCCTAAAGTAATATCGCAGTAACAAAAAACGTTGAAGTACTTACCAAATGAGAAAGCAACCCATCTACCCTTTATCCGAAGTACCAACATTGTGCTACTTTATCATTGTTACTTCCATAATCTCAGTCTTCAGCTGAGGCAGTATCACAGAAAGTGAATGCAGCACTAGAATCGCGTCAACCTGCTAATAGAGAGGAAGCCGAAGTATCAGTTACTACGTTTCGAACACGACTCTGCAATTTTATGTCATAAACCCTAAAGTAATATCGAAGTAACAAAAAACGTTGAAGTACTTACCAAAGGAGAAAGCAACCCATCTACCCTTTATCCGAAGTACCAACATTGTGCTACTTTAACATTGTTACTTCCATAATCTCAGTCTTCAGCTGTGGCAGTATCACAGAAAGTGAATGCAGCATTAGAATCGCGTCAACCTGCTAATAGAGAGGAAGCCGAAGTATCAGTTACTACGTTTCGAACACGACTCTGCAATTTAATGTCATAAACCTTAAAGTAATATCGAAGTAACAAAAAACGTTGAAGTACTTACCAAAGGAGAAAGCAACCCATCTACCCTTTATTCGAAGTACCAACAATGTGCTACTTTAACATTGTTACTTCCATAATCTCAGTCTTTAGCTGTGGCAGTATCACAGAAAGTGAATGCAGCACTAGAATCGCGTCAACCTGCTATTAGAGAGGAAGCCGAAGTATCAGTTACTACGTTTCGAACACGACTCTGCAATTTAATGTCATAAATCCTAAAGTACTATCGAAGTAACAAAAAACGTTGAAGTACTTACCAAAGGAGAAAGCAACCCATCTACCCTTTATCCGAAGTACCAACATTGTGCTACTTTAACATTGTTACTTCCATAATCTCAGTCTTCAGCTGTGGCAGTATCACAGAAAGTGAATGCAGCATTAGAATCGCGTCAACCTGCTGATAGAGAGGAAGCCGAAGTATCAGTTACCACGTTTCGAACACGACTCTGCAATTTAATGTCATAAACCCTAAAGTAATATCGAAGTAACAAAAAACGTTGAAGTACTTACCAAAGGAGAAAGCAACCCATCTACCCTTTTTCCGAAGTACCAACATTGTGCAGCCTTAACATTGTTACTTCCATAATCTCAGTCTTCAGCTGAGGCAGTATCACAGAAAGTGAATGCAGCACTAGAATCGCGTCAACTTGCTAATAGAGAGGAAGCCGAAGTATCAGTTACTACGTTTCGAACACGACTCTGCAATTTAATGTCATAAACCCTAAAGTAATATCGAAGTAACAAAAAACGTTGAAGTACTTACCAAAGGAGAAAGCAACCCCTCTACCCTTTATCTGAAGTACCAACATTGTGCTGCTTTAACATTGTTACTTCCATAATCTCAGTCTTTAGCTGAGGCAGTATCACAGAAAGTTAATGCAGCACTAGAATCGCGTCAACCTGCTGATAGAGAGGAAGACGAAGTATCTGTTACTATGTTTCGAACACGACTCTGCAATTTAATGTCATAAACCCTACAGTAAAATCGAAGTAACAAAAAACGTTGAAGTACTTAGCAAAGGAGAAAGCAACCCATCTACCCTTTATCCGAAGTACCAACATTGTGCTGCTTTATCCTTGTTACTTCCATAATCTCAGTCTTCAGCTGAGGCAGTATCACAGAAAGTGAAAGCAGCATTAGAATCGCGTCAACCTGCTAATAGAGAGGAAGCCGAAGTATCAGTTACTCTGTTTCGAACACGACTCTGCAATTTAATGTCATAAACCCTAAAGTAATATCGAAGTAACAAAAAACGTTGAAGTACTTACCAAAGGAGAAAGCAACCCATCTACCCTTTATCCGAAATACCAACATTGTGTTGCTTTAACATTGTTACTTCCATAATCTCAGTCTTTAGCTGAGGCCGTATCACAGAAAGTGAATGCAGCATTAGAATCGTGTCAACCTGCTAATAGAGAGGAAGCCGAAGTATCAGTTACTACGTTTCGAACACGACTCTGCAATTTAATTTCATAAACCCTAAAGTAATATCGAAGTAACAAAAAACGTTGAAGTACATACCAAAGGAGAAAGCAACCCATCTACCCTTTATCCGAGGTACCAACATTGTGCTGCTTTAACATTGTTACTTCCATAATCTCAGTCTTCAGCTGTGGCAGTATCACAGAAAGTGAATGCAGCATTAGAATCGCGTCAACCTGCTGATAGAGAGGAAGCCGAAGTATCAGTTACCACGTTTCGAACACGACTCTGCAATTTAATGTCATAAACCCTAAAGTAATATCGAAATAACAAAAAACGTTGAAGTACTTACAAAAGGAGAAAGCAACCCATCTACCCTTTATCCGAAGTACCAACATTGTGCTGCTTTAACATTGTTACTTCCATAATCTCAGTCTTCAGCTGAGGCAGTATCACAGAAAGTGAATGCAGCATTAGAATCGCGTCAACCTGCTGATAGAGAGGAAGACGAAATATCAGTTACTACGTTTCGAACACGACTCTGCAATTTTATGTCATAAACCCTAAAGTAATATCGAAGTAACAAAAAACGTTGAAGTACTTACCAAAGGAGAAAGCAACCCATCTACCCTTTTTCCGAAGTACCAACATTGTGCAGCCTTAACATTGTTACTTCCATAATCTCAGTCTTCAGCTGAGGCAGTATCACAGAAAGTGAATGCAGCACTAGAATCGCATCAACCTGCTAATAGAGAGGAAGCCGAAGTATCAGTTACTTCGTTTCGAACACGACACTGCAATTTAATGTCATAAACCCTAAAGTTATATCGAAGTAACAAAAAACGTTGAAGTACTTAGCAAAGGAGAAAGCTACCCATCTACCCTTTATCCGAAGTACCAACATTGTGTGGCTTTAATATTGTTACTTCCATAATCTCAGTCTTCAGCTGAGGCAGTATCACAGAAAGTGAATGCAGCACTAGAATTGCGTCAACCTGCTGATAGAGAGGAAGCCGAAGTATCAGTTACTACGTTTCGAACACGACTCTGCAATTTAATGTCATAAACCCTAAAGTAATATCGAAGTAACAAAAAACGTTGAAGTACTTACCAAAGGAGAAAGCAACCCATCTACCCTTTATCCGAAGTACCAACATTGTGCTACTTTAACATTGTTACTTCCATAATCTCGGTCTTCAACTGTGGCAGTTTCACAGAAAGTGAATGCAGCATTAGAATCGCGTCAACCTGCTGATAGAGAGGAAGCCGAAGTATCAGTTACTACGTTTCGAACATGACTCTGCAATTTTATGTCATAAACACTAAAGTAATATCGAAGTAACAAAAAACGTTTAAGTACTTACCAAAGGAGAAAGCAACCCATCTACCCTTTATCCGAAGTACCAACAATGTGCTGCTTTAACATTGTTTTTTCCATAATCTCAGTCTTCAGCTGAGGCAGTATCACAGAAAGTGAATGCAGCATTAGAACCGCGTCAACCTGCTAATAGAGAGGAAGCCGAAGTATCAGTTACTACGTTTCGAACACGACTCTGCAATTTAATGTCATAAACCCTAAAGTAATATCGAAGTAACAAAAAACGTTGAAGTACTTACCAATGGAGAAAGCAACCCATCTACCCTTTATCCGAAATACCAACATTGTGCTGCTTTAACATTGTTACTTCCATAATCTCAGTCTTCAGCTGAGGCAGTATCACAGAAAGTGAATGCAGCATTAGAATCGCGTGAACCTGCTATTAGAGAGGAAGCCGAAGTATCAGTTACTACGTTTCGAACACGTCTCTGAAATTTAATGTCATAAACCCTAAAGTAATATCGAAGTAACAAAAAACGTTGAAGTACTTACCAAAGGAGAAAGCAACCCATCTACCCCTTATCCGAAGTACCGACATTGTGCTACTTTAACATTGTTACTTCCATAATCTCGGTTTCAACAGAGGCAGTATCACAGAAAGTGAATGCAGCATTAGAATCGCGTCAACCTGCTGATAGAGAGGAAGCCGAAGTATCAGTTACCACGTTTCGAACATGACTCTGCAATTTTATGTCATAAACCCTAAAGTAATATCGAAGTAACAAAAAACGTTTAAGTACTTACCAAAGGAGAAAGCTACCCATCTACCCATTATCCGAAGTACCAACATTGTGCTGCTTTAACATTGTTACTTCCATAATCTCAGTCTTCAGCTGAGGCAGTATCACAGAAAGTGAATGCAGCATTAGAATCGCGTCAACCTGCTAATAGAGACGAAACCTAAGTATCAGTTACTACGTTTCGAACACGACTCTGCAATTTAATGTCATAACCCTAAAGTAATATCGAAGTTACAAAAAACGTTGAAGTACTTACCAAAGGAGAAAGCAACCCATCTACCCCTTATCCGAAGTACCGACATTGTGCTACTTTAACATTGTTACTTCCATAATCTCGGTTTCAACAGAGGCAGTATCACAGAAAGTGAATGCAGCATTAGAATCGCGTCAACCTGCTATTACAGAGGAAGCCGAAGTATCAGTTACTACGTTTCGAACACGTCTCTGCAATTTAATGTCATAAACCCTAAAGTAATATCGAAGTAACAAAAAACGTTGAAGTACTTAACAAAGGAGAAAGCAACCCATCTACCCTTTATCCGAAGTACCAAAATTGTGCTGCTTTAACATTGTTACTTCCATAATCTCAGTCTTCAGCTGAGGCAGTATCACAGAAAGTGAATGCAGCATTAGAATCGCGTCAACCTGCTGATGGAGAGGAAGCCGAAGTATCAGTTACTACGTTTCGAACACGACTCTGCAGTTTAATGTCATAAACCCTAAAGTAATATCGAAGTAACAAAAAACGTTGAAGTACTTACCAAAAGAGAAAGCAACCCCTCTACCCTTTATCTGAAGTACCAACATTGTGCTGCTTTAACATTGTTACTTCCATAATCTCAGTCTTTAGCTGAGGCAGTATCACAGAAAGTGAATGCAGCACTAGAATCGCGTCAACCTGCTGATAGAGCGGATGACGAAGTATCAGTTACTATGTTTCAAACACGACTCTGCAATTTAATGTCATAAACCCTAAAGTATAATCGAAGTAACAAAAAACGTTGAAGTACTTACCAAAGGAGAAAGCAACCCATCTACCCCTTATCCGAAGTACCAACATTGTGCTGCTTTAACATTGTTACTTCCATAATCTCAGTCTTCAGCTGAGGCAATATCACAGAAAATGAATGCAGCATTTGAATCGCGTCAACCTGCTGATAGAGAGGAAGGCAAATTATCAGTTACTACGTTTCGAACGCGACTCTACAATTTGATGTCATAAACCCTAAAGTAATATCGAAGTAACAAAAAACGTTGAAGTACTTACCAAAGGAGAAAGCAACCCATCTACCCTTTATCCGAAAAACCAACATTGTGCTGCTTTAACATTGTTACTTCCATAATCTCAGTCTTCAGCTGAAGCAGTATCACAGAAAGTGAATGCAGCACTAGAATCGCGTCAACCTGCTAGTAGAGAGGAAGCCGAAGTATCAGTTACTACGTTTCGAACACGACTCTGCAATTTAATTTCATAAACCCTAAAGTAATATCGAAGTAACAAAAAACGTTGAAGTACTTACCAAAGGAGAAAGCAACCCATCTACCCTTTATCCGGAGTACCAACATTGTGCTACTTTAACATTGTTACTTCCATAATATCAGTCTTCAACTGAGGCAGTATCACAGAAAGTGAATGCAGCATTAGAATCGCGTCAACCTGCTGATAGAGAGGAAGCCGAAGTATCAGTTACTACGTTTCGAACATGACTCTGCAAATTTATGTCATAAACCCTAAAGTAATATCGAAGTAACAAAAAACATTGAAGTACTTACCAAAGGAGAAAGCATCCAATCTACCCTTTATCCGAAGTACCAACATTGTGCTGCTTTAACATTGTTACTTCCATAATCTCAGTCTTCAGCAGAGGCAGTATCACAGAAAGTGAATGCAGCACTAGAATCGCGTCAACCTGCTGATAGAGAGGAAGCCGAAGTAACAGTTACTACGTTTCGAACGCGACACTCCAATTTAATGTCATAAACCCTAAAGTAATATCGAAGTAACAAAAAACGTTGAAGTACTTTCCAAAGGAGAAAGCAACCCATCTACCCTTTATCCGAAGTACCAACATTGTGCTACTTTAACATTGTTCCTTCCATAATCTCGGTCTTCAACTGAGGCAGTATCACAGAAAGTGAATGCAGCATTAGAATCGCGTCAACCTGCTGATAGAGAGGAAGCCGAAGTATCAGTTACTACGTTTCGAACATGACTCTGCAATTTTATGTCATAAACCCTAAAGTAATATCGAAGTAACAAAAAACGTTGAAGTACTTACCAAAGGAGAAAGCAACCCATCTACCCATTATCCGAAGTACCAACATTGTGCTGCTTTAACATTGTTACTTCCATAATCTCAGTCTTCAGCAGAGGCAGTATCACAGAAAGTGAATGCAGCATTAGAATCGCGTCAACCTGCTAATAGAGAGGAAGCCTAAGTATCAGTTACTACGTTTAGAACACGACTCTGCAATTTAATGTCATAAACCCTAAAGTAACATCGAAGTAACAAAAAACGTTGAAATACTTACCAAAGGAGAAAGCAACCCATCTACCCTTTATCCGAAGTACCAACATTGTGCTGCTTTAACATTGTTACTTCCATAATCTCAGTCTTCAGCTGAGGCAGTATCACAGAAAGTGAATGCAGCATTAGAATCGCGTCAACCTGCTGATAGAGAGGAAGCCGAAGTATCAGTTACTACGTTTCGAACATGACTCTGCAATTTTATGTCATAAACCCTAAAGTAATATCGAAGTAACAAAAAACATTGAAGTACTTACCAAAGGAGAAAGCAACCCATCTACCCATTATCCGAAGTACCAACATTGTGCTGCTTTAACATTGTTACTTCCATAATCTCAGTCTTCAGCAGAGGCAGTATCACAGAAAGTGAATGCAGCACTAGAATCGCGTCAACCTGCTGATAGAGAGGAAGCCGAAGTAACAGTTACTACGTTTCGAACGCGACACTCCAATTTAATGTCATAAACCCTAAAGTAATATCGAAGTAACAAAAAACGTTGAAGTACTTACCAAAGGAGAAAGCAACCCATCTACCCTTTATCCGAAGTACCAACATTGTGCTACTTTAACATTGTTCCTTCCATAATCTCGGTCTTCAACTGAGGCAGTATCACAGAAAGTGAATGCAGCATTAGAATCGCGTCAACCTGCTGATAGAGAGGAAGCCGAAGTATCAGTTACTACGTTTCGAACATGACTCTGCAATTTTATGTCATAAACCCTAAAGTAATATCGAAGTAACAAAAAACGTTAAAGTACTTACCAAAGGAGAAAGCAACCCATCTACCCATTATCCGAAGTACCAACATTGTGCTGCTTTAACATTGTTACTTCCATAATCTCAGTCTTCAGCAGAGGCAGTATCACAGAAAGTGAATGCAGCATTAGAATCGCGTCAACCTGCTAATAGAGAGGAAGCCTAAGTATCAGTTACTACGTTTAGAACACGACTCTGCAATTTAATGTCATAAACCCTAAAGTAACATCGAAGTAACAAAAAACGTTGAAGTACTTACCAAAGGAGAAAGCAACCCATCTACCCTTTATCCGAAGTACCAACATTGTGCTGCTTTAACATTGTTACTTCCATAATCTCAGTCTTCAGCTGAGGCAGTATCACAGAAAGTGAATGCAGCATTAGAATCGCGTCAACCTGCTGATAGAGAGGAAGCCGAAGTATCAGTTACTACGTTTCGAACATGACTCTGCAATTTTATGTCATAAACCCTAAAGTAATATCGAAGTAACAAAAAACGTTGAAGTACTTACCAAAGGAGAAAGCAACCCATCTACCCATTATCCGAAGTACCAACATTGTGCTGCTTTAACATTGTTACTTCCATAATCTCAGTCTTCAGCAGAGGCAGTATCACAGAAAGTGAATGCAGCATTAGAATCGCGTCAACCTGCTAATAGAGAGGAAGCCTAAGTATCAGTTACTACGTTTAGAACACGACTCTGCAATTTAATGTCATAAACCCTGAAGTAATATCGAAGTAACAAAAAACGTTGAAGTACTTACCAAAGGAGAAAGCAACCCATCTACCCTTTTTCCGAAGTACCAACATTGTGCAGCCTTAACATTGTTACTTCCATAATCTCAGTCTTCAGCTGAGGCAGTATCACAGAAAGTGAATGCAGCACTAGAATCGCGTCCACTTGCTAATAGAGAGGAAGCCGAAGAATCAGTTACTACGTTTCGAACACGACTCTGCAATTTAATGTCATAAACCCTAAAGTAATATCGAAGTAACAAAAAACGTTGAAGTACTTACCAAAGGAGAAAGCAACCCCTCTACCCTTTATCTGAAGTACCAACATTGTGCTGCTTTAACATTGTTAGTTCCATAATCTCAGTCTTTAGCTGAGGCAGTATCACAGAAAGTGAATGCAGCACTAGAATCGCGTCAACCTGCTGATAGAGAGGAAGACGAAGTATCAGTTACTATGTTTCGAACACGACTCTGCAATTTAATGTCATAAACCCTAAAGTAATATCGAAGTAACAAAAAACGTTGAAGTACTTACCAAAGGAGAAAGCAACCCATCTACCCTTTATCCGAAATACCAACATTGTGCTGCTTTAACATTGTTACTTCCATAATCTCAGTCTTTAGCTGAGGCCGTATCACAGAAAGTGAATGCAGCATTAGAATCGTGTCAACCTGCTAATAGAGAGGAAGCCGAAGTATCAGTTACTACGTTTCGAACACGACTCTGCAATTTAATTTCATAAACCCTAAAGTAATATCGAAGTAACAAAAAACGTTGAAGTACTTACCAAAGGAGAAAGCAACCCATCTACCCTTTATCCGAAGTACCAACATTGTGCTGCTTTAACATTGTTACTTCCATAATCTCAGTCTTCAGCTGTGGCAGTATCACAGAAAGTGAATGCAGCATTAGAATCGCGTCAACCTGCTGATAGAGAGGAAGCCGAAGTATCAGTTACCACGTTTCGAACACGACTCTGCAATTTAATGTCATAAACCCTAAAGTAATATCGAAATAACAAAAAACGTTGAAGTACTTACAAAAGGAGAAAGCAACCCATCTACCCTTTATCCGAAGTACCAACATTGTGCTGCTTTAACATTGTTACTTCCATAATCTCAGTCTTCAGCTGAGGCAGTATCACAGAAAGTGAATGCAGCATTAGAATCGCGTGAACCTGCTATTAGAGAGGAAGCCGAAGTATCAGTTACTACGTTTCGAACACGTCTCTGCAATTTAATGTCATAAACCCTAAAGTAATATCGAAGTAACAAAAAACGTTGAAGTACTTACCAAAGGAGAAAGCAACCCATCTACCCCTTATCCGAAGTACCGACATTGTGCTACTTTAACATTGTTACTTCCATAATCTCGGTCTTCAACTGAGGCAGTATCACAGAAAGTGAATGCAGCATTAGAATCGCGTCAACCTGCTGATAGAGAGGAAGCCGAAGTATCAGTTACTACGTTTCGAACATGACTCTGCAATTTTATGTCATAAACCCTAAAGTAATATCGAAGTAACAAAAAACGTTTAAGTATTTACCAAAGGAGAAAGCAACCCATCTACCCATTATCCGAAGTACCAACATTGTGCTGCTTTAACATTGTTACTTCCATAATCTCAGTCTTCAGCTGAGGCAGTATCACAGAAAGTGAATGCAGCATTAGAATCGCGTCAACCTGCTAATAGAGAGGAAGCCTAAGTATCAGTTACTACGTTTCGAACACGACTCTGCAATTTAATGTCACAACCCTAAAGTAATATCGAAGTTACAAAAAACGTTGAAGTACTTACCAAAGGAGAAAGCAACCCATCTACCCTTTATCCGAAGTACCAACATTGTGCTGCTTTAACATTGTTACTTCCATAATCTCAGTCTTCAGCTGTGGCAGTATCACAGAAAGTGAATGCAGCATTAGAATCGCGTCAACCTGCTGATAGAGAGGAAGCCGAAGTATCAGTTACCACGTTTCGAACACGACTCTGCAATTTAATGTCATAAACCCTAAAGTAATATCGAAATAACAAAAAACGTTGAAGTACTTACAAAAGGAGAAAGCAACCCATCTACCCTTTATCCGAAGTACCAACATTGTGCTGCTTTAACATTGTTACTTCCATAATCTCAGTCTTCAGCTGAGGCAGTATCACAGAAAGTGAATGCAGCATTAGAATCGCGTCAACCTGCTGATAGAGAGGAAGACGAAATATCAGTTACTACGTTTCGAACACGACTCTGCAATTTTATGTCATAAACCCTAAAGTAATATCGAAGTAACAAAAAACGTTGAAGTACTTACCAAAGGAGAAAGCAACCCATCTACCCTTTTTCCGAAGTACCAACATTGTGCAGCCTTAACATTGTTACTTCCATAATCTCAGTCTTCAGCAGAGGCAGTATCACAGAAAGTGAATGCAGCACTAGAATCGCGTCAACCTGCTAATAGAGAGGAAGCCGAAGTATCAGTTACTTCGTTTCGAACACGACACTGCAATTTTATGTCATAAACCCTAAAGTTATATCGAAGTAACAAAAAACGTTGAAGTACTTACCAAAGGAGAAAGCTACCCATCTACCCTTTATCCGAAGTACCAACATTGTGTGGCTTTAACATTGTTACTTCCATAATCTCAGTCTTCAGCTGAGGCAGTATCACAGAAAGTGAATGCAGCACTAGAATCGCGTCAACCTGCTGATAGAGAGGAAGCCGAAGTATCAGTTACTACGTTTCGAACACGACTCTGCAATTTAATGTCATAAACCCTAAAGTAATATCGAAGTAACAAAAAACGTTGAAGTACTTACCAAAGGAGAAAGCAACCCATCTACCCTTTATCCGAAGTACCAACATTGTGCTACTTTAACATTGTTACTTCCATAATCTCGGTCTTCAACTGTGGCAGTATCACAGAAAGTGAATGCAGCATTAGAATCGCGTCAACCTGCTGATAGAGAGGAAGCCGAAGTATCAGTTACTACGTTTCGAACATGACTCTGCAATTTTATGTCATAAACACTAAAGTAATATCGAAGTAACAAAAAACGATTAAGTACTTACCAAAGGAGAAAGCAACCCATCTACCCTTTATTCGAAGTACCAACAATGTGCTGCTTTAACATTGTTACTTCCATAATCTCAGTCTTCAGCTGAGGCAGTATCACAGAAAGTGAATGCAGCATTAGAACCGCGTCAACCTGCTAATAGAGAGGAAGCCGAAGTATCAGTTACTACGTTTCGAACACGACTCTGCAATTTAATGTCATAAACCCTAAAGTAATATCGAAGTAACAAAAAACGTTGAAGTACTTACCAATGGAGAAAGCAACCCATCAACCCTTTATCCGAAATACCAACATTGTGCTGCTTTAACATCGTTACTTCCATAATCTCAGTCTTCAGCTGAGGCAGTATCACAGAAAGTGAATGCAGCGTTAGAATCGCGTCAACCTGCTGATAGAGAGGAAGCCGAAGTATCAGTTACTTCGTTTCGAACACGACACTGCAATTTAATGTCATAAACCCTAAAGTTATATCGAAGTAACAAAAAACGGTGAAGTACTTACCAAAGGAGAAAGCTACCCATCTACCCTTTATCCAAAGTACCAACATTGTGTGGCTTTAACATTGTTACTTCCATAATCTCAGTCTTCAGCTGAGGCAGTATCACAGAAAGTGAATGCAGCACTAGAATCGCGTCAACCTGCTGATAGAGAGGAAGCCGAAGTATCAGTTACTACGTTTCAAACACGACTCTGCAATATAATGTCATAAACCCTAAAGTAATATCGAAGTAACAAAAAACGTTGAAGTACTTACCAAAGGAGAAAGCAACCCATCTACCTTTTATTCGAAGTACCAACAATGTGCTGCTTTAACATTGTTACTTCCATAATCTCGGTCTTCAACTGTGGCAGTATCACAGAAAGTGAATGCAGCATTAGAATCGCGTCAACCTGCTGATAGAGAGGAAGCCGAAGTATCAGTTACAACGTTTCGAACATGACTCTGCAATTTTATGTCATAAACACTAAAGTAATATCGAAGTAACAAAAAACGTTTAAGTACTTACCAAAGGAGAAAGCAACCCATCTACCCTTTATTCGAAGTACCAACAATGTGCTGCTTTAACATTGTTACTTCCATAATCTCAGTCTTCAGCTGAGGCAGTATCACAGAAAGTGAATGCAGCATTAGAACCGCGTCAACCTGCTAATAGAGAGGAAGCCGAAGTATCAGTTACTACGTTTCGAACACGACTCTGCAATTTAATGTCATAAACCCTAAAGTAATATCGAAGTAACAAATAACGTTGAAGTACTTACCAATGGAGAAAGCAACCCATCTACCCTTTATCCGAAATACCAACATTGTGCTGCTTTAACATTGTTACTTCCATAATCTCAGTCTTCAGCTGAGGCAGTATCACAGAAAGTGAATGCAGCATTAGAATCGCATGAACCTGCTATTAGAGAGGAAGCCGAAGTATCAGTTACTACGTTTCGAACACGTCTCTGCAATTTAATGTCATAAACCCTAAAGTAATATCGAAGTAACAAAAAACGTTGAAGTACTTACCAAAGGAGAAAGCAACCCATCTACCCCTTATCCGAAGTACCGACATTGTGCTACTTTAACATTGTTACTTCCATAATCTCGGTCTTCAACTGAGGCAGTATCACAGAAAGTGAATGCAGCATTAGAATCGCGTCAACCTGCTGATAGACAGGAAGCCGAAGTATCAGTTACTATGTTTCGAACATGACTCTGCAATTTTATGTCATAAACCCTAAAGTAATATCGAAGTAACAAAAAACGTTTAAGTACTTACCAAAGGAGAAAGCAACCCATCTACCCCTTATCCGAAGTACCAACATTGTGCTGCTTTAACATTGTTACTTCCATAATCTCAGTCTTCAGCTGAAGCAGTATCACAGAAAGTGAATGCAGCACTAGAATCGCGTCAACCTGCTGATAGAGAGGAAGCCGAAGTACAGTTACTACGTTTCGAACATGACTCTGCAAATTTATGTCATAAACCCTAAAGTAATATCGAAGTAACAAAAAACATTGAAGTACTTACCAAAGGAGAAAGCATCCAATCTACCCTTTATCCGAAGTACCAACATTGTGCTGCTTTAACATTGTTACTTCCATAATCTCAGTCTTCAGCAGAGGCAGTATCACAGAAAGTGAATGCAGCACTAGAATCGCGTCAACCTGCTGATAGAGAGGAAGCCGAAGTAACAGTTACTACGTTTCGAACGCGACACTGCAATTTAATGTCATAAACCCTAAAGTATTATCGAAGTAACAAAAAACGTTGAAGTACTTACCAAAGGAGAAAGCAACCCATCTACCCTTTATCCGAAGTACCAACATTGTGCTACTTTAACATTGTTCCTTCCATAATCTCGGTCTTCAACTGAGGCAGTATCACAGAAAGTGAATGCAGCATTAGAATCGCGTCAACCTGCTGATAGAGAGGAAGCCGAAGTATCAGTTACTACGTTTCGAATATGACTCTGCAATTTTATGTCATAAACCCTAAAGAAATATCGAAGTAACATAAAACGTTGAAGTACTTACCAAAGGAGAAAGCAACCCATCTACCCTTTATCCGAAGTACCAACATTGTGCTGCTTTAACATTGTTACTTCCATAATCTCAGTCTTCAGCTATGGCAGTATCACAGAAAGTGAATGCAGCATTAGAATCGCGTGACCTGCTATTAGAGAGGAAGCCGAAGTATCAGTTACTACGTTTCGAACACCTCTCTGCAATATAATGTCATAAACCCTAAAGTAATATCGAAGTAACAAAAAACGTTGAAGTACGTACCAAAGGAGAAAGCAACCCATCTACCCTTTATCCGAAGTTCAAAATTGTGCTGCTTTAACATTGTTACTTCCATAATCTCAGTCTTCAGCTGAGGCAGTATCACAGAAAGTGAACAGCACTAGAATCGCGTCAACCTGCTGATAGAGAGGAAGCCGAAGTATCAGTTACTACGTTTCGCCCACACGACTCTGCAATTTAATGTCATAAACCCTAAAGTAATATCGAAGTAACAAAAAACGTTGAAGTACTTACCAAAGGAGAAAGCAACCCATCTACCCTTTATCCGAAGTACCAACATTGTGCTACTTTAACATTGTTACTTCCATAATCTCGGTCTTTAACTGAGGCAGTATCACAGAAAGTGAATGCAGCATTAGAATCGCGTCAACCTGCTGATAGAGAGGAAGCCGAAATATCAGTTACTACGTTTCGAACATGTCTCTGCAATTTTATGTCATAAACCCTAAAGTAATATCGAAGTAACAAAAAACGTTTAAGTACTTACCAAAGGAGAAAGCAACCCATCTACCCATTATCCGAAGTACCAACATTGTGCTGCTTTAACATTGTTACTTCCATAATCTCAGTCTTCAGCAGAGGCAGCATCACAGAAAGTGAATGCAGCATTAGAATCGCGTCAACCTGCTGATGGAGAGGAAGCCGAAGTATCAGTTACTACGTTTCGAACACGACTCTGCAGTTTAATGTCATAAACCCTAAAGTAATATCGAAGTAACAAAAAACGTTGAAGTACTTACCAAAAGAGAAAGCAACCCCTCTACCCTTTATCTGAAGTACCAACATTGTGCTGCTTTAACATTGTTATTTCCATAATCTCAGTCTTTAGCTGAGGCAGTATCACAGAAAGTGAATGCAGCATTAGAATCGCGTCAACCTGCTATTAGAGAGGAAGCCGAAGTATCAGTTACTACGTTTCGAACACGTCTCTGCAATTTAATGTCATAAACCCTAAAGTAATATCGAAGTAACAAAAAACGTTGAAGTACTTAACAAAGGAGAAAGCAACCCATCTACCCTTTATCCGAAGTACCAAAATTGTGCTGCTTTAACATTGTTACATCCATAATCTCAGTCTTCAGCTGAGGCAGTATCACAGAAAGTGAATGCAGCATTAGAATCGCGTCAACCTGCTGATGGAGAGGAAGCCGAAGTATCAGTTACTACGTTTCGAACACGACTCTGCAGTTTAATGTCATAAACCCTAAAGTAATATCGAAGTAACAAAAAACGTTGAAGTACTTACCAAAAGAGAAAGCAACCCCTCTACCCTTTATCTGAAGTACCAACATTGTGCTGCGTTAACATTGTTATTTCCATAATCTCAGTCTTTAGCTGAGGCAGTATCACAGAAAGTGAATGCAGCACTAGAATCGCGTCAACCTGCTGATAGAGCGGAAGACGAAGTATCAGTTACTATGTTTCGAACACGACTCTGCAATTTAATGTCATAAACCCTAAAGTAAAATCGAAGTAACAAAAAACGTTGAAGTACTTACCAAAGGAGAAAGCAACCCATCTACCCCTTATCCGAAGTACCAACATTGTGCTGCTTTAACATTGTTACTTCCATAATCTCAGTCTTCAGCTGAGGCAGTATCACAGAAAATGAATGCAGCATTTGAATCGCGTCAACCTGCTGATAGAGAGGAAGGCAAAGTATCAGTTACGACGTTTCGAACGCGACTCTACAATTTAATGTCATAAACCCTAAAGTAATATCGAAGTAACAAAAAACGTTGAAGTACTTACCAAAGGAGAAAGCAACCCATCTACCCTTTATCCGAAGTACCAACGTTGTGCTGCTTTAACATTGTTACTTCCATAATCTCAGTCTTCAGCTGAGGCAGTATCACAGAAAGTGAATGCAGCACTAGAATCGCGTCAACCTGCTGATAGAGAGGAAGCCGAAGTATCAGTTACTACGTTTCGAACACGACTCTGCAATTTAATGTCATAAACCCTAAAGTAATATCGAAGTAACAAAAAACGTTGAAGTACTTACCAAAGGAGAAAGCAACCCATCTACCCTTTATCCGGAGTACCAACATTGTGCTACTTACTATTGTTACTACCATAATCTCAGTCTTCAACTGAGGCAGTATCACAGAAAGTGAATGCAGCATTAGAATCGCGTCAACCTGCTGATAGAGAGGAAGCCGAAGTATCAGTTACTACGTTTCGAACATGACTCTGCAAATTTATGTCATAAACCCTAAAGTAATATCGAAGTAACAAAAAACATTGAAGTACTTACCAAAGGAGAAAGCATCCCATCTACCCTTTATCTGAAGTACCAACATTGTGCTGCTTTAACATTGTTACTTCCATAATCTCAGTCTTCAGCAGAGGCAGTATCACAGAAAGTGAATGCAGCACTAGAATCGCGTCAACCTGCTGATAGAGAGGAAGCCGAAGTAACAGTTACTACGTTTCGAACGCGACACTGCAATTTAATGTCATCAACCCTAAAGTAATATCGAAGTAACAAAAAACGTTGAAGTACTTACCAAAGGAGTAAGCAACCCATCTACCCTTTATCCGAAGTACCAACATTGTGCTACTTTAACATTGTTACTTCCATAATCTCGGTCTTCAACTGAGGCAGTATCACAGAAAGTGAATGCAGCATTAGAATCGCGTCAACGTGCTGATAGAGAGGAAGCCGAAGTATCAGTTACTACGTTTCGAACATGAATCTGCAATTTTATGTCATAAACCCTAAAGTAATATCGAAGTAACAAAAAACGTTGCAGTACTTACCAAAGGAGAAAGCAACCCATCTACCCTTTATCCGAAGGACCAACATTGTGCTGCTTTAACATTGTTACTTCCATAATCTCAGTCTTCAGCTATGGCAGTATCACAGAAAGGAATGCAGCATTAGAATCGCGTGAACCTGCTATTAGAGAGGAAGCCGAAGTATCAGTTACTACGTTTCGAACACCTCTCTGCAATATAATGTCATAAACCCTAAAGTAATATTGAAGTAACAAAAAACGTTGAAGTACTTACCAAAGGAGAAAGCAACCCATCTACCCTTTATCCGAAGTTCAAAATTGTGCTGCTTTAACAATGTTACTTCCATAATCTCAGTCTTCAGCTGAGGCAGTATCACAGAAAGTGAACAGCAATAGAATCGCGTCAACCTGCTGATAGAGAGGAAGCCGAAGTATCAGTTACTATGTTTCGAACACGACTCTGCGATTTAATGTCATAAACCCTAAAGTAATATCGAAGTAACAAAAAACGTTGAAGTACTTACCAAAGGAGAAAGCAACCCATCTACCCTTTATCCGAAGTACCAACATTGTGCTACTTTAACATTGTTACTTCCATAATCTCGGTCTTTAACTGAGGCAGTATCACAGAAAGTGAATGCAGCATTAGAATCGCGTCAACCTGCTGATAGAGTGGAAGCCGAAGTATCAGTTACTACGTTGCGAACATGACTCTGCAATTTTATGTCATAAACCCTAAAGTAATATCGAAGTAACAAAAAACGTTTAAGTACTTACCAAAGGAGAAAGCAACACATCTACCCCTTATCCGAAGTACCAACATTGTGCTGCTTTAACATTGTTACTTCCATAATCTCAGTCTTCAGCTGAGGCAGTATCACAGAAAGTGAATGCAGCATTAGAATCGCGTCAACCTGCTAATAGGGAGGAAGCCGAAGTATCAGTTACTACGTTTCGAACACGACTCTGCAATTTAATGTCATAAACCCTAAAGTAATATCGAAGCAACAAAAAACGTTGAAGTACTTACCAAAGGAGAAAGCAACCCATCTACCCTTTATCCAAAGTACCAACATTGTGCTGCTTTAACATTGTTACTTCCATAATCTCAGTCTTCAGCTGAGGCAGTATCACAGAAAGTGAATGCAGCATTAGAATCGCGTCAACCTGCTGATGGAGAGGAAGCCGAAGTATCAGTTTCTACGTTTCGAACACGACTCTGCAGTTTAATGTCATAAACCCTAAAGTAATATCGAAGTAACAAAAAACGTTGAAGTACTTACCAAAAGAGAAAGCAACCCCTCCACCCTTTATCTGAAGTACCAACATTGTGCTGCTTTAACATTGTTACTTCCATAATCTCAGTCTTCAGCTGAGGCAGTATCACAGAAAGTGAATGCAGCACTAGAATCGCGTCAACCTGCTGATAGAGAGGAAGCCGAAGTATCAGTTACTACGTTTCGAACACGACTCTGCAATTTAATGTCATAAACCCTAAAGTAATATCGAAGTAACAAAAAACGTGGAAGTACTTACCAAAGGAGAAAGCAACCCATCTACCCTTTATCCGGAGTACCAACATTGTGCTCCTTAACATTGTTACTTAAATAATCTCAGTCTTCAACTGAGGCAGTATCACAGAAAGTGAATGCAGCATTAGAATCGCGTCAACCTGCTGATAGAGAGGAAGCCGAAGTATCAGTTACTACGTTTCGAACATGACTCTGCGAATTTATGTCATAAACCCTAAAGTAATATCGAAGTAACAAAAAAGATTGAAGTACTTACCAAAGGAGAAAGCATCCCGTCTACCCTTTATCTGAAGTACCAACATTGTGCTGCTTTAACATTGTTACTTCCATAATCTCAGTCTTCAGCAGAGGCAGTATCACAGAAAGTGAATGCAGCACTAGAATCGCGTCAACCTGCTGATAGAGAGGAAGCCGAAGTAACAGTTACTACGTTTCGAACGCGACACTGCAATTTAATGTCATCAACCCTAAAGTAATATCGAAGTAACAAAAAACGTTAAAGTACTTACCAAAGGAGAAAGCAACCCATCTACCCTTTATCCGAAGTACCAACATTGTGCTGCTTTAACATTGTTACTTCCATAATCTCGGTCTTCAACTGAGGCAGTATCACAGAAAGTGAATGCAGCATTAGAATCGCGTCAACGTGCTGATAGAGAGGAAGCCGAAGTATCAGTTACTACGTTTCGAACATGAATCTGCAATTTTATGTCATAAACCCTAAAGTAATATCGAAGTAACAAAAAACGTTGAAGTACTTACCAAAGGAGAAAACAACCCATCTACCCTTTATCCGAAGTACCAACATTGTGCTGCTTTAACATTGTTACTTCCATAATCTCAGTCTTCAGCTATGGCAGTATCACAGAAAGTGAATGCAGCATTAGAATCGCGTGAACCTGCTATTAGAGAGGAAGCCGAAGTATCAGTTACTACGTTTCGAACACCTCTCTGCAATATAATGTCATAATCCCCTAAAGTAATATTGAAGTAACAAAAAACGTTGAAGTACTTACCAAAGGAGAAAGCAACCCATCTACCCTTTATCCGAAGTTCAAAATTGTGCTGCTTTAACATTGTTACTTCCATAATCTCAGTCTTCAGCTGAGGCAGTATCACAGAAAGTGAACAGCACTAGAATCGCGTCAACCTGCTGATAGAGAGGAAGCCGAAGTATCAGTTACTACGTTTCGCCCACACGACTCTGCAATTTAATGTCATAAACCCTAAAGTAATATCGAAGTAACAAAAAACGTTGAAGTACTTACCAAAGGAGAAAGCAACCCATCTACCCTTTATCCAAAGTACCAACATTGTGCTGCTTTAACATTGTTACTTCCATAATCTCAGTCTTCAGCTGAGGCAGTATCACAGAAAGTGAATGCAGCATTAGAATCGCGTCAACCTGCTATTAGAGAGGAAGCCGAAGTATCAGTTGCTACGTTTCGAACACGTCTCTGCAATTTAATGTTATAAACCCTAAAGTAATATCGAAGTAACAAAAAACGTTGAAGTACTTACCAAAGGAGAAAGCAACCCATCTTCCCTTTATCCGAAGTACCAAAATTGTGCTGCTTTAACATTGTTACTTCCATAATCTCAGTCTTCAGCTGAGGCAGTATCACAGAAAGTGAATGCAGCATTAGAATCGCGTCAACCTGCTGATGGAGAGGAAGCCGAAGTATCAGTTACTACGTTTCGAACACGACTCTGCAGTTTAATGTCATAAACCCTAAAGTAATATCGAAGTAACAAAAAACGTTGAAGTACTTACCAAAAGAGAAAGCAACCCTTCTACCCTTTATCTGAAGTACCAACATTGTGCTGCTTTAACATTCTTACTTCCATAATCTCAGTCTTTAGCTGAGGCAGTATCACAGAAAGTGAATGCAGCACTAGAATCGCGTCAACCTGCTGATAGAGCGGAAGACGAAGTATCAGTTACGACGTTTCGAACACGACTCTGCAATTTAATGTCATAAACCCTAAAGTAAAATCGAAGTAACAAAAAACGTTGAAGTACTTAGCAAAGGAGAAAGCAACCCATCTACCCTTTATCCGAAGTACCAACATTGTGCTGCTTTAACATTGTTGCTTCCATAACCTCAGTCTTCAGCTGAGGCAGTATCACAGAAAATGAATGCAGCATTAGAATCACGTCAACCTGCTGATAGAGAGGACGCCAAAGTATCAGTTACTACGTTTCGAACGCGACTCTACAATTTAATGTCATCAACCCTAAAGTAATATCGAAGTAACAAAAAACGTTGAAGTACTTACCAAAGGAGAAAGCAACCCATCTACCCATTATCCAAAGTACCAACATTGTGCCGCTTTAACATTGTTACTTCCATAATCTCAGTCTTCAGCTGAGGCAGTATCACAGAAAGTGAATGCAGCACTAGAATCGCGTCAACCTGCTGATAGAGTGGATGCCGAAGTATCAGTTACTATGTTTCGCCCACACGACTCTGCAATTTAATGTCATAAACCCTAAAGTAATATCGAAGTAACAAAAAACGTTGAAGTACTTACCAAAGGAGAAAGCAACCCATCTACCCATTATCCGAAGTACCAACATTGTGCTGCTTTAACATTGTTACTTCCATAATCTCAGTCTTCAGCTGAGGCAGTATCACAGAAAGTGAATGCAGCATTAGAATCGCGTCAACCTGCTAATAGAGAGGAAGCCGAAGTATCAGTTACTACGTTTCGAACACGACTCTGCAATGTAATGTCATAAACCCTAAAGTAATATCGAAGTAACAAAAAACGTTGAAGTACTTACCAAAGGAGAAAGCAACCCATCTACCCTTTATCCGGAAGTACCAACATTGTGCTGCTTTAACATTGTTACTTCCATAATCTCAGTCTTCAGCTGAGGCAGTATCACAGAAAGTGAATGCAGCACTAGAATCGCGTCAACCTGCTGATAGAGAGGAAGCCGAAGTAACAGTTACTACGTTTCGAACGCGACACTGCAATTTAATGTCATCAACCCTAAAGTAATATCGCAGTAACAAAAAACGTTAAAGTACTTACCAAAGGAGAAAGCAACCCATCTACCCTTTATCCAAAGTACCAACATTGTGCTGCTTTAACATTGTTACTTCCATAATCTCAGTCTTCAGCTGAGGCAGTATCACAGAAAGTGAATGCAGCATTAGAATCGCGTCAACCTGCTATTAGTGAGGAAGCCGAAGTATCAGTTGCTACGTTTCGAACACGTCTCTGCAATTTAATGTTATAAACCCTAAAGTAATATCGAAGTAACAAAAAACGTTGAAGTACTTACCAAAGGAGAAAGCAACCCATCTTCCCTTTATCCGAAGTACCAAAATTGTGCTGCTTTAACATTGTTACTTCCATAATCTCAGTCTTCAGCTGAGGCAGTATCACAGAAAGTGAATGCAGCATTAGAATCGCGTCAACCTGCTGATGGAGAGGAAGCCGAAGTATCAGTTACTACGTTTCGAACACGACTCTGCAGTTTAATGTCATAAACCCTAAAGTAATATCGAAGTAACAAAAAACGTTGAAGTACTTACCAAAAGAGAAAGCAACCCCTCTACCCTTTATCTGAAGTACCAACATTGTGCTGCTTTAACATTCTTACTTCCATAATCTCAGTCTTTAGCTGAGGCAGTATCACAGAAAGTGAATGCAGCACTAGAATCGCGTCAACCTGCTGATAGAGCGGAAGACGAAGTATCAGTTACGACGTTTCGAACACGACTCTGCAATTTAATGTCATAAACCCTAAAGTAAAATCGAAGTAACAAAAAACGTTGAAGTACTTAGCAAAGGAGAAAGCAACCCATCTACCCTTTATCCGAAGTAGCAACATTGTGCTGCTTTAACATTGTTGCTTCCATAATCTCAGTCTTCAGCTGAGGCAGTATCACAGAAAATGAATGCAGCATTAGAATCACGTCAACCTGCTGATAGAGAGGACGCCAAAGTATCAGTTACTACGTTTCGAACGCGACTCTACAATTTAATGTCATCAACCCTAAAGTAATATCGAAGTAACAAAAAACGTTGAAGTACTTACCAAAGGAGAAAGCAACCCATCTACCCATTATCCGAAGTACCAACATTGTGCCGCTTTAACATTGTTACTTCCATAATCTCAGTCTTCAGCTGAGGCAGTATCACAGAAAGTGAATGCAGCACTAGAATCGCGTCAACCTGCTGATAGAGAGGATGCCGAAGTATCAGTTACTATGTTTCGCCCACACGACTCTGCAATTTAATGTCATAAACCCTAAAGTAATATCGAAGTAACAAAAAACGTTGAAGTACTTACCAAAGGAGAAAGCAACCCATCTACCCATTATCCGAAGTACCAACATTGTGCTGCTTTAACATTGATACTTCCATAATCTCAGTCTTCAGCTGAGGCAGTATCACAGAAAGTGAATGCAGCATTAGAATCGCGTCATCCTGCTAATAGAGAGGAAGCCGAAGTATCAGTTACTACGTTTCGAACACGACTCTGCAATGTAATGTCATAAACCCTAAAGTAATATCGAAGTAACAAAAAACGTTGAAGTACTTACCAAAGGAGAAAGCAACCCATCTACCC
The DNA here is from genome assembly GCF_023864345.2 of Schistocerca serialis cubense. Taxonomy (NCBI): domain Eukaryota; kingdom Metazoa; phylum Arthropoda; class Insecta; order Orthoptera; family Acrididae; genus Schistocerca; species Schistocerca serialis. Next base: position 283,511,962 of record NC_064638.1, on the reverse strand, counting down.
TTTATCCGGAAGTACCAACATTGTGCTGCTTTAACATTGTTACTTCCATAATCTCAGTCTTCAGCTGAGGCAGTATCACAGAAAGTGAATGCAGCATTAGAATCGCGTCAACCTGCTATTAGAGAGGAAGCCGAAGTATCAGTTACTACGTTTCGAACACGTCTCTGCAATTTAATGTCATAAACCCTAAAGTAATATCGAAGTAACAAAAAACGTTGAAGTACTTACCAAAGAAGAAAGCAACCCATCTACCCTTTATCCGAAGTACCAACATTGTGCTGCTTTAACATTGTTACTTCCATAATCTCAGTCTTTAGCTGAGGCAGTATCACAGAAAGTGAATGCAGCACTAGAATCGCGTCAACCTGCTGATAGAGCGGAAGACGAAGTATCAGTTACTATGTTTTGAACACGACTCTGCAATTTAATGTCATAAACCCTAAAGTAAAATCGAAGTAACAAAAAACGTTGAAGTACTTAGCAAAGGAGAAAGCAACCCATCTACCCTTTATCCGAAGTACCAACATTGTGCTTCTTTAACATTGTTACTTCCAAAATCTCAGTCTTCAGCTGAGGCAGTATCACAGAAAATGAATGCAGCATTAGAATCGCGTCAACCTGCTGATAGAGAGGAAGCCAAAGTATCAGTTACTACGTTTCGAACGCGACTCTACAATTAAATGTCATAAACCCTAAAGTAATATCGAGGTAACAAAAAACGTTGAAGTACTTACCAAAGGAGAAAGCAACCCATCTACCCATTATCCGAAGTACCAACATTGTGCCGCTTTAACATTGTTACTTCCATAATCTCAGTCTTCAGCAGAGGCAGTATCACAGAAAGTGAATGCAGCACTAGAATCGCGTCAACCTGCTGATAGAGAGGAAGCCGAAGTATCAGTTACTACGTTTCGAACATGACTCTGCAAATTTATGTCATAAACCCTAAAGTAATATCGAAGTAACAAAAAACATTGAAGTACTTACCAAAGGAGAAAGCATCCCATCTACCCTTTATCCGAAGTACCAACATTGTGCTGCTTTAACATTGTTACTTCCATAATCTCAGTCTTCAGTAGAGGCAGTATCACAGAAAGTGAATGCAGCACTAGAATCGCGTCAACCTGCTGATAGAGAGGATGCCGAAGTATTAGTTACTACGTTTCGAACACGACTCTGCAGTTTAATGTCATAAACCCTAAAGTAATATCGAAGTAACAAAAAACGTTGAAGTACTTACCAAAGGAGAAAGCAACCCATCTACCCTTTATCCGAAGTACCAACATTGTGCTGCTTTAACATTGTTACTTCCATAATCTCAGTCTTCAGCTGAGGCAGTATCACAGAAAGTGAATGCAGCACTAGAATCGCGTCAACCTGCTGATAGAGAGGAAGACGAAGTTTCAGTTACTACGTTTCGAACACGACTCTGCAATTTAATGTCATAAACCCTAAAGTAATATCGAAATAACAAAAAACGTTGATGTACTTACCAAAGGAGAAAGCAACCCATTTACCCGTTATCCGAGGTACCAACATTGTGCTGCTTTAACATTGTTACTTCCATAATCTCAGTCTTCAGCTGAGGCAGTATCACAGAAAGTGAATGCAGCATTAGAATCGCGTCAACATGCTGATAGAGAGGAAGCCGATGTATCAGTTACTATGTTTCGAACACGACTCTGCAATTTAATGTCATAAACCCTAAAGTAATATCGAAGTAAAAAAAACGTTGAAGTACCTACCAAAGGAGAAAGCAACCCATCTACCCTTTATCCGAAGTTCCAACATTTTGCTGCTTTAACATTGTTACTTCCATTATCTCAGTCTTCAGCTGAGGCAGTATTACAGAAAGTGAATGCAGCATTAGAATCGCGTCAACCTGCTGATGGAGAGGAAGCCGAAGTATCAGTTACTACGTTTCGAACACGACTATGCAATTTAATGTTATAAACCCTAAAGTAATATCGAAGTAACAATAAACGTTGAAGTACTTACCAAAGGAGAAAGCAACCCATCTACCCTTTATCCGAAGTACCAACATTGTGCTGCTTTAACATTGTTACTTCCATAATCTCAGTCTTCAGCTGAGGCAGTATCACAGAAAGTGAATGCAGCATTAGAATCGCGTCAACCTGCTGATGAAGAGGAAGCCGAAGTATCAGTTACTACGTTTCGAACACGACTCTTCAATTTAATGTCATAAACCCTAAAGTAATATCGAAGTAACAAAAAACGTTGAAGTACTTACCAAAGGAGAAAGCAACCCCGCTACCCTTTATCCAAAGTACCAACATTGTGCTGCTTTAACATTGTTACTTCCATAATCTCAGTCTTTAGCTGAGGCAGTATCACAGAAAGTGAATGCAGCATTAGAATCGCGTCAACCTGCTGATGAAGAGGAAGCCGAAGTATCAGTTACTACGTTTCGAACATGACTCTGCAATTTAATGTCATAAACCCTAAAGTAATATCGAAGTAAAAAAACGTTGAAGTACTTACCAAAGGAGAAAGCAACCCATCTACCCTTTATCCGAAGTTCCAACATTGTGCTGCTTTAACATTGTTACTTCCATAATCTCAGTCTTCAGCTGAGGCAGTATTACAGAAAGTGAATGCAGCATTAGAATCGCGTCAACCTGCTGATGAAGAGGAAGCCGAAGTATCAGTTACTACGTTTCGAACACGACTCTGCAATTTAATGTCATAAACCCTAAAGTAATATCGAGGTAACAAAGAACGATGAAGTACTTACCAAAGGAGAGAGCAACCCAACTACCCTTTATCCGAAGTACCAACATTGTGCTGCTTTAACATTGTTACTTCCATAATCTCAGTCTTCAGCTGAGGCAGTATCTTAGAAAGTGATTGCAGCATTAGAATCGCGTCAACCTGCTAATAGAGAGGTAGCCGAAGTATCAGTTACTACGTTTCGAACATGACTCTGCAATTTAATGTCATAAACCCTAAAGTAATATCGAAGTAAAAAAACGTTGAAGTACTTACCAAAGGAGAAAGCAACCCATCTACCCTTTATCCGAAGTTCCAACATTGTGCTGCTTTAACATTGTTACTTCCATAATCTCAGTCTTCAGCTGAGGCAGTATTACAGAAAGTGAATGCAGCATTAGAATCGCGTCAACCTGCTGATGAAGAGGAAGCCAAAGTATCAGTTACTACGTTTCGAACACGACTCTGCAATTTAATTTCATAAACCCTAAAGTAATATCGAAGTAACAAAAAACGTTGAAATAATTACCAAAGGAGAAAGCATCCCATCTACCATTTATCCAAAGTACCAACATTGTGCTGCTTTAACATTGTTACTTCCATAATCTCAGTCTTCAGCTGAGGCAGTATCGCAGATAGTGAATGCAGCACTAGAATCGCGTCAACCTGCTAATAGAGAGGAAGCCGAAGTAACAGTTACGACGTTTCGAACACGACTCTGCAATTTAATGTCATAAACCCTAAAGTAATATCGAAGTAACAAAAAACGTTGAAATAATTACCAAAGGATAAAGCATCCCATCTACCATTTATCCGAAGTACCAACATTGTGCTGCTTTAACATTGTTACTTCCATAATCTCAGTCTTCAGCTGAGGCAGTATCACAGATAGTGAATGCAGCATCAGAATCGCGTAAACCTGCTGATAGAGAGGAAGCCGAAGTATCAGTTACTACATTTCGAACACGACTCCGCAATTTAATTTCATAAACCCTAAAGTAATATCGAAGTAACAAAAAACGTTGAAATAATTACCAAAGGAGAAAGCATCCCATCTACCATTTATCGGAAGTACCAACATTGTGCTGCTTTAACATTGTTACTTCCATAATCTCAGTCTTCAGCTGAGGCAGTATCACAGATAGTGAATGCAGCACTAGAATCGCGTCAACCTGCTAATAGAGAGGAAGCCGAAGTAACAGTTACGACGTTTCGAACACGACTCTGCAATTTAATGTCATAAACCCTAAAGTAATATCGAAGTAACAAGAAACGTTGAAGTACTTACCAAAGGAGAAAGCAACCCCGCTACCCTTTATCCGAAGTACCAACATTGTGCTGCTTTAACATTGTTACTTCCATAATCTCAGTCTTTAGCTGAGGCAGTATCACAGAAAGTGAATGCAGCACTAGAATCGCGTCAACCTGCTGATAGAGAGGAAGACGAAGTATCAGTTACTACGTTTCGAACACGACTCTGCAATTTAATGTCATAAACCCTAAAGGAATATCGAAGTAACCAAAAACGTTGAAGTACTTACCAAAGGAGAAAGCATCCCATCTACCATTTTTCCGAAGTACCAACATTGTGCTGCTTTAACATTGTTACTTCCATAATCTCAGTCTTCAGCTGAGGCAGTATCACAGATAGTGAATGCAGCACTAGAATCGCGTCAACCTGCTAATAGAGAGGAAGCCGAAGTATCAGTTACGACGTTTCGAACACGACTCTGCAATTTAATGTCATAAACCCTAAAGTAATATCGAAGTAACAAAAAACAATGAAGTACTTACCAAAGGAGAAAGCAACCCATCTACCCTTTATCCGAAGTACCAACATTGCGCTGCTTTAACATTGTTACTTCCATAATCTCAGTCTTCAGCTGAGGCAATATCACAGAAAGTGAATGAAGCACTAGAATCGCGTAGACCCGCTGATAGAGAGGAAGCCGAAGTATCAGTTACTACGTTTCGAACACGACTATGCAATTTAATGTTATAAACCCTAAAGTAATATCGAAGTAACAAAAAAAATTGAAGTACTTACCAAAGGAGAAAGCAACCCATCTACCCTTTATCCGAAGTACCAACATTGTGCTGCTTTTACATTGTTACTTCCATAATCTCAGTCTTCAGCTGAGTCAGTATCACAGAAAGTGAATGCAGCATTAGAATCGCGTCAACCTGCTGATGAAGAGGAAGCCGAAGTATCAGTTACTACGTTTCGAACACGACTCTTCAATTTAATGTCATAAACCTTAAAGTAATATCGAAGTAACAAAAAACGTTGAAGTACTTACCAAAGGAGAAAGCAACCCCGCTACCCTTTATCCGAAGTACCAACATTGTGCTGCTTTAACATTGTTACATCCATAATCTCAGTCTTCAGCTGAGGCAATATCACAGAAGGTGAATGAAGCACTAGAATCGTGTAGACCCGCTGATAGAGAGGAAGCCGAAGTATCAGTTACTGCGTTTCGAACACGACTATGCAATTTAATGTTATAAACCCTAAAGTAATATCGAAGTAACAAAAAACGTTGAAGTACTTACCAAAGGAGAAAGCAACCCATCTACCCTTTATCCGAAGTACCAACATTGTGCTGCTTTAACATTGTTACTTCCATAATCTCAGTCTTCAGCTGAGGCAGTATCACAGAAAGTGAATGCAGCATTAGATTCGCGTCAACCTGCTGATGAAGAGGAAGCCGAAGTATCAGTTACTACGTTTCGAACACGACTCTTCAATTTAATGTCATAAGCCCTAAATTAATATCGAAGTAACAAAAAACGTGGAAGTACTTACCAAAGGAGAAAGCAACCCCGCTACCCTTTATCCGAAGTACCAACATTGTGCTGCTTTAACATTGTTACTTCCATAATCTCAGTCTTTAGCTGAGGCAGTATCACAGAAAGTGAATGCAGCACTAGAATCGCGTCAACCTGCTGATAGAGAGTGAGACGAAGTATCAGTTACTACGTTTCGAACACGACTCTGCAATTTAATGTCATAAACCCTAAAGAAATATCGAAGTAACCAAAAACGTTGAAGTACTTACCAAAGGAGAAAGCATCCCATCTACCATTTATCCGAAGTACCAACATTGTGCTGCTTTAACATTGTTACTTCCATAATCTCAGTCTTCAGCTGAGGCAGTATCACAGATAGTGAATGCAGCACTAGAATCGCGTCAACCTGCTAATAGAGAGGAAGCCGAAGTATCAGTTACGACGTTTCGAACACGACTCTGCAATTTAATGTCATAAACCCTAAAGTAATATCGAAGTAACAAAAAACAATGAAGTACTTACCAAAGGAGAAAGCAACCCATCTACCCTTTATCCGAAGTACCAACATTGTGCTGCTTTAACATTGTTACTTCCATAATCTCAGTCTTCAGCTGAGGCAATATCACAGAATGTGAATGAAGCACTAGAATCGCGTAGACCCGCTGATAGAGAGGAAGCCGAAGTATCAGCAACTACTTTTCGAACACGACTCTGCAATTTAATGTCATAAACCCCAAAGTAATATCGAAGTAACAAAAAACGTTGAAGTACTTACCAAAGGAGAAAGCAACCCATCTACCCTTTATCCGAAATACCAACATTGAGCTGCTTTAACATTGTTACTTCCATAATCTCAGTCTTCAGCTGAGGCAGTATCACAGAAAGTGAATGCTGCATTAGAATCTCGTCAACCTGCTAATAGAGAGGAAGCCGAAGTATCAGTTACTACGTTTCGAACACGACTCTGCAATTTAATGTCATAAACCCTAAAGTAATATCGAAGTAACAAAAAACGTTGAAGTACTTACCAAAGGAGAAAGCAACCAATCTACGCTTTATCTGAATTACCAACATTGAGCTGCTTTAACATTGTTACTTCCATAATCTCAGTCTTTAGCTGAGGCAGTATCACAGAAAGTGAATGCAGCACTAGAATCGCGTCAACCTGCTGATAGAGAGGAAAACGAAGTATCAGTTACTACGTTTCGAACACGACTCTGCAATTTAATGTCATAAACCCTAAAGTAATATCGAAGTAACAAAAAACGTTAAAGTACTTACCAAAGGAGAAAGCATCCCATCTACCCTTTATCCGAAGTACCAACATTGTGCTGCTTTAACATTGTTACTTCCATAATATCAGTCTTCAGCTGTGGCAGTATCACAGAAAGTGAATGCAGCATTAGAATCGCGTCAACCTGCACATAGAGAGGAAGCTGAAGTATCAGTTACTACGTTTCGAACACGACTCTGCAATTTAATGTCATAAACCCTAAAGTAATACCGAAGTAACAAAAACCGTTGAAGTACTTACCAAAGGAGAAAGCAACCCATCTACCCTTTATCCGAAGTACCAACATTGTGCTGCTTTAACATTGTTACTTCCATAATCTCAGTCTTCAGCTGAGGCAGTATCACAGAAAGTGAAGGCAGCACTAGAACCGCGTCAACCTGCTGATAGAGAGGAAGACGAACTATCAGTTACTACGTTTCGAACACGACTCTGCAATTTAATGTCATAAACCCTAAAGTAATATCGAAGTAACAAAAAACGTTGAAGTACTTACCAAAGGAGAAAGCAACCCATCTACCCATTATTCGAAGTACCAACATTGTGCTGCTTTAACATTGTTACTTCCATAATATCAGTCTTCAGCTGTGGCAGTATCACAGAAAGTGAATGCAGCATTAGAATCGCGTCAACCTGCTGATAGAGAGGAAGCCGAAGTATCAGTTACTATGTTTCGAACACGACTCTGCAATTTAATTTCATAAACCCTAAAGTAATATCGAAGTAAAAAAAACGTTGAAATAATTACCAAAGGAGAAAGCATCCCATCTACCATTTATCCGAGGTACCAACATTGTGCTGCTTTAACATTGTTACTTCCATAATCTCAGTCTTCAGCTGAGGCAGTATCACAGATTGTGAATGCAGCACTAGAATCGCGTCAACCTGCTAATAGAGAGGAAGCCGAAGTAACAGTTACGACGTTTCGAACACGACTCTGCAATTTAATGTCATAAACCCTAAAGTATTATCGAAGTAACAAAAAACAATGAAGTACTTACCAAAGGAGAAAGCAACCCATCTACCCTTTATCCGAAGTACCAACATTGTGCTGCTTTAACATTGTTTCTTCCATAATCTCAGCCTTCAGCTGAGGCAATATCACAGAAAGTGAAGGCAGCATTAGAATCGCGTCAACCTGCTGATGAAGAGGAAGCCGAAGTATCAGTTACTACGTTTCGAACATGACTCTTCAATTTAATGTCATAAACCCTAAAGTAATATCGAAGTAACAAAAAACGTTGAAGTACTTACCAAAGGAGAAAGCAACCCCTCTACCCTTTATCCGAAGTACCAACATTGTGCTGCTTTAACATTGTTACTTCCATAATCTCAGTCTTCAGCTGAGGCAGTATCACAGAAAGTGAATGCTGCATTAGAATCTCGTCAACCTGCTAATAGAGAGGAAGCCGAAGTATCAGTTACTACGTTTCGAACACGACTCTGCAATTTAATGTCATAAACCCTAAAGTAATATCGAAGTAACAAAAAACGTTGAAGTACTTACCAAAGGAGAAAGCAACCAATCTACCCTTTATCTGAAGTACCAACATTGTGCTGCTTTAACATTGTTACTTCCATAATCTCAGTCTTTAGCTGAGGCAGTATCACAGAAAGTGAATGCAGCATTAGAATCGCGTCAACCTGCTGATAGAGAGGAAGACGAAGTATCAGTTACTACGTTTCGAACACGACTCTGCAATTTAATGTCATAAACCCTAAAGTAATATCGAAGTAACAAAAAACGTTGAAGTACTTTCCAAAGGAGAAAGCATCCCATCTACCCTTTATCCGAAGTACCAACATTGTGCTGCTTTAACATTGTTACTTCCATAACATCAGTCTTCAGCTGTGGCAGTATCACAGAAAGTGAATGCAGCATTAGAATCGCGTCAACCTGCACATAGAGAGGAAGCTGAAGTATCAGTTACTACGTTTCGAACACGACTCCGCAATTTAATGTCATAAACCCTAAAGTAATATCGAAGTAACAAAAACCGTTGAAGTACTTACCAAAGGAGAAAGCAACCCATCTACCCTTTATCCGAAGTACCAACATTGTGCTGCTTTAACATTGTTACTTCCATAATCTCAGTCTTTAGCTGAGGCAGTATCACAGAAAGTGAATGCAGCATTAGAATCGCGTCAACCTGCTGATGAAGAGGAAGCCGAAGTATCAGTTACTACGTTTCGAACATGACTCTGCAATTTAATGTCATAAACCCTAAAGTAATATCGAAGTAAAAAAACGTTGAAGTACTTACCAAAGGAGAAAGCAACCCATCTACCCCTTATCCGAAGTTCCAACATTGTGCTGCTTTAACATTGTTACTTCCATAATCTCAGTCTTCAGCTGAGGCAGTATTACAGAAAGTGAATGCAGCATTAGAATCGCGTCAACCTGCTGATGAAGAGGAAGCCGAAGTATCAGTTACTACGTTTCGAACACGACTCTGCAATTTAATGTCATAAACCCTAAAGTAATATCGAGGTAACAAAGAACGATGAAGTACTTACCAAAGGAGAGAGCAACCCAACTACCCTTTATCCGAAGTACCAACATTGTGCTGCTTTAACATTGTTACTTCCATAATCTCAGTCTTCAGCTGAGGCAGTATCTTAGAAAGTGATTGCAGCATTAGAATCGCGTCAACCTGCTAATAGAGAGGAAGCCGAAGTATCAGTTACTACGTTTCGAACACGACTCTGCAATTTAATGTCATAAACCCTAAAGTAATATCGAAGTAACAAAAAACGTTGAAGTACTTACCAAAGGAGAAAGCAACCCATCTACCCTTTATCCGAAGTACCAACAATGTGCTGCTTTAACATTGTTACTTCCATAATCTCAGTCTTCAGCTGAGGCAGTATCACAGAAAGTGAAGGCAGCACTAGAACTGCGTCAACCTGCTGATAGAGAGGAAGACGAAGTATCAGTTACTACGTTTCGAACACGACTCTGCAATTTAATTTAATAAACCCTAAAGTAATATCGATGTAACAAAAAACGTTGAAATAATTACCAAAGGAGAAAGCATCCCATCTACCATTTATCCAAAGTACCAACATTGTGCTGCTTTAACATTGTTACTTCCATAATCTCAGTCTTCAGCTGAGGCAGTATCGCAGATAGTGAATGCAGCACTAGAATCGCGTCAACCTGCTAATAGAGAGGAAGCCGAAGTAACAGTTACGACGTTTCCAACACGGCTCTGCAATTTAATGTCATAAACCCTAAAGTAATATCGAAGTAACAAAAAACGTTGAAATAATTACCAAAGGAGAAAGCATCCCATCTACCATTTATCCGAAGTACCTACATTGTGCTGCTTTAACATTGTTACTTCCATAATCTCAGTCTTCAGCTGAGGCAGTATCACAGATAGTGAATGCAGCATTAGAATCGCGTAAACCTGCTGATAGAGAGGAAGCCGAAGTATCAGTTACTACATTTCGAACACGACTCTGCAATTTAATTTCATAAACCCTAAAGTAATATCGAAGTAACAAAAAACGTTGAATAATTACCAAAGGAGAAAGCATCCCATCTACCATTTATCGGAAGTACCAACATTGTGCTGCTTTAACATTGTTACTTCCATAATCTCAGTCTTCAGCTGAGGCAGTATCACAGATAGTGAATGCAGCACTAGAATCGCGTCAACCTGCTAATAGAGAGGAAGCCGAAGTAACAGTTACGACGTTTCGAACACGACTCTGCAATTTAATGTCATAAACCCTAAAGTAATATCGAAGTAACAAAAAACGTTGAAATAATTACCAAAGGAGAAAGCATCCCATCTACCATTGATCCGAAGTACCAACATTGTGCTGCTTTAACATTGTTACTTCCATAATCTCAGTCTTCAGCTGAGGCAGTATCACAGAAAGTGAATGCAGCATTAGAATCGCGTCAACCTGCTGATAGAGAGGAAGCCGAAGTATCAGTTACTACGTTTCGAACACGACTCTGCAATTTAATTTCATAAACCCTAAAGTAATATCGAAGTAACAAAAAACGTTGAAATAATTACCAAAGGAGAAAGCATCCCATCTCCCATTTATCCGAAGTACCAACATTGTGCTGCTTTAACATTGTTACTTCCATAATCTCAGTCTTCAGCTGAGGCAGTATCACAGAAAGTGAATGCAGTATTAGAATCGTGTCAACCTGCTGATGAAGAGGAAGCCGAAGTATCAGTTACGACGTTTCGAACACGACTCTGCAATTTAATGTCATAAACCCTAAAGTAATATCGAAGTAACAAAAAACGTTGAAGTACTTACCAAAGGAGAAAGCAACCCCGCTACTCTTTATCCGAAGTACCAACATTGTGCTGCTTTAACATTGTTACATCCATAATCTCAGTCTTCAGCTGAGGCAATATCACAGAAAGTGAATGAAGCACTAGAATCGCGTAGACCCGCTGATAGAGAGGAAGCCGAAGTATCAGTTACTACGTTTCGAACACGACTCTGCAATTTAATGTCATAAACCCTAAAGGAATATCGAAGTAACCAAAAACGTTGAAGTACTTACCAAAGGAGAAAGCATCCCATCTACCATTTATCCGAAGTACCAACATTGTGCTGCTTTAACATTGTTACTTCCATAATCTCAGTCTTCAGCTGAGGCAGTATCACAGATAGTGAATGCAGCACTAGAATCGCGTCAACCTGCTAATAGAGAGGAAGCCGAAGTATCAGTTACGACGTTTCGAACACGACTCTGCAATTTAATGTCATAAACCCTAAAGTAATATCGAAGTAACAAAAAACAATGAAGTACTTACCAAAGGAGAAAGCAACCCATCTACCCTTTATCCGAAGTACCAACATTGTGCTGCTTTAACATTGTTACTTCCATAATCTCAGTCTTCAGCTGAGGCAATATCACAGAAAGTGAATGAAGCACTAGAATCGCGTAGACCCGCTGATAGAGAGGAAGCCGAAGTATCAGTTACTACGTTTCGAACACGACTATGCAATGTAATGTCATAAACCCTAAAGTAATATCGAAGTAACAAAAAACGTTGAAGTACTTACCAAAGCAGAAAGCAACCCATCTACCCTTTATCCGAAGTACCAACATTGTGCTGCTTTAACATTATTACTTCCATAATCTCAGTCTTCAGCTGAGGCAGTATCACAGAAAGTGAATGCAGCATTAGAATCGCGTCAACCTGCTAATAGAGAGGAAGCCGAAGTATCAGCAACTACTTTTCGAACACGACTCTGCAATTTAATGTCATAAACCCCAAAGTAATATCGAATTAACAAAAAACGTTGAAGTACTTACCAAAGGAGAAAGCAACCCATCTACCCTTTATCCGAAATACCAACATTGAGCTGCTTTAACATTGTTACTTCCATAATCTCAGTCTTCAGCTGAGGCAGTATCACAGAAAGTGAATGCTGCATTAGAATCTCGTCAACCTGCTAATAGAGAGGAAGCCGAAGTATCAGTTACTCCGTTTCGAACACGACTCTGCAATTTAATGTCATAAACCCTAAAGAAATATCGAAGTAACAAAAAACGTTGAAGTACTTACCAAAGGAGAAAGCAACCCATCTACCCTTTATCCGAAGTACCAACATTGTGCTGCTTTAACATTGTTACTTCCATAATCTCAGTCTTCAGCTGAGGCAATATCACAGAAAGTGAATGAAGCACTAGAATCGCGTAGACCCGCTGATAGAGAGGAAGCCGAAGTATCAGTTACTACGTTTCGAACACGACTATGCAATTTAATGTTATAAACCCTAAAGTAATATCGAAGTAACAAAAAAAATTGAAGTACTTACCAAAGGAGAAAGCAACCCATCTACCCTTTATCCGAAGTACCAACATTGTGCTGCTTTTACATTGTTACTTCCATAATCTCAGTCTTCAGCTGAGGCAGTATCACAGAAAGTGAATGCAGCATTAGAATCGCGTCAACCTGCTGATGAAGAGGAAGCCGAAGTATCAGTTACTACGTTTCGAACACGACTCTTCAATTTAATGTCATAAACCCTAAAGTAATATCGAAGTAACAAAAAACGTTGAAGTACTTACCAAAGGAGAAAGCAACCCCGCTACTCTTTATCCGAAGTACCAACATTGTGCTGCTTTAACATTGTTACATCCATAATCTCAGTCTTCAGCTGAGGCAATATCACAGAAAGTGAATGAAGCACTAGAATCGCGTAGACCCGCTGATAGAGAGGAAGCCGAAGTATCAGTTACTACGTTTCGAACACGACTATGCAATTTAATGTTATAAACCCTAAAGTAATATCGAAGTAACAAAAAACGTTGAAGTACTTACCAAAGGAGAAAGCAACCCATCTACCCTTTATCCGAAGTACCAACATTGTGCTGCTTTAACATTGTTACTTCCATAATCTCAGTCTTCAGCTGAGGCAGTATCACAGAAAGTGAATGCAGCATTAGATTCGCGTCAACCTGCTGATGAAGAGGAAGCCGAAGTATCAGTTACTACGTTTCGAACACGACTCTTCAATTTAATGTCATAAGCCCTAAATTAATATCGAAGTAACAAAAAACGTGGAAGTACTTACCAAAGGAGAAAGCAACCCCGCTACCCTTTATCCGAAGTACCAACATTGTGCTGCTTTAACATTGTTACTTCCATAATCTCAGTCTTTAGCTGAGGCAGTATCACAGAAAGTGAATGCAGCACTAGAATCGCGTCAACCTGCTGATAGAGAGGAAGACGAAGTATCAGTTACTACGTTTCGAACACGACTCTGCAATTTAATGTCATAAACCCTAAAGGAATATCGAAGTAACCAAAAACGTTGAAGTACTTACCAAAGGAGAAAGCATCCCATCTACCATTTATCCGAAGTACCAACATTGTGCTGCTTTAACATTGTTACTTCCATAATCTCAGTCTTCAGCTGAGGCAGTATCACAGATAGTGAATGCAGCACTAGAATCGCGTCAACCTGCTAATAGAGAGGAAGCCGAAGTATCAGTTACGACGTTTCGAACACGACTCTGCAATTTAATGTCATAAACCCTAAAGTAATATCGAAGTAACAAAAAACAATGAAGTACTTACCAAAGGAGAAAGCAACCCATCTGCCCTTTATCCGAAGTACCAACATTGTGCTGCTTTAACATTGTTACTTCCATAATCTCAGTCTTCAGCTGAGGCAATATCACAGAAAGTGAATGAAGCACTAGAATCGCGTAGACCCGCTGATAGAGAGGAAGCCGAAGTATCAGTTACTACGTTTCGAACACGACTATGCAATGTAATGTCATAAACCCTAAAGTAATATCGAAGTAACAAAAAACGTTGAAGTACTTACCAAAGCAGAAAGCAACCCATCTACCCTTTATCCGAAGTACCAACATTGTGCTGCTTTAACATTATTACTTCCATAATCTCAGTCTTCAGCTGAGGCAGTATCACAGAAAGTGAATGCAGCATTAGAATCGCGTCAACCTGCTAATAGAGAGGAAGCCGAAGTATCAGCAACTACTTTTCGAACACGACTCTGCAATTTAATGTCATAAACCCCAAAGTAATATCGAAGTAACAAAAAACGTTGAAGTACTTACCAAAGGAGAAGGCAACCCATCTACCCTTTATCCGAAATACCAACATTGAGCTGCTTTAACATTGTTACTTCCATAATCTCAGTCTTCAGCTGAGGCAGTATCACAGAAAGTGAATGCTGCATTAGAATCTCGTCAACCTGCTAATAGAGAGGAAGCCGAAGTATCAGTTACTACGTTTCGAACACGACTCTGCAATTTAATGTCATAAACCCTAAAGAAATATCGAAGTAACAAAAAACGTTGAAGTACTTACCAAAGGAGAAAGCAACCAATCTACGCTTTATCTGAATTACCAACATTGAGCTGCTTTAACATTGTTACTTCCATAATCTCAGTCTTTAGCTGAGGCAGTATCACAGAAAGTGAATGCAGCACTAGAATCGCGTCAACCTGCTGATAGAGAGGAAAACGAAGTATCAGTTACAACGTTTCGAACACGACTCTGCAATTTAATGTCATAAACCCTAAAGTAATATCGAAGTAACAAAAAACGTTAAAGTACTTACCAAAGGAGAAAGCATCCCATCTACCCTTTATCCGAAGTACCAACATTGTGCTGCTTTAACATTGTTACTTCCATAATATCAGTCTTCAGCTGTGGCAGTATCACAGAAAGTGAATGCAGCATTAGAATCGCGTCAACCTGCACATAGAGAGGAAGCTGAAGTATCAGTTACTACGTTTCGAACACGACTCTGCAATTTAATGTCATAAACCCTAAAGTAATATCGAAGTAACAAAAACCGTTGAAGTACTTACCAAAGGAGAAAGCAACCCATCTACCCTTTATCCGAAGTACCAACATTGTGCTGCTTTAACATTGTTACTTCCATAATCTCAGTCTTCAGCTGAGGCAGTATCACAGAAAGTGAAGGCAGCACTAGAACCGCGTCAACCTGCTGATAGAGAGGAAGACGAACTATCAGTTACTACGTTTCGAACACGACTCTGCAATTTAATGTCATAAACCCTAAAGTAATATCGAAGTAACAAAAAACGTTGAAGTACTTACCAAAGGAGAAAGCAACCCATCTACCCATTATTCGAAGTACCAACATTGTGCTGCTTTAACATTGTTACTTCCATAATATCAGTCTTCAGCTGTGGCAGTATCACAGAAAGTGAATGCAGCATTAGAATCGCGTCAACCTGCTGATAGAGAGGAAGCCGAAGTATCAGTTACTACGTTTCGAACACGACTCTGCAATTTAATTTCATAAACCCTAAAGTAATATCGAAGTAAAAAAAACGTTGAAATAATTACCAAAGGAGAAAGCATCCCATCAACCATTTATCCGAGGTACCAACATTGTGCTGCTTTAACATTGTTACTTCCATAATCTCAGTCTTCAGCTGAGGCAGTATCACAGATAGTGAATGCAGCACTAGAATCGCGTCAACCTGCTAATAGAGAGGAAGCCGAAGTAACAGTTACGACGTTTCGAACACGACTCTGCAATTTAATGTCATAAACCCTAAAGTATTATCGAAGTAACAAAAAACAATGAAGTACTTACCAAAGGAGAAAGCAACCCATCTACCCTTTATCCGAAGTACCAACATTGTGCTGCTTTAACATTGTTTCTTCCATAATCTCAGCCTTCAGCTGAGGCAATATCACAGAAAGTGAAGGCAGCATTAGAATCGCGTCAACCTGCTGATGAAGAGGAAGCCGAAGTATCAGTTACTACGTTTCGAACATGACTCTTCAATTTAATGTCATAAACCCTAAAGTAATATCGAAGTAACAAAAAACGTTGAAGTACTTACCAAAGGAGAAAGCAACCCCTCTACCCTTTATCCGAAGTACCAACATTGTGCTGCTTTAACATTGTTACTTCCATAATCTCAGTCTTCAGCTGAGGCAGTATCACAGAAAGTGAATGCTGCATTAGAATCTCGTCAACCTGCTAATAGAGAGGAAGCCGAAGTATCAGTTACTACGTTTCGAACACGACTCTGCAATTTAATGTCATAAACCCTAAAGTAATATCGAAGTAACAAAAAACGTTGAAGTACTTACCAAAGGAGAAAGCAACCAATCTACCCTTTATCTGAAGTACCAACATTGTGCTGCTTTAACATTGTTACTTCCATAATCTCAGTCTTTAGCTGAGGCAGTATCACAGAAAGTGAATGCAGCACTAGAATCGCGTCAACCTGCTGATAGAGAGGAAGACGAAGTATCAGTTACTACGTTTCGAACACGACTCTGCAATTTAATGTCATAAACCCTAAAGTAATATCGAAGTAACAAAAAACGTTGAAGTACTTTCCAAAGGAGAAAGCATCCCATCTACCCTTTATCCGAAGTACCAACATTGTGCTGCTTTAACATTGTTACTTCCATAACATCAGTCTTCAGCTGTGGCAGTATCACAGAAAGTGAATGCAGCATTAGAATCGCGTCAACCTGCACATAGAGAGGAAGCTGAAGTATCAGTTACTACGTTTCGAACACGACTCCGCAATTTAATGTCATAAACCCTAAAGTAATATCGAAGTAACAAAAACCGTTGAAGTACTTACCAAAGGAGAAAGCAACCCATCTACCCTTTATCCGAAGTACCAACATTGTGCTGCTTTAACATTGTTACTTCCATAATCTCAGTCTTCAGCTGAGGCAATATCACAGAAAGTGAATGAAGCACTAGAATCGCGTAGACCCGCTGATAGAGAGGAAGCCGAAGTATCAGTTACTACGTTTCGAACACGATTCTGCAATTTAATGTCATAAACCCCTAAGTAATATCGAAGTAACAAAAAACGTTGAAGTACTTACCAAAGGAGAAAGCAACCCATCTACCCTTTATCCAAAATACCAACATTGTGCTGCTTGAACATTGTTACTTCCATAATCTCAGTCTTCAGCTGAGGCAGTATCACAGAAAGTGAATGCTGCATTAGAATCTCGTCAACCTGCTAATAGAGAGGAAGCCGAAGTATCAGTTACTACGTTTCGAACACGACTCTGCAATTTAATGCCATAAAACATAAAGTAATATCGAAGTAACAAAAAACGTTGAAGTACTTACCAAAGGAGAAAGCAACCCATCTACCCTTTATCTGAAGTACCAACATTGTGCTGCTGTAACATTGTTACTTCCATAATCTCAGTCTTTAGCTGAGGCAGTATCACAGAAAGTGAATGCAGCACCAGAATCGCGTCAACCTGCTGATAGGGAGGAAGACGAAGTATCAGTTACTACGTTTCGAACACGACTCTGCAATTTAATGTCATAAACCCTAAAGTAATATCGAAGTAACAAAAAACGTTGAAGTACTTACCAAAGGAGAAAGCATCCCATCTACCCTTTATCCGAAGTTCCAACATTGTGCTGCTTTAACATTGTTACTTCCATAATATCAGTCTTCAGCTGTGGCAGTATCACAGAAAGTGAATGCAGCATTAGAATCGCGTCAACCTGCACATAGAGAGGAAGCTGAAGTATCAGTTACTACGTTTCGAACACGTCTCTGCAATTTAACGTCATAAACCCTGAAGTAATATCGAAGTAACAAAAAACGTTGAAGTACTTACCAAAGGAGAAAGCAACCCATCTACCCTTTATCCGAAGTACCAACATTGTGCTGCTTTAACATTGTTACTTCCATAATCTCAGTCTTCAGCTGAGGCAGTATCACAGGAAGTGAATGCAGCATTAGAATCGCGTCAACCTGCTGATAGAGAGGAAGCCGAAGTATCAGTTACTACGTTTCGAACACGACTCTGCAATTTTTGTCATAAACCCTAAAGTAATATCGAAGTAACAAAAAACGTTGAAGTACTTACAAAAGGAGAAAGCAACCCATCTACCCTTTATCCGAAGTACCAACATTGTGCTGCTTTAACATAGTTACTTCCATAATCTCAGTCTTCAGCTGAGGCAGTATCACAGAAAGTGAATGCAGCACTAGAATCGCGTCAACCTGAGGATAGAGAGGAAGCCGAAGTATCAGTTACTACGTTTCCAACACGACTCTGCAATTTAATGTCATAAACCCTAAAGTAATATCGAAGTAACAAAAAACGTTGAAGTACTTACCAAAGGAGAAAGCAACCCATCTACCCTTTATCCGAAATACTAACATTGTGCTGCTTGAACATTGTTACTTCCATAATCTCAGTCTTCAGCTGAGGCAGTATCACAGAAAGTGAATGCTGCATTAGAATCTCGTCAACCTGCTAATAGAGAGGAAGCCGAAGTATCAGTTACTACGTTTCGAACACGACTCTGCAATTTAATGTCATAAACCCTAAAGTAATATCGAAGTAACAAAAAACGTTGAAGTACTTACCAAAGGAGAAAGCAACCCATCTACCCTTTATCTGAAGTACCAACATTGTGCTGCTGTAACATTGTTACTTCCATAATCTCAGTCTTTAGCTGAGGCAGTATCACAGAAAGTGAATGCAGCATTAGAATCGCGTCAACCTGCTGATAGAGAGGAAGGCAAAGTATCAGTTACGACGTTTCGAACGCGACTCTACAATTTAATGTCATAAACCCTAAAGTAATATCGAAGTAACAAAAAACGTTGAAGTACTTACCAAAGGAGAAAGCAACCCATTTACCCTTCATCCGAAGTACCAACATTGTGCTGCTTTAACATTGTTACTTCCATAATCTCAGTCTTCAGCTGAGGCAGTATCACAGAAAGTGAATGCAGCACTAGAATCCCGTCAACCTGCTGATAGAGAGGAAGCCGAAGTATCAGTTACTACGTTTCGCCCACACGACTCTGCAATTTAATGTCATAAACCCTAAAGTAATATCGAAGTAACAAAAAACGTTGAAGTACTTACCAAAGGAGAAAGCAACCCATCTACCCTTTATCCGGAGTACCAACATTGTGCTACTTTAACATTGTTACTTCCATAATCTCAGTCTTCAACTGAGGCAGTATCACAGAAAGTGAATGCAGCATTAGAATCGCGTCAACCTGCTGATAGAGAGGAAGCCGAAGTATCAGTTACTACGTTTCGAACATGACTCTGCAAATTTATGTCATAAACCCTAAAGTAATATCGAAGTAACAAAAAACATTGAAGTACTTACCAAAGGAGAAAGCATCCCATTTACCCTTTATCTGAAGTACCAACATTGTGCTGCTTTAACATTGTTACTTCCATAATCTCAGTCTTCAGCAGAGGCAGTATCACAGAAAGTGAATGCAGCACTAGAATCGCGTCAACCTGCTGATAGAGAGGAAGCCGAAGTAACAGTTACTACGTTTCGAACGCGACACTGCAATTTAATGTCATAAACCCTAAAGTAATATCGAATTAACAAAAAACGTTGAAGTACTTACCAAAGGAGAAAGCAACCCATCTACCCTTTATCCGAAGTACCAACATTGTGCTACTTTAACATTGTTACTTCCATAATCTCGGTCTTCAACTGAGGCAGTATCACAGAAAGTGAATGCAGCATTAGAATCGAGTCAACCTGCTGATAGAGAGGAAGCCGAAGTATCAGTTAATACGTTTCGAACATGAATCTGCAATTTTATGTCATAAACCCTAAAGTAATATCGAAGTAACAAAAAACGATGAAGTACTTACCAAAGGAGAAAGCAACCCATCTACCCTTTATCCGAAGTACCAACATTGTGCTGCTTTAACATTGTTACTTCCATAATCTCAGTCTTCAGCTATGGCAGTATCACAGAAAGTGAATGCAGCATTAGAATCGCGTGAACCTGCTATTAGAGAGGAAGCCAAAGTATCAGTTACTACGTTTCGAACACCTCTCTGCAATATAATGTCATAAACCCTAAAGTAATATTGAAGTAACAAAAAACGTTGAAGTACTTACCAAAGGGAAAGCAACCCATCTACCCTTTATCCGAAGTTCAAAATTGTGCTGCTTTAGCATTGTTACTTCCATAATCTCAGTCTTCAGCTGAGGCAGTATCACAGAAAGTGAACAGCACTAGAATCGCGTCAACCTGCTGATAGAGAGGAAGCCGAAGTTTCAGTTACTACGTTTCGCCCACACGACTCTGCAATTTAATGTCATAAACCCTAAAGTATTATCGAAGTAACAAAAAACGTTGTAGTACTTACCAAAGGAGAAAGCAACCCATCTACCCTTTATCCGAAGTACCAACATTGTGCTACTTTAACATTGTTACTTCCATAATCTCAGTCTTCAGCTGAGGCAGTATCACAGAAAGTGAATGCTGCATTAGAATCTCGTCAACCTGCTAATAGAGAGGTAGCCGAAGTATCAGTTACTACGTTTCGAACACGACTCTGCAATTTAATGTCATAAACCCTAAAGTAATATCGAAGTAACAAAAAACGTTGAAGTACTTACCAAAGGAGAAAGCAACCAATCTACGCTTTATCTGAAGTACCAACATTGTGCTGCTTTAACATTGTTACTTCCATAATCTCAGTCTTTAGCTGAGGCAGTATCACAGAAAGTGAATGCAGCACTAGAATCGCGTCAACCTGCTGATAGAGAGGAAAACGAAGTATCAGTTACTACGTTTCGAACACGACTCTGCAATTTAATGTCATAAACCCTAAAGTAATATCGAAGTAACAAAAAACGTTAAAGTACTTACCAAAGGAGAAAGCATCCCATCTACCCTTTATCCGAAGTACCAACATTGTGCTGCTTTAACATTGTTACTTCCATAATATCAGTCTTCAGCTGTGGCAGTATCACAGAAAGTGAATGCAGCATTAGAATCGCGTCAACCTGCACATAGAGAGGAAGCTGAAGTATCAGTTACTACGTTTCGAACACGACTCTGCAATTTAATGTCATAAACCCTAAAGTAATATCGAAGTAACAAAAACCGTTGAAGTACTTACCAAAGGAGAAAGCAACCCATCTACCCTTTATCCGAAGTACCAACATTGTGCTGCTTTAACATTGTTACTTCCATAATCTCAGTCTTCAGCTGAGGCAGTATCACAGAAAGTGAAGGCAGCACTAGAACCGCGTCAACCTGCTGATAGAGAGGAAGACGAACTATCAGTTACTACGTTTCGAACACGACTCTGCAATTTAATGTTATAAACCCTAAAGTAATATCGAAGTAACAAAAAACGTTGAAGTACTTACCAAAGGAGAAAGCAACCCATCTACCCTTTATCCGAAGTACCAACATTGTGCTGCTTTAACAATGTTACTTCCATAATCTCAGTCTTCAGCTGAGGCAGTATCACAGAAAGTTAATGCAGCATTAGAATCGCGTCAACCTGCTGATGAAGAGGAAGCCGAAGTATCAGTTACTACGTTTCGAACATGACTCTTCAATTTAATGTCATAAACCCTAAAGTAATATCGAAGTAACAAAAAACGTTGAAGTACTTACCAAAGGAGAAAGCAACCCCTCTACCCTTTATCCGAAGTACCAACATTGTGCTGCTTTAACATTGTTACTTCCATAATCTCAGTCTTCAGCTGAGGCAGTATCACAGAAAGTGAATGCAGCATTAGAGTCGCGTCAACCTGCTGATGAAGAGGAAGCCGAAGGATCAGTTACTACGTTTCGAACACGACTCTTCAATTTAATGTCATAAACCCTAAAGTAATATCGAAGTAACAAAAAACGTTGAAGTACTTACCAAAGGAGAAAGCAACCCATCTACCCTTTATCCGAAATACCAACATTGAGCTGCTTTAACATTGTTACTTCCATAATCTCAGTCTTCAGCTGAGGCAGTATCACAGAAAGTGAATGCTGCATTAGAATCTCGTCAACCTGCTAATAGAGAGGAAGCCGAAGTATCAGTTACTACGTTTCGAACACGACTCTGCAATTTAATGTCATAAACCCTAAAGTAATATCGAAGTAACAAAAAACGTTGAAGTACTTACCAAAGGAGAAGGCAACCAATCTACGCTTTATCTGAAGTACCAACATTGTGCTGCTTTAACATTGTTACTTCCATAATCTCAGTCTTTAGCTGAGGCAGTATCACAGAAAGTGAATGCAGCACTAGAATCGCGTCAACCTGCTCATAGAGAGGAAAACGAAGTATCAGTTACTACGTTTCGAACACGACTCTGCAATTTAATGTCATAAACCCTAAAGTAATATCGAAGTAACAAAAAACGTTAAAGTACTTACCAAAGGAGAAAGCATCCCATCTACCCTTTATCCGAAGTACCAACATTGTGCTGCTTTAACATTGTTACTTCCATAATCTCAGTCTTCAGGTGAGGCAGTATCACAGAAAGTGAATGCAGCATTAGAATCGCGTCAACCTGCTGATGGAGAGGAAGCCGAAGTATCCGTTACTACGTTTCGAACACGACTCTGCAATTTAATGTCATAAACCCTAAAGTAATATCGAAGTAACAAAAAACGTTGAAGTACTTACCAAAGGAGAAAGCAACCCATCTACCCTTTATCCGAAGTACCAACATTGTGCTGCTTTAACATTGTTACTTCCATAATCTCAGTCTTCAGCTGAGGCAATATCACAGAAAGTGAATGAAGCACTAGAATCGCGTAGACCCGCTGATAGAGAGGAAGCCGAAGTATCAGTTACTACGTTTCGAACACGACTTTGCAATGTAATGTCATAAACCCTAAAGTAATATCGAAGTAACAAAAAACGTTGAAGTACTTACCAAAGGAGAAAGCAACCCATCTACCCTTTATCCGAAGTACCAACATTGTGCTGCTTTAACATTGTTACTTCCATAATCTCAGTCTTCAGCTGAGGCAGTATCACAGAAAGTGAATGCAGCATTAGAATCGCGTCAACCTGCTGATAGAGAGGAAGCCGAAGTATCAGTTACTACGTTTCGAACACGACTCTGCAATTTAATTTCATAAACCCTAAAGTAATATCGAAGTAACAAAAAACGTTGAAATAATTACCAAAGGAGAAAGCATCCCATCTACCATTTATCGGAAGTACCAACATTGTGCTGCTTTAACATTTTTACTTCCATAATCTCAGTCTTCAGCTGAGGCAGTATCACAGATAGTGAATGCAGCACTAGAATCGCGTCAACCTGCTAATAGAGAGGAAGCCGAAGTAACAGTTACGACGTTTCGAACACGACTCTGCAATTTAATGTCATAAACCCTAAAGTATTATCGAAGTAACAAAAAACAATGAAGTACTTACCAAAGGAGAAGGCAACCCATCTACCCTTTATCCGAAGTACCAACATTGTGCTGCTTTAACATTGTTTCTTCCATAATCTCAGCCTTCAGCTGAGGCAATATCACAGAAAGTGAATGAAGCACTAGAATCGCGTAGACCCGCTGATAGAGAGGAGGCCGAAGTATCAGTTACTACGTTTCGAACACGACTATGGAATTTAATGTTATAAACCCTAAAGTAATATCGAAGTAACAAAAAACGTTGAAGTACTTACCAAAGGAGAAAGCAACCCATCTACCCTTTATCCGAAGTACCAACATTGTGCTGCTTTAACAATGTTACTTCCATAATCTCAGTCTTCAGCTGAGGCAGTATCACAGAAAGTGAATGCAGCATTAGAATCGCGTCAACCTGCTGATGAAGAGGAAGCCGAAGTATCAGTTACTACGTTTCGAACATGACTCTTCAATTTAATGTCATAAACCCTAAAGTAATATCGAAGTAACAAAAAACGTTGAAGTACTTACCAAAGGAGAAAGCAACCCCTCTACCCTTTATCCGAAGTACCAACATTGTGCTGCTTTAACATTGTTACTTCCATAATCTCAGTCTTCAGCTGAGGCAGTATCACAGAAAGTGAATGCAGCATTAGAATCGCGTCAACCTGCTGATGAAGAGGAAGCCGAAGTATCAGTTACTACGTTTCGAACACGACTCTTCAATTTAATGTCATAAACCCTAAAGTAATATCGAAGTAACAAAAAACGTTGAAGTACTTACCAAAGGAGAAAGCAACCCATCTACCCTTTATCCGAAGTACCAACATTGTGCTGCTTTAACATTGTTACTTCCATAATCTCAGTCTTCAGCTGAGGCAGTATCATAGAAAGTGAATGCAGCATTAGAATCGCGTCAACCTGCTAATAGAGAGGAAGCCAAGTATCAGTAACTACTTTTCGAACACGTCTCTGCAATTTAATGTCATAAACCCCAAAGTAATATCGAAGTAACAAAAAACGTTGAAGTACTTACCAAAGGAGAAAGCAACCCATCTACCCTTTATCCGAAATACCAACATTGAGCTGCTTTAACATTGTTACTTCCATAATCTCAGTCTTCAGCTGAGGCAGTATCACAGAAAGTGAATGCTGCATTAGAATCTCATCAACCTGCTAATAGAGAAGAAGCCGAAGTATCAGTTACTACGTTTCGAACACGACTCTGCAATTTAATGTCATAAACCCTAAAGTAATAACGAAGTAACAAAAAACGTTGAAGTACTTACCAAAGGAGAAAGCAACCCCTCTACCCTTTATCCGAAGTACCAACATTGTGCTGCTTTAACATTGTTACTTCCATAATCTCAGTCTTCAGCTGAGGCAGTATCACAGAAAGTGAATGCAGCACTAGAATCGCGTCAACCTGCCGATAGAGAGGAAGCTGAAGTATCAGTTACTACGTTTCGAACACGACTCTGCAATTTAATGTCATAAACCCTAAAGTAATATCGAAGTAACAAAAAACGTTGAAGTACTTACCAAAGGAGAAAGCAACCCATCTACCCTTTATCCGAAGTACCAACATTGTGCTGCTTTAACATTGTTACTTCCATAATCTCAGTCTTCAGCTGAGGCAATATCACAGAAAGTGAATGAAGCACTAGAATCGCGTAGACCCGCTGATAGAGAGGAAGCCGAAGTATCAGTTACTACGTTTCGAACACGACTTTGCAATGTAATGTCATAAACCCTAAAGTAATATCGAAGTAACAAAAAACGTTGAAGTACTTACCAAAGGAGAAAGCAACCCATCTACCCTTTATCCGAAGTACCAACATTGTGCTGCTTTAACATTGTTACTTCCATAATCTCAGTCTTCAGCTGAGGCAGTATCACAGAAAGTGAATGCAGCATTAGAATCGCGTCAACCTGCTGATAGAGAGGAAGCCGAAGTATCAGTTACTACGTTTCGAACACGACTCTGCAATTTAATTTCATAAACCCTAAAGTAATATCGAAGTAACAAAAAACGTTGAAATAATTACCAAAGGAGAAAGCATCCCATCTACCATTTATCGGAAGTACCAACATTGTGCTGCTTTAACATTTTTACTTCCATAATCTCAGTCTTCAGCTGAGGCAGTATCACAGATAGTGAATGCAGCACTAGAATCGCGTCAACCTGCTAATAGAGAGGAAGCCGAAGTAACAGTTACGACGTTTCGAACACGACTCTGCAATTTAATGTCATAAACCCTAAAGTATTATCGAAGTAACAAAAAACAATGAAGTACTTACCAAAGGAGAAGGCAACCCATCTACCCTTTATCCGAAGTACCAACATTGTGCTGCTTTAACATTGTTTCTTCCATAATCTCAGCCTTCAGCTGAGGCAATATCACAGAAAGTGAATGAAGCACTAGAATCGCGTAGACCCGCTGATAGAGAGGAGGCCGAAGTATCAGTTACTACGTTTCGAACACGACTATGGAATTTAATGTTATAAACCCTAAAGTAATATCGAAGTAACAAAAAACGTTGAAGTACTTACCAAAGGAGAAAGCAACCCATCTACCCTTTATCCGAAGTACCAACATTGTGCTGCTTTAACAATGTTACTTCCATAATCTCAGTCTTCAGCTGAGGCAGTATCACAGAAAGTGAATGCAGCATTAGAATCGCGTCAACCTGCTGATGAAGAGGAAGCCGAAGTATCAGTTACTACGTTTCGAACATGACTCTTCAATTTAATGTCATAAACCCTAAAGTAATATCGAAGTAACAAAAAACGTTGAAGTACTTACCAAAGGAGAAAGCAACCCCTCTACCCTTTATCCGAAGTACCAACATTGTGCTGCTTTAACATTGTTACTTCCATAATCTCAGTCTTCAGCTGAGGCAGTATCACAGAAAGTGAATGCAGCATTAGAATCGCGTCAACCTGCTGATGAAGAGGAATCCGAAGTATCAGTTACTACGTTTCGAACACGACTCTTCAATTTAATGTCATAAACCCTAAAGTAATATCGAAGTAACAAAAAACGTTGAAGTACTTACCAAAGGAGAAAGCAACCCATCTACCCTTTATCCGAAGTACCAACATTGTGCTGCTTTAACATTGTTACTTCCATAATCTCAGTCTTCAGCTGAGGCAGTATCACAGAAAGTGAATGCAGCATTAGAATCGCGTCAACCTGCTAATAGAGAGGAAGCCAAGTATCAGTAACTACTTTTCGAACACGTCTCTGCAATTTAATGTCATAAACCCCAAAGTAATATCGAAGTAACAAAAAACGTTGAAGTACTTACCAAAGGAGAAAGCAACCCATCTACCCTTTATCCGAAATACCAACATTGAGCTGCTTTAACATTGTTACTTCCATAATCTCAGTCCTCAGCTGAGGCAGTATCACAGAAAGTGAATGCTGCATTAGAATCTCGTCAACCTGCTAATAGAGAAGAAGCCGAAGTATCAGTTACTACGTTTCGAACACGACTCTGCAATTTAATGTCATAAACCCTAAAGTAATAACGAAGTAACAAAAAACGTTGAAGTACTTACCAAAGGAGAAAGCAACCAATCTACCCTTTATCTGAAGTACCAACATTGTGCTGCTTTAACATTGTTACTTCCATAATCTCAGTCTTTAGCTGAGGCAGTATCACAGAAAGTGAATGCAGCACTAGAATCGCATCAACCTGCTGATAGAGAGGAAGACGAAGTATCAGTTACTACGTTTCGAACACGACTCTGCAATTTAATGTCATAAACCCTAAAGTAATATCGAAGTAACAAAAAACGTTTAAGTACTTACCAAAGGAGAAAGCATCCCATCTACCCTTTATCCGAAGTACCAACATTGTGCTGCTTTAACATTCTTACTTCCATAATATCAGTCTTCAGCTGTGGCAGTATCACAGAAAGTGAATGCAGCATTAGAATCGCGTCAACCTGCCGATAGAGAGGAAGCTGAAGTATCAGTTACTACGTTTCGAACACGACTCTGCAATTTAATGTCATAAACCCTAAAGTAATATCGAAGTAACAAAAACCGTTGAAGTACTTACCAAAGGAGAAAGCAACCCATCTACCCTTTATCCGAAGTACCAACATTGTGCTGCTTTAACAATGTTACTTCCATAATCTCAGTCTTCAGCTGAGGCAGTATCACAGAAAGTGAATGCAGCATTAGAATCGCGTCAACCTGCTGATGAAGAGGAAGCCGAAGTATCAGTTACTACGTTTCGAACATGACTCTTCAATTTAATGTCATAAACCCTAAAGTAATATCGAAGTAACAAAAAACGTTGAAGTACTTACCAAAGGAGAAAGCAACCCCTCTACCGTTTATCCGAAGTACCAACATTGTGCTGCTTTAACATTGTTACTTCCATAATCTCAGTCTTCAGCTGAGGCAGTATCACAGAAAGTGAATGCAGCATTAGAATCGCGTCAACCTGCTGATGAAGAGGAAGCCGAAGTATCAGTTACTACGTTTCGAACATGACTCTTCAATTTATTGTCATAAACCCTAAAGTAATATCGAAGTAACAAAAAACGTTGAAGTACTTACCAAAGGAGAAAGCAACCCATCTACCCTTTATCCGAAATACCAACATTGAGCTGCTTTAACATTGTTACTTCCATAACCTCAGTCTTCAGCTGAGGCAGTATCACAGAAAGTGAATGCTGCATTAGAATCTCGTCAACCTGCTAATAGAGAGGAAGCCGAAGTATCAGTTACTACGTTTCGAACACGACTCTGCAATTTAATGTCATAAACCCTAAATTAATATCGAAGTAACAAAAAACGTTGAAGTACTTACCAAAGGAGAAAGCAACCAATCTACGCTTTATCTGAAGTACCAACATTGTGCTGCTTTAACATTGTTACTTCCATAATCTCAGTCTTTAGCTGAGGCAGTATCACAGAAAGTGAATGCAGCACTAGAATCGCGTCAACCTGCTGATAGAGAGGAAAACGAAGTATCAGTTACTACGTTTCGAACACGACTCTGCAATTTAATGTCATAAACCCTAAAGTAATATCGAAGTAACAAAAAACGTTAAAGTACTTACCAAAGGAGAAAGCATCCCATCTACCCTTTATCCGAAGTACCAACATTGTGCTGCTTTAACATTGTTACTTCCATAATATCAGTCTTCAGCTGTGGCAGTATCACAGAAAGTGAATGCAGCATTAGAATCGCGTCAACCTGCACATAGAGAGGAAGCTGAAGTATCAGTTACTACGTTTCGAACACGACTCTGCAATTTAATGTCATAAACCCTAAAGTAATATCGAAGTAACAAAAACCGTTGAAGTACTTACCAAAGGAGAAAGCAACCAATCTACCCTTTATTCTAAGTACCAACATTGTGCTGCTTTAACGTTGTTACTTCCATAATCTCAGTCTTCAGCTGAGGCAGTATCACAGAAAGTGAATGCAGCATTAGAATCGCGTCAACCTGCTGATAGAGAGGAAGCCGAAGTATCAGTTACTACGTTTCGAACACGACTCTGCAATTTAATTTCATAAACCCTAAAGTAATATCGAAGTAACAAAAAACGTTGAAATAATTACCAAAGGAGAAAGCATCCCATCTACCATTTATCCGAAGTACCAACATTGTGCTGCTTTAACATTTTTACTTCCATAATCTCAGTCTTCAGCTGAGGCAGTATCACAGATAGTGAATGCAGCACTAGAATCGCGTCAACCTGCTAATAGAGAGGAAGCCGAAGTAACAGTTACGACGTTTCGAACACGACTCTGCAATTTAATGTCATAAACCCTAAAGTATTATCGAAGTAACAAAAAACAATGAAGTACTTACCAAAGGAGAAGGCAACCCATCTACCCTTTATCCGAAGTACCTACATTGTGCTGCTTTAACATTGTTTCTTCCATAATCTCAGCCTTCAGCTGAGGCAATATCACAGAAAGTGAATGAAGCACTAGAATCGCGTAGACCCGCTGATAGAGAGGAGGCCGAAGTATCAGTTACTACGTTTCGAACACGACTATGCAATTTAATGTTATAAACCCTAAAGTAATATCGAAGTAACAAATAACGTTGAAGTACTTACCAAAGGAGAAAGCAACCCATCTACCCTTTATCCGAAGTACCAACATTGTGCTGCTTTAACATTGTTACTTCCATAATCTCAGTCTTCAGCTGAGGCAGTATCACAGAAAGTGAATGCAGCATTAGAATCGCGTCAACCTGCTGATGAAGAGGAAGCCGAAGTATCAGTTACTACGTTTCGAACACGACTCTTCAATTTAATGTCATAAACCCTAAAGTAATATCGAAGTAACAAAAAACGTTGAAGTACTTACCAAAGGAGAAAGCAACCCATCTACCCTTTATCCGAAGTACCAACATTGTGCTGCTTTAACATTGTTACTTCCATAATCTCAGTCTTCAGCTGAGGCAGTATCACAGAAAGTGAATGCAGCATTAGAATCGCGTCAACCTGCTAATAGAGAGGAAGCCAAGTATCAGTAACTACTTTTCGAACACGTCTCTGCAATTTAATGTCATAAACCCCAAAGTAATATCGAAGTAACAAAAAACGTTGAAGTACTTACCAAAGGAGAAAGCAACCCATCTACCCTTTATCCGAAATACCAACATTGAGCTGCTTTAACATTGTTACTTCCATAATCTCAGACTTCAGCTGAGGCAGTATCACAGAAAGTGAATGCTGCATTAGAATCTCGTCAACCTGCTAATAGAGAGGAAGCCGAAGTATCAGTTACTACGTTTCGAACACGACTCTGCAATTTAATGTCATAAACCCTAAAGTAATAACGAAGTAACAAAAAAAGTTGAAGTACTTACCAAAGGAGAAAGCAACCAATCTACCCTTTATCTGAAGTACCAACATTGTGCTGCTTTAACATTGTTACTTCCATAATCTCAGTCTTTAGCTGAGGCAGTATCACAGAAAGTGAATGCAGCACTAGAATCGCGTCAACCTGCTGATAGAGAGGAAGACGAAGTATCAGTTACTACGTTTCGAACACGACTCTGCAATTTAATGTCATAAACCCTAAAGTAATATCGAAGTAACAAAAAACGTTGAAGTACTTACCAAAGGAGAAAGCATCCCATCTACCCTTTATCCGAAGTACCAACATTGTGCTGCTTTAACATTCTTACTTCCATAATATCAGTCTTCAGCTGTGGCAGTATCACAGAAAGTGAATGCAGCATTAGAATCGCGTCAACCTGCCGATAGAGAGGAAGCTGAAGTATCAGTTACTACGTTTCGAACACGACTCTGCAATTTAATGTCATAAACCCTAAAGTAATATCGAAGTAACAAAAACCGTTGAAGTACTTACCAAAGGAGAAAGCAACCCATCTACCCTTTATCCGAAGTACCAACATTGTGCTGCTTTAACATTGTTACTTCCATAATCTCAGTCTTCAGCTGAGGCAGTATCACAGAAAGTGAAGGCAGCACTAGAACCGCGTCAACCTGCTGATAGAGAAGAAGACGAACTATCAGTTACTACGTTTCGAACACGACTCTGCAATTTAATGTCATAAACCCTAAAGTAATATCGAAGTAACAAAAAACGTTGAAGTACTTACCAAAGGAGAAAGCAATCCATCTACCCTTTATTCGAAGTACCAACATTGTGCTGCTTTAACATTGTTACTTCCATAATCTCAGTCTTCAGCTGAGGCAGTATCACAGATAGTGAATGCAGCATTAGAATCGCGTCAACCTGCTGATAGAGAGGAAGCCGAAGTATCAGCAACTACTTTTCGAACACGACTCTGCAATTTAATGTCATAAACCCCAAAGTAATATCGAAGTAACAAAAAACGTTGAAGTACTTACCAAAGGAGAAAGCAACCCATCTATCCTTTATCCGAAATACCAACATTGAGCTGCTTTAACATTGTTACTTCCATAATCTCAGTCTTCAGCTGAGGCAGTATCACAGAAAGTGAATGCTGCATTAGAATCTCGTCAACCTGCTAATAGAGAGGAAGCCGAAGTATCAGTTACTACGTTTCGAACACGACTCTGCAATTTAATGTCATAAACCCTAAAGTAATATCGAAGTAACAAAAAACGTTGAAGTACTTACCAAAGGAGAAAGCAACCAATCTACGCTTTATCTGAAGTACCAACATTGTGCTGCTTTAACATTTTTACTTCCATAATCTCAGTCTTCAGCTGAGGCAGTATCACAGATAGTGAATGCAGCACTAGAATCGCGTCAACCTGCTAATAGAGAGGAAGCTGAAGTAACAGTTACGACGTTTCGAACACGACTCTGCAATTTAATGTCATAAACCCTAAAGTATTATCGAAGTAACAAAAAACAATGAAGTACTTACCAAAGGAGAAGGCAACCCATCTACCCTTTATCCGAAGTACCAACATTGTGCTGCTTTAACATTGTTTCTTCCATAATCTCAGCCTTCAGCTGAGGCAATATCACAGAAAGTGAATGAAGCACTAGAATCGCGTAGACCCGCTGATAGAGAAGAGGCCGAAGTATCAGTTACTACGTTTCAAACACGACTATGCAATTTAATGTTATAAACCCTAAAGTAATATTGAAGTAACAAAAAACGTTGAAGTACTTACCAAAGGAGAAAGCAACCCATCTACCCTTTATCCGAAGTACCAACATTGTGCTGCTTTAACAATGTTACTTCCATAATCTCAGTCTTCAGCTGAGGCAGTATCACAGAAAGTGAATGCAGCATTAGAATCGCGTCAACCTGCTGATGAAGAGGAAGCCGAAGTATCAGTTACTACGTTTCGAACATGACTCTTCAATTTAATGTCATAAACCCTAAAGTAATATCGAAGTAACAAAAAACGTTGAAGTACTTACCAAAGGAGAAAGCAACCCCTCTACCCTTTATCCGAAGTACCAACATTGTGCTGCTTTAACATTGTTACTTCCATAATCTCAGTCTTCAGCTGAGGCAGTATCGCAGAAAGTGAATGCAGCATTAGAATCGCGTCAACCTGCTGATGAAGAGGAAGCCGAAGTATCAGTTACTACGTTTCGAACACGACTCTTCAATTTAATGTCATAAACCCTAAAGTAATATCGAAGTAACAAAAAACGTTGAAGTACTTACCAAAGGAGAAAGCAACCCATCTACCCTTTATCCGAAGTACCAACATTGTGCTGCTTTAACATTGTTACTTCCATAATCTCAGTCTTCAGCTGAGGCAGTATCACAGAAAGTGAATGCAGCATTAGAATCGCGTCAACCTGCTAATAGAGAGGAAGCCAAGTATCAGTAACTACTTTTCGAACACGTCTCTGCAATTTAATGCCATAAACCCCAAAGTAATACCGAAGTAACAAAAAACGTTGAAGTACGTACCAAAGGAGAAAGCAACCCATCTACCCTTTATCCGAAATACCAACATTGAGCTGCTTTAACATTGTTACTTCCATAATCTCAGTCTTCAGCTGAGGCAGTATCACAGAAAGAGAATGCTGCATTAGAATCTCGTCAACCTGCCAATAGAGAGGAAGCCGAAGTATCAGTTACTACGTTTCGAACACGACTCTGCAATTTAATGTCATAAACCCTAAAGTAATAACGAAGTAACAAAAACCGTTGAAGTACTTACCAAAGGAGAAAGCAACCAATCTACCCTTTATCCGAAGTACCAACATTGTGCTGCTTTAACATTGTTACTTCCATAATCTCAGTCTTCAGCTGAGGCAGTATCACAGAAAGTGAAGGCAGCACTAGAACCGCGTCAATCTGCTGATAGAGAGGAAGACGAACTATCAGTTACTACGTTTCGAACACGACTCTGCAATTTAATGTCATAAACCCTAAAGTAATATCGAAGTAACAAAAAACGTTGAAGTACTTACCAAAGGAGAAAGCAACCCATCTACCCTTTATTCGAAGTACCAACATTGTGCTGCTTTAACATTGTAACTTCCATAATCTCAGTCTTCAGCTGAGGCAGTATCACAGAAAGTGAATGCAGCATTAGAATCGCGTCTACCTGCTGATAGAGAGGAAGCCGAAGTATCAGTTACTACGTTTCGAACACGACTCTGCAATTTAATTTCATAAACCCTAAAGTAATATCGAAGTAACAAAAAACGTTGAAATAATTACCAAAGGAGAAAGCATCCCATCTACCATTTATCCGAAGTACCAACATTGTGCTGCTTTAACATTGTTACTTCCATAATCTCAGTCTTCAG
The DNA here is from genome assembly GCF_023864345.2 of Schistocerca serialis cubense. Classification (NCBI taxonomy): domain Eukaryota; kingdom Metazoa; phylum Arthropoda; class Insecta; order Orthoptera; family Acrididae; genus Schistocerca; species Schistocerca serialis. The sequence continues at coordinate 283,478,264 of NC_064638.1, read as the reverse complement.
CTGAGGCAGTATCACAGATAGTGAATGCAGCACTAGAATCGCGTCAACCTGCTAATAGAGAGGAAGCCGAAGTAACAGTTACGACGTTTCGAACACGACTCTGCAATTTAATGTCATAAACCCTAAAGTATTATCGAAGTAACAAAAAACAATGAAGTACTTACCAAACGAGAAAGCAACCCATCTACCCTTTATCCGAAGTACCAACATTGTGCTGCTTTAACATTGTTTCTTCCATAATCTCAGCCTTCAGCTGAGGCAATATCACAGAAAGTGAATGAAGCACTAGAATCGCGTAGACCCGCTGATAGAGAGGAGGCCGAAGTATCAGTTACTACGTTTTGAACACGACTATGCAATTTATTGTTATAAACCCTAAAGTAATATCGAAGTAACAAAAAACGTTGAAGTACTTACCAAAGGAGAAAGCAACCAATCTACCCTTTATCCGAAGTCCAACATTGTGCTGCTTTAACATTGTTACTTCCATAATCTCAGTCTTCAGCTGAGGCAGTATCACAGAAAGTGAATGCAGCATTAGAATCGCGTCAACCTGCTGATGAAGAGGAAGCTGAAGTATCAGTTACTACGTTTCGAACATGACTCTTCAATTTAATGTCATAAACCCTAAAGTAATATCGAAGTAACAAAAAACGTTGAAGTACTTACCAAAGGAGAAAGCAACCCCTCTACCCTTTATCCGAAGTACCAACATTGTGCTGCTTTAACATTGTTACTTCCATAATCTCAGTCTTCAGCTGAGGCAGTATCACAGAAAGTGAATGCAGCATTAGAATCGCGTCAACCTGCAGATGAAGAGGAAGCCGAAGTATCAGTTACTACGTTTCGAACACGACTATGCAATTTAATGTCATAAACTCTAAAGTAATATCGAAGTAACAAAAAACGTTGAAGTACTTACCAAAGGAGAAGGCAACCAATCTACCCTTTATCTGAAGTACCAACATTGTGCTGCTTTAACATTGTTACTTCCATAATCTCAGTCTTTAGCTGAGGCAGTATCACAGAAAGTGAATGCAGCACTAGAATCGCGTCAACCTGCTGATAGAGAGGAAGACGAAGTTTCAGTTACTACGTTTCGAACACGACTCTGCAATTTAATGTCATAAACCCTAAAGTAATATCGAAGTAACAAAAAACGTTGAAGTACTTTCCAAAGGAGAAAGCATCCCATCTACCCTTTATCCTAAGTACCAACATTGTGCTGCTTTAACATTGTTACTTCCATAACATCAGTCTTCAGCTGTGGCAGTATCACAGAAAGTGAATGCAGCATTAGAATCGCGTCAACCTGCACATAGAGAGGAAGCTGAAGTATCAGTTACTACGTTTCGAACACGACTCCGCAATTTAATGTCATAAACCCTAAAGTAATATCGAAGTAACAAAAACCGTTGAAGTACTTACCAAAGGAGAAAGCAACCCATCTACCCTTTATCCGAAGTACCAACATTGTGCTGCTTTAACAATGTTACTTCCATAATCTCAGCCTTCAGCTGAGGCAATATCACAGAAAGTGAATGAAGCACTAGAATCGCGTAGACCCGCTGATAGAGAGGAAGCCGAAGTGTCAGTTACTACGTTTCGAACACGACTCTGCAATTTAATGTCATAAACCCCCAAGTAATATCGAAGTAACAAAAAACGTTGAAGTACTTACCAAAGGAGAAAGCAACCCATCTACCCTTTATCCGAAATACCAACATTGTTCTGCTTGAACATTGTTACTTCCATAATCTCAGTCTTCAGCTGAGGCAGTATCACAGAAAGTGAATGCTGCATTAGAATCTCGTCAACCTGCTAATAGAGAGGAAGCCGAAGTATCAGTTACTACGTTTCGAACACGACTCTGCAATTTAATGCCATAAACCCTAAAGTAATATCGAAGTAACAAAAAACGTTGAAGTACTTACCAAAGGAGAAAGCAACCCATCTACCCTTTATCCGAAGTACCAACATTGTGCTGCTTTAACATTGTTACTTCCATAATCTCAGTCTTCAGCTGAGGCAGTATCACAGAAAGTGAATGCAGTATTAGAATCGCGTCAACCTGCTGATAGAGAGGAAGCCGAAGTATCAGTTACGACGTTTCGAACACGACTCTGCAATTTAATGTCATAAACCCTAAAGTAATATCGAAGTATCAAAGAACGTTGAAGTACTTACCAAAGGAGAAACCAACCCATCTACCCTTTATCCGAAGTACCAACATTGTGCTGCTTTAACATTGTTACTTCCATAATCTCAGTCTGCAACTGAGGCAGTATCACAGAAAGTGAATGCAGCTTTAGAATCGCGTCAACCTGCTGATAGAGAGGAAGCCGAAGTATCAGTTACTACGTTTCGAACACGACTCTGCAATTTTATGTCATAAACCCTAAAGTAATATCGAAGTAACAAAAAACGTTGAAGTACTTACAAAAGGAGAAAGCAACCCATCTACCCTTTATCCGAAGTACCAACATTGTTCTGCTTTAACATTGTTACTTCCATAATCTCAGTCTTCAGCTGAGGCAGTATCACAGAAAGTGAATGCAGCACTAGAATCGCGTCAACCTGAGGATAGAGAGGAAGCCGAAGTATCAGTTACTACGTTTCCAACACGACTCTGCAATTTAATGTCATAAACCCTAAAGTAATATCGAAGTAACAAAAAACGTTGAAGTACTTACCAAAGGAGAAAGCAACCCATCTACCCTTTATCCGAAATACCAACATTGTGCTGCTTGAACATTGTTACTTCCATAATCTCAGTCTTCAGCTGAGGCAGTATCACAGAAAGTGAATGCTGCATTAGAATCTCGTCAACCTGCTAATAGAGAGGAAGCCGAAGTATCAGTTACTACGTTACGAACACGCCTCTGCAATTTAATGTCATAAACCCTAAAGTAATATCGAAGTAACAAAAAACGTTGAAGTACTTACCAAAGGAGAAAGCAACCCATCTACCCTTTATCTGAAGTACCAACATTGTGCTGCTGTAACATTGTTACTTCCATAATCTCAGTCTTTAGCTGAGGCACTATCACAGAAAGTGAATGCAGCATTAGAATCGCGTCAACCTGCTGATAGGGAGGAAGACGAAGTATCAGTTACTACGTTTCGAACACGACTCTGCAATTTAATGTCATAAACCCTAAAGTAATATCGAAGTAACAAAAAACGTTGAAGTACTTACCAAAGGAGAAAGCATCCCATCTACCCTTTATCCGAAGTTCCAACATTGTGCTGCTTTAACATTGTTACTTCCATAATCTCAGTCTTCAGCTGAGGCAGTATCACAGAAAGTGAATGCAGCATTAGAATCGCGTCAACCTGCTGATAGAGAGGAAGCCGAAGTATCAGTTACTACGTTTCGAACACGACTCTGCAATTTTATGTCATAAACCCTAAAGTAATATCGAAGTAACAAAAAAGTTGAAGTACTTACAAAAGGAGAAAGCAACCCATCTACCCTTTATCCGAAGTACCAACATTGTGCTGCTTTAACTTTGTTACTTCCATAATCTCAGTCTTCAGCTGAGGCAGTATCACAGAAAGTGAATGCAGCACTAGAATCGCGTCAACCTGAGGATAGAGAGGAAGCCGAAGTATCAGTTACTACGTTTCCAACACGACTCTGCTATTTAATGCCATAAACCCTAAAGTAATATCGAAGTAACAAAAAACGTTGAAGTACTTACCAAAGGAGAAAGCAACCCATCTACCCTTTATCCAAAGTACCAACATTGTGCTACTTTAACATTGTTACTTCCATAATCTCGGTCTTCAACTGAGGCAGTATCACAGAAAGTGGATGCAGCACTAGAATCGCGTCAACCTGCTGATAGAGAGGAAGCCGAAGTATCAGTTACTACGTTTCGAACTCGACTCTGCAGTTTAATGTCATAAACCCTAAAGTAATATCGAAGTAACAAAAAACGTTGAAGTACTTACCAAAGGAGAAAGCAACCCATCTAACCTTTATCCGAAGTACCAAAATTGTGCTGCTTCAACATTGTTACTTCCATAATCTCAGTCTTCAGCTGAGGCCATATCACAGAAAGTGAATGCAGCATTAGAATCGCGTCAACCTGCTGATAGAGAGGATGCCGCAGTATCAGTTACTACGTTTAGAACACGACTCTGCAATTTAATGTCATAAACCCTAATGTAAAATCGAAGTAACAAAAAACGTTGAAGTACTTACCAAAGGAGAAAGCAACCCATCTACCCTTTATCCGAAGTACCAACATTGTGCTGCTTTAACATTGTTACTTCCATAATCTCAGTCTTCAGCTGAGGCAGTATCACAGAAAGTGAAGGCAGCTCTAGAACCGCGTCAACCTGCTGATAGAGAGGAAGACGAACTATCAGTTACTACGTTTCGAGCACGACTCTGCAATTTAATGTCATAAACCCTAAAGTAATATCGAAGTAACAAAAAACGTTGAAGTACTTACCAAAGGAGAAGGCATCCCATCTACCATTTATCCGAAGTACCAACAGTGTGCTGCTTTAACATTGTTACTTCCATAATCTCAGTCTTCAGCTGAGGCAGTATCACAGATAGTGAATGCAGCACTAGAATCGCGTCAACCTGCTAATAAAGAGGAAGCCGAAGTATCAGTTACGACGTTTCGAACACGACTCTGCAATTTAATGTCATAAACCCTAAAGTAATATCGAAGTAACAAAAAACAATGAAGTACTTACCAAAGGAGAAAGCAACCCATCTACCCTTTATCCGAAGTACCAACATTGTGCTGCTTTAACATTGTTACTTCCATAATCTCAGTCTTCAGCTGAGGCAATATCACAGAAAGTGAATGAAGCACTAGAATCGCGTAGACCCGCTGATAGAAAGGAAGCCGAAGTATCAGTTACTACGTTACGAACACGTCTCTGCAATTTAATGTCATAAACCCTAAAGTAATATCGAAGTAACAAAAAACGTTGAAGTACTTACCAAAGGAGAAAGCAACCCATCTACCCTTTATCCGAAGTACCAACATTGTGCTGCTTTAACACTGTTACTTCCATAATCTCAGTCTTCAGGTGAGGCAGTATCACAGAAAGTGAATGCAGCATTAGAATCGCGTCAACCTGCTGATGGAGAGGAAGCCGAAGTATCCGTTTCTACGTTTCGAACACGACTCTGCAATTTAATGTCATAAACCCTAAAGTAATATCGAAGTAACAAAAAACGTTGAAGTACTTACCAAAGGAGAAAGCAACCCATCTACCCTTTATCCGAAGTACCAACATTGTGCTGCTTTAACATTGTTACTTCCATAATCTCAGTCTTCAGCTGAGGCAATATCACAGAAAGTGAATGAAGCACTAGAATCGCGTAGACCCGCTGATAGAGAGGAAGCCGAAGTATCAGTTACTACGTTTCGAACACGACTTTGCAATGTAATGTCATAAACCCTAAAGTAATATCGAAGTAACAAAAAACGTTGAAGTACTTACCAAAGGAGAAAGCAACCCATCTACCCTTTATCCGAAGTACCAACATTGTGATGCTTTAACATTGTTACTTCCATAATCTCAGTCTTCAGCTGAGGCAGTATCACAGAAAGTGAATGCAGCATTAGAATCGCGTCAACCTGCTAATCGAGAGGAAGCCGAAGTATCAGTTACTACGTTTCGAACACGACTCTGCAATTTAATGTCATAAACCCCAAAGTAATATCGAAGTAACAAAAAAAGTTGAAGTACTTACCAAAGGAGAAAGCAACCCATCTACCCTTTATCCGAAATACCAACATTGTGCTGCTTTAACATTGTTACTTCCATAATCTCAGTCTTCAGCTGAGGCAGTATCACAGAAAGTGAATGCTGCATTAGAATCTCGTCAACCTGCTAATAGAGAGGAAGCCAAAGTATCAGGTACTACGTTTCGAACACGACTCTGCAATTTAATGACATAAATCCAAAAGTAATATCGAAGTAACAAAAAACGTTGAAGTACTTACCAAAGGAGAAAGCAACCCATCTACCCTTTATCTGAAGTACCAACATTGTGCTGCTGTAACATTGTTACTTCCATAATCTCAGTCTTTAACTGTGGCAGTATCACAGAAAGTGAATGCAGCACTAGAATCGCGTCAACCTGCTGATAGAGAGGAAGACGAAGTATCGGTTACTACGTTTCGAACACGACTCTGCAATTTAATGTCATAAACCCTAAAGTAATATCGAAGTAACAAAAAACGTTGAAGTACTTACCAAAGGAGAAAGCATCCCATCTACCCTTTATCCGAAGTACCAACATTGCGCTGCTTTAACATTGTTACTTCCATAATATCAGTCTTCAGCTGTGGCAGCATCACAGAAAGTGAATGCAGCATTAGAATCGCGTCAACCTGCACATAGAGAGGAAGCTGAAGTATCAGTTACTACGTTTCGAACACGACTCTGCAATTTAATGTCACAAACCCTACAGTAATATCGAAGTACAAAAAACGTTGAAGTACTTACCAAAGGAGATAGGAAGCCATCTACCCTTTATCCGAAGTACCAACATTGTGCTGCTTTAACATTGTTACTTCCATAATCTCAGTCTCCAGCTGTGGCAGTATCACAGAAAGTGAATGCAGCATTAGAATCGCGTCAACCTGCTGATAGAGAGGAAGCCGAAGTATCAGTTACCACGTTTCGAACACGACTCTGCAATTTAATGTCATAAACCCTAAAGTAATATCGAAGTATCAAAGAACGTTGAAGTACTTACCAAAGGAGAAAGCAACCCATTTACCCTTTATCCGAAGTACCAACATTGTGCTGCTTTAACATTGTTACTTCCATAATCTCAGTCTTCAGCTGAGGCAGTATCACAGAAAGTGAATGCAGCATTAGAATCGCGTCAACCTGCCGATAGAGAGGAAGCCGAAATATCAGTTACTACGTTTCGAACACGACTCTGCAACTTTATGTCATAAACCCTAAAGTAATATCGAAGTAACAAAAAACGTTGAAGTACTTACCAAAGGAGAAAGGAACCCATCTACCCTTTATCCGAAGTGCCAACATTGTGCTGCTTTAACATTGTTACTTCCATAATCTTAGTCTTCAGCTGAGGCAGTATCACAGAAAGTGAAAGCAGCACTAGAATCGCGTCAACCTGCTGCTGGAGAGGAAGCCGAAGTATCAGTTACTACGTTTCCAACACGACTCTGCAATTTAATGTCATAAACCCTAAAGTAATATCGAAGTAACAAAAAACGTTGAAGTACTTACCAAAGGAGAAAGCAACCCATCTACCCTTTATCCAATTTACCAACATTGTGCTACTTTAACATTGTTACTTCCATAATCTCGGTCTTCAAATGAGGCAGTATCACAGAAAGTGAATGCTGCATTAGAATCGCGTCAACCTGCTGATAGAGAGGAAGCCGAAGTATCAGTTACTACGTTTCGAACATGACTCTGCAATTTTATGTCATAAACCCTAAAGTAATATCGAAGTAACAAAAAACGTTGAAGTACTTACCAAAGGAGAAAGCATCCAAAATTGTGCTGCTTTAACATTGTTACTTCCATAATCTCAGTCTTCAGCTGAGGCAGTATCACAGAAAGTGAATGCAGCACTAGAATCGCGTCAACCTGCTGATAGAGAGGAAGACGAAGTATCAGTTACTACGTTTCGAACACGACTCTGCAATTTAATGTCATAAACCCTAAAGGAATATCGAAGTAACAAAAAACGTTGAAGTACTTACCAAAGGAGAAAGCATCCCATCTACCATTTATCCGAAGTACCAACATTGTGCTGCTTTAACATTGTTACTTCCATAATCTCAGTCTTCAGCTGAGGCAGTATCACAGATAGTGAATGCAGCACTAGAATCGCGTCAACCTGCTAGTAGAGAGGAAGCCGAAGTATCAGTTACGACGTTTCGAACACGACTCTGCAATTTAATGTCATAAACCCTAAAGTAATATCGAAGTACCAAAAAACAATAAAGTACTTACCAAAGGAGAAAGCAACCCATCTACCCTTTATCCGAGGTACCAACATTGTGCTGCTTTAACATTGTTACTTCCATAATCTCAGTCTTCAGCTGAGGCAGTATCACAGAAAGTGAATGCTGCATTAGAATCTCGTCAACCTGCTAATAGAGAGGAAGCCGAAGTATCAGTTACTACGTTTCGAACACGACTCTGCAATTTAATGTCATAAACCCTAAAGTAATATCGAAGTAACAAAAAACGTTGAAGTACTTACCAAAGGAGAAAGCAACCCATCTACCCTTTATCTGAAGTACGAACAATGTGCTGCTGTAACATTGGTACTTCCATAATCTCAGTCTTTAGCTGAGGCAGTATCACAGAAAGTGAATGCAGCACTAGAATCGCGTCAACCTGCTGATAGAGATGAAGACGAAGTATCAGTTACTACGTTTCGAGCACGACTCTGCAATTTAATGTCATAAACCCTAAAGTAATATCGAAGTAACAAAAAACGTTGAAGTACTTACCAAAGGAGAAAGCATCCCATCTACCCTTTATCCGAAGTACCAACATTGTGCTGCTTTAACATTGTTACTTCCATAATATCAGTCTTCAGCTGTGGCAGTATCACAGAAAGTGAATGCAGCATTAGAATCGCGTCAACCTGCACATATAGAGGAAGCTGAAGTATCGGTTACTACGTTTCGAACACGACTCTGCAATTTAATGTCATAAACCCTAAAGTATTATCGAAGTAACAAAAAACGTTGAAGTACTTACCAAAGGAGAAAGCAACCCATCTACCCTTTATCCGAAGTACTAACATTGTGCTGCTTTAACATTGTTACTTCCATAATCTGAGTCTTCAGCTGAGGCAGTATCACAGAAAGTGAATGCAGCATTAGAATCGCGTCAACCTGCTGATAGAGAGGAAGCCGAAGTATCAGTTACTACGTTTCGAACACGACTCTGCAATTTAATGTCAGAAACCCTAAAGTAATATCGAAGTACAAAAAACGTTGAAGTACTTACCAAAGGAGATAGGAACCCATCTACCCTTTATCCGAAGAACCAACATTGTGCTGCTTTAACATTGTTACTTCCATAATCTCAGTCTTCAGCTGAGGCAGTATCACAGAAAGTGAATGCAGCATTAGAATCGCGTCAACCTGCTGATAGAGAGGAAGCCGAAGTATCAGTTACTACGTTTCGAACACGACTCTGCAATTTTATGTCATAAACCCTAAAGTAATATCGAAGTAACAAAAAACGTTGAAGAACTTACCAATGGAGAAAGCATCCCATCTACCCTTTATCCGAAGTACCAACATTGTGCTGCTTTAACATTGTCACTTCAATAATCTCAGTCTTCAGCTGAGGCAGTATCACAGAAAGTGAATGCAGCACTAGAATCGCGTCAACCTGCTGATAGAGAGGAAGCCGAAGTATCAGTTACTACGTTTCGAACACGACTCTGCAGTTTAATGTCATAAACCCTAAAGTAATATCGAAGTAACAAAAAACATTGAAATACTTACCAAAGGAGAAAGCAACCCATCTACCCTTTATCCGAAGTACCAAAATTGTGCTGCTTTAATATTGTTACTTCCATAATCTCAGTCTTCAGCTGAGGCAGTATCACAGAAAGTGAATGCAGCATTAGAATCGGGTCAACCTGCTGATGGAGAGGAAGCCGAAGTATCAGTTACTACGTTTCGAACACGACTCTGCAATTTAATGTCATAAACCCTAAAGTAATATCGGAGCAAAAGAAACGTTGAAGAACTTACCAATGGAGAAAGCATCCCATCTACCCTTTATCCGAAGTACCAACATTGTGCTGCTTTAACATTGTCACTTCAATAATCTCAGTCTTCAGCTGAGGCAGTATCACAGAAAGTGAATGCAGCACTAGAATCGCGTCAACCTGCTGATAGAGAGGAAGCCGAAGTATCAGTTACTACGTTTCGAACACGACTCTGCAGTTTAATGTCATAAACCCTAAAGTAATATCGAAGTAACAAAAAACATTGAAATACTTACCAAAGGAGAAAGCAACCCATCTACCCTTTATCCGAAGTACCAACATTGTGCTGCTTTAACATTGTTACTTCCATAATCTCAGTCTTCAGCTGAGGCAGTAACACAGAAAGTGAATGCAGCACTAGAATCGCGTCAACCTGCTATTAGAGAGGAAGCCGAAGTATCAGCTACTACGTTTCGAACACGTCTCTGCAATTTAATGTCATAAACCCTAAAGTAATATCGAAGTAACAAAAAACGTTGAAGTACTTACCAAAGGAGAAAGCAACCCATCTACCCTTTATCCGAAGTACCAAAATTGTGCTGCTTTAATATTGTTACTTCCATAATCTCAGTCTTCAGCTGAGGCAGTATCACAGAAAGTGAATGCAGCATTAGAATCGCGTCAACCTGCTGATGGAGAGGAAGCCGAAGTATCAGTTACTACGTTTCGAACACGACTCTGCAATTTAATGTCATAAACCCTAAAGTAATATCGGAGCAAAAGAAACGTTGAAGTACTTACCAAAGGAGAAAGCAACCCATCTACCCTTTATCTGAAGTTCCAACATTGTGCTGCTTTAACATTGTTACTTCCATAATCTCAGTCTTCAGCTGAGGCAGTATCACAGAAAGTGAATGCAGCATTAGAATCGCCTCAACCTGCTAATAGAGAGGAAGCCGAAGTGTCAGTTACTCTGTTTCGAACACGACTCTACAATTTAATGTCATAAACCCTAAAGTAATATCGAAGTAACAAAAAACGTTGAAGTACTTACCAAAGGAGAAAGCAACCTATCTACCCTTTATCCGAAATACCAACATTGTGCTGCTTTAACATTGTTACTTCCATAATCTCAGTCTTCAGCTGAGGCAGTATCACAGAAAGTGAATGCAGCACTAGAATCGCGTCAACCTGCTGATAGAGAGGAAGCCGAAGTATCAGTTACTACGTTTCGAACACGACTCTGCAATTTAATGTCATAAACCCTAAAGTAATATCGAAATAACAAAAAACGTTGATGTACTTACCAAAGGAGAAAGCAACCCATCTACCCGTTATTCGAGGTACCAACATTGTGCTGCTTTAACATTGTTACTTCCATAATCTCAGTCTTCAGCTGAGGCAGTATCACAGAAAGTGAATGCAGCATTAGAATCGCGTCAACCTGCTGATAGAGAGGAAGCCGAAGTATCAGTTACTATGTTTCGAACACGACTCTGCAATTTAATGTCATAAACCCTAAAGTAATATCGAAGTAAAAGACACGTTGAAGTACTTACCAAAGGAGAAAGCAACCCATCTACCCTTTATCCGAAGTTCCAACATTGTGCTGCTTTAACATTGTTACTTCCATAATCTCAGTCTTCAGCTGAGGCAGTATCACAGAAAGTGAATGCAGCATTAGAATCGCGTCAACCTGCTGATGGAGAGGAAGCCGAAGTATCAGTTACTATGTTTCGAACACGACTCTGCAATTTAATCTCATAAACCCTAAAGTAATATCGAGGTAACAAAGAATGTTGAAGTACTTACCAAAGGAGAAAGCAACCCAACTACACTTTATCCGAAGTACCAACATTGTGCTGCTTTAACGTTGTTACTTCCAAAATCTCAGTCTTCAGCTGAGGCAGTATCACAGAAAGTGAATGCAGCATTAGAATCGCGTCAACCTGCTAATAGAAAGGAAGCCAAAGTATCAGTTACTACGTTTCAAACACGACTCTCCAATTTAATGTCATAAACCCTAAAGTAATATCGAAGTAAGAAAAAACGTTGAAGTACTTACCAAAGGAGAAAGCAACCCATCTACCCTTTATCCGAAGTACCAACATTGTGCTGCTTTAACATTGTTACTTCCATAATATCAGTCTTCAGCTGTGGCAGTATCACAGAAAGTGAATGCAGCATTAGAATCGCGTCAACCTGCTGATAGAGAGGAAGCCGAAGTATCAGTTACTATGTTTCGAACACGACTCTGCAATTTAATGTCATAAACCCTAAAGTAATATCCAAGTAAAAGACACGTTGAAGTACTTGCCAAAGGAGAAAGCAACCCATCTACCCTTTATCCGAAGTTCCAACATTGTGCTGCTTTAACATTGTTACTTCCATAATCTCAGTCTTCAGCTGAGGCAGTATCACAGAAAGTGAATGCAGCATTAGAATCGCGTCAACCTGCTGATGGAGAGGAAGCCGAAGTATCAGTTACTATGTTTCGAACACGACTCTGCAATTTAATGTCATAAACCCTAAAGTAATATCGAAGTAACAAAAAACGTTGAAGTAATTACCAAAGGAGAAAGCAACCCATCTACCCTTTATCTGAAGTACGAACAATGTGCTGCTGTAACATTGGTACTTCCATAATCTCAGTCTTTAGCTGAGGCAGTATCACAGAAAGTGAATGCAGCACTAGAATCGCGTCAACCTGCTGATAGAGATGAAGACGAAGTATCAGTTACTACGTTTCGAACACGACTCTGCAATTTAATGTCATAAACCCTAAAGTAATATCGAAGTAACAAAAAACGTTGAAGTACTTACCAAAGGAGAAAGCATCCCATCTACCCTTTATCCGAAGTACCAACATTGTGCTGCTTTAACATTGTTACTTCCATAATATCAGTCTTCAGCTGTGGCAGTATCACAGAAAGTGAATGCAGCATTAGAATCGCGTCAACCTGCACATATAGAGGAAGCTGACGTATCGGTTACTACGTTTCGAACACGACTCTGCAATTTAATGTCATAAACCCTAAAGTATTATCGAAGTAACAAAAAACGTTGAAGTACTTACCAAAGGAGAAAGCAACCCATCTACCCTTTATCCGAAGTACTAACATTGTGCTGCTTTAACATTGTTACTTCCATAATCTGAGTCTTCAGCTGAGGCAGTATCACAGAAAGTGAATGCAGCATTAGAATCGCGTCAACCTGCTGATAGAGAGGAAGCCGAAGTATCAGTTACTACGTTTCGAACACGACTCTGCAATTTAATGTCAGAAACCCTAAAGTAATATCGAAGTACAAAAAACGTTGAAGTACTTACCAAAGGAGATAGGAACCCATCTACCCTTTATCCGAAGTACCAACATTGTGCTGCTTTAACATTGTTACTTCCATAATCTCAGTCTTCAGCTGAGGCAGTATCACAGAAAGTGAATGCAGCATTAGAATCGCGTCAATCTGCTGATAGAGAGGAAGCCGAAGTATCAGTTACTACGTTTCGAACACGACTCTGCAATTTCATGTCATAAACCCTAAAGTAATATCGAAGTAACAAAAAACGTTGAAGTACTTACCAATGGAGAAAGCATCCCATCTACCCTTAATCCGAAGTACCAACATTGTGCTGCTTTAACATTGTCACTTCAATAATCTCAGTCTTCAGCTGAGGCAGTATCACAGAAAGTGAATGCAGCACTAGAATCGCGTCAACCTGCTGATAGAGAGGAAGCCGAAGTATCAGTTACTACGTTTCGAACACGACTCTGCAGTTTAATGTCATAAACCCTAAAGTAATATCGAAGTAACAAAAAACATTGAAATACTTACCAAAGGAGAAAGCAACCCATCTACCCTTTATCCGAAGTACCAACATTGTGCTGCTTCAACATTGTTACTTCCATAATCTCAGTCTTCAGCTGAGGCAGTATCACAGAAAGTGAATGCAGCATTAGAATCGCGACAACCTGCTGATAGAGAGGAAGCCGAAGTATCAGTTACTACGTTTAGAACACGACTCTGCAATTTAATGTCATAAACCCTAATGTAAAATCGAAGTAACAAAAAACGTTGAAGTACTTACCAAAGGAGAAAGCAACCCATCTACCCATTATCCGAAGTACCAACATTGTGCTGCTTTAACATTGTTACTTCCATAATCTCAGTCTTCAGCTGAGGCAGTATCACAGAAAGTGAATGCAGCATTAGAATCGCATCAACCTGCTAATAGAGAGGAAGACGAAGTATCAGTTACTACGTTACGAACACGTCTCTGCAATTTAATGTCGTAAACCCTAAATTAATATCGAAGTAACAAAAAACGTTGAAGTACTTACCAAAGGAGAAAGCAACCCATCTACCCTTTATCCGAAGTACCAACATTGTGCTGCTTTAACATTGTTACTTCCATAATCTCAGTCTTCAGCTGAGGCAGTAACACAGAAAGTGAATGCAGCACTAGAATCGCGTCAACCTGCTATTAGAGAGGAAGCCGAAGTATCAGCTACTACGTTTCGAACACGTCTCTGCAATTTAATGTCATAAACCCTAAAGTAATATCGAAGTAACAAAAAACGTTGAAGTACTTACCAAAGGAGAAAGCAACCCATCTACCCTTTATCCGAAGTACCAAAATTGTGCTGCTTTAACATTGTTACTTCCATAATCTCAGTCTTCAGCTGAGGCAGTATCACAGAAAGTGAATGCAGCATTAGAATCGCGTCAACCTGCTGATGGAGAGGAAGCCGAAGTATCAGTTACTACGTTTCGAACACGACTCTGCAATTTAATGTCATAAACCCTAAAGTAATATCGGAGCAAATGAAACGTTGAAGTACTTACCAAAGGAGAAAGCAACCCATCTACCCTTTATCCGAAGTTCCAACATTGTGCTGCTTTAACATTGTTACTTCCATAATCTCAGTCTTCAGCTGAGGCAGTATCACAGAAAGTGAATGCAGCATTAGAATCGCGTCAACCTGCTAATAGAGAGGAAGCCGAAGTGTCAGTTACTCTGTTTCGAACACGACTCTACAATTTAATGTCATAAACCCTAAAGTAATATCGAAGTAACAAAAAACGTTGAAGTACTTACCAAAGGAGAAAGCAACCCATCTACCCTTTATCCGAAGTTCCAACATTGTGCTGCTTTAACATTGTTACTTCCATAATCTCAGTCTTCAGCTGAGGCAGTATCACAGAAAGTGAATGCAGCACTAGAATCGCGTCAACCTGCTGATAGAGAGGAAGCCGAAGTATCAGTTACTACGTTTCGAACACGACTCTGCAATTTAATGTCATAAACCCTAAAGTAATATCGAAATAACAAAAAACGTTGATGTACTTACCAAAGGAGAAAGCAACCCATCTACCCGTTTTTCGAGGTACCAACATTGTGCTGCTTTAACATTGTTACTTCCATAATCTCAGTCTTCAGCTGAGGCAGTATCACAGAAAGTGAATGCAGCATTAGAATCGCGTCAACCTGCTGATAGAGAGGAAGCCGAAGTATCAGTTACTATGTTTCGAACACGACTCTGCAATTTAATGTCATAAACCCTAAAGTAATATCGAAGTAAAAGACACGTTGAAGTACTTACCAAAGGAGAAAGCAACCCATCTACCCTTTATCCGAAGTTCCAACATTGTGCTGCTTTAACATTGTTACATCCATAATCTCAGTCTTCAGCTGAGGCAGTATCACAGAAAGTGATTGCAGCATTAGAATCGCGTCAACCTGCTGATGGAGAGGAAGCCGAAGTATCAGTTACTATGTTTCGAACACGACTCTGCAATTTAATGTCATAAACCCTAAAGTAATATCGAGGTAACAAAGAATGTTGAAGTACTTACCAAAGGAGAAAGCAACCCAACTACACTTTATCCGAAGTACCAACATTGTGCTGCTTTAACGTTGTTACTTCCATAATCTCAGTCTTCAGCTGAGGCAGTATCACAGAAAGTGAATGCAGCATTAGAATCGCGTCAACCTGCTAATAGAGAGGAAGCCGAAGTATCAGTTACTACGTTTCAAACACGACTCTCCAATTTAATGTCATAAACCCTAAAGTAATATCGAAGTAAGAAAAAACGTTGAAGTACTTACCAAAGGAGAAAGCAACCCATCTACCCTTTATCCGAAGTACCAACATTGTGCTGCTTTAACATTGTTACTTCCATAATATCAGTCTTCAGCTGTGGCAGTATCACAGAAAGTGAATGCAGCATTAGAATCGCGTCAACCTGCTGATAGAGAGGAAGCCGAAGTATCAGTTACTATGTTTCGAACACGACTCTGCAATTTAATGTCATAAACCCTAAAGTAATATCGAAGTAAAAGACACGTTGAAGTACTTACCAAAGGAGAAAGCAACCCATCTACCCTTTATCCGAAGTTCCAACATTGTGCTGCTTTAACATTGTTACTTCCATAATCTCAGTCTTCAGCTGAGGCAGTATCACAGAAAGTGAATGCAGCATTAGAATCGAGTCAACCTGCTAATGGAGAGGAAGCCGAAGTATCAGTTACTATGTTTCGAACACGACTCTGCAATTTAATGTCATAAACCCTAAAGTAATATCGAGGTAACAAAGAATGTTGAAGTACTTACCAAAGGAGATCAACCCAACTACCCTTTATCCGAAGTACCAACATTGTGCTGCTTTAACATTGTTACTTCCATAATCTCAGTCTTCAGCTGAGGCAGTATCACAGAAAGTGATTGCAGCATTAGAATCGCGTCAACCTGCTAATAGAGAGGAAGCCGATGTATCAGTTACTACCTTTCGAACACGACTCTGCAATTTAATGTCATAAACCCTAAAGTAATATCGAAGTAACAAAAAACGTTGAAGTACTTACCAAAGGAGAAAGCAACCCATCTACCCTTTATCCAAAGTACCAACATTGTGCTGCTTTAACATTGTTACTTCCATAATCACAGTCTTCAGCTGAGGCAGTATCACAGAAAGTGAATGCAGCATTAGAATCGCGTCAACCTGCTAATACAGAGGAAGCCGAAGTATCAGTTACTACGTTTCGAACACCACACTGCAATTTAATGTCATAAACCCTAAAGTAATATCGAAGTAACAAAAAACGTTGAAGTACTTACCAAAGGAGAAAGCAACCCATCTACCCTTTATCCGAAGTACCAACTTTGTCCTGCTTAAACATTGTTACTTCCGTAATCTCAGTCTTCAGCTGAGGCACTATCACAGAAAGTGAATGCAGCATTAGAATCGCGTCAACCTGCTGATACAGACGAAGCCGAAGTATCAGTTACTACGTTTCGAATACGACTCTGCAATTTAATGTCATAAACCCTAAAGTAAAATCGAAGTAACAAAAAACATTGAAGTACTTACCAAAGGAGAAAGCAACCCATCTACCCTTTATCCGAAGTACCAACATTGTGCTGCTTTTACGTTGTTACTTCCATAATCTCAGTCTTCAGCTGAGGCAGTATCACAGAAAGTGAATGCAGCATTAGAATCGCGTCAACCTGCTAATAGAAAGGAAGCCGAAGTATGAGTTACTACGTTTCAAACACGACTCTCCAATTTAATGTCATAAACCCTAAAGTAATATCGAAGTAAGAAAAAACGTTGAAGTACTTACCAAAGGAGAAAGCAACCCATCTACCCTTTATCCGAAGTACCAACATTGTGCTGCTTTAACATTGTTACTTCCATAATATCAGTCTTCAGCTGTGGCAGTATCACAGAAAGTGAATGCAGCATTAGAATCGCGTCAACCTGCACATATAGAGGAAGCTGAAGTATTGGTTACTACGTTTCGAACACGACTCTGCAATTTAATGTCATAAACCCTAAAGTAATATCGAAGTAACAAAAACCGTTGAAGTACTTACCAAAGGAGAAAGCAACCCATCTACCCTTTATCCGAAGTACTAACATTGTGCTGCTTTGACATTGTTACTTCCATAATCTGAGTCTTCAGCTGAGGCAGTATCACAGAAAGTGAATGCAGCATTAGAATCGCGTCAACCTGCTGATAGAGAGGAAGCCGAAGTATCAGTTACAACGTTTCGAACACGACTCTGCAATTTAATGTCAGAAACCCTAAAGTAATATCGAAGTACAAAAAACGTTGAAGTACTTACCAAAGGAGATAGGAACCCATCTACCCTTTATCCGAAGTACCAACATTGTGCTGCTTTAACATTGTTACTTCCATAATCTCAGTCTTCAGCTGAGGCAGTATCACAGAAAGTGAATGCAGCATTAGAATCGCGTCAACCTGCTGATAGAGAGGATGCCGAAATATCAGTTAATACGTTTCGAACACGACTCTGCAATTTTATGTCATAAACCCTAAAGTAATATCGAAGTAACAAAAAACGTTGAAGTACTTACCAATGGAGAAAGCATCCCATCTACCCTTTATCCGAAGTACCAACATTGTGCTGCTTTAACATTGTCACTTCAATAATCTCAGTCTTCAGCTGAGGCAGTATCACAGAAAGTGAATGCAGCACTAGAATCGCGTCAACCTGCTGATAGAGAGGAAGCCGAAGTATCAGTTACTACGTTTCGAACACGACTCTGCTGTTTAATGTCATAAACCCTAAAGTAATATCGAAGTAACAAAAAACATTGAAATACTTACCAAAGGAGAAAGCAACCCATCTACCCTTTATCCGAAGTACCAACATTGTGCCGCTTCAACATTGTTACTTCCATAATCTCAGTCTTCAGCTGAGGCAGTATCACAGAAAGTGAATGCAGCATTAGAATCGCGACAACCTGCTGATAGAGAGGAAGCCGAAGTATCAGTTACTACGTTTAGAACACGACTCTGCAATTTAATGTCATAAACCCTAATGTAAATCGAAGTAACAAAAAACGTTGAAGTACTTACCAAAGGAGAAAGCAACCCATCTACCCTTTTTCCGAAGTACCAACATTGTGCTGCTTTAACATTGTTACTTCCATAATCTCAGTCTTCAGCTGAGGCAGTATCACAGAAAGTGAATGCAGCATTAGAATCGCGTCAACCTGCTAATAGAGAGGAAGACGAAGTATCAGTTACTACGTTACGAACACGTCTCTGCAATTTAATGTCATAAACCCTAAAGTAATATCGAAGTAACAAAAAACGTTGAAGTACTTACCAAAGGAGAAAGCAACCCATCTACCCTTTATCCGAAGTACCAACATTGTGCTGCTTTAACATTGTTACTTCCATAATCTCAGTCTTCAGCTGAGGCAGTAACACAGAAAGTGAATGCAGCACTAGAATCGCGTCAACCTGCTATTAGAGAGGAAGCCGAAGTATCAGCTACTACGTTTCGAACACGTCTCTGCAATTTAATGTCATAAACCCTAAAGTAATATCGAAGTAACAAAAAACGTTGAAGTACTTACCAAAGGAGAAAGCAACCCATCTACCCTTTATCCGAAGTACCAAAATTGTGCTGCTTTAACATTGTTACTTCCATAATCTCAGTCTTCAGCTGAGGCAGTATCACAGAAAGTGAATGCAGCATTAGAATCGCCTCAACCTGCTGATGGAGAGGAAGCCGAAGTATCAGTTACTACGTTTCGAACACGACTCTGCAATTTAATGTCATAAACCCTAAAGTAATATCGAAGTAACAAAAACGTTAAAGTACTTACCAAAGGAGAAAGCAACCCCTCTACCCTTTATCTGAAGTACAACATTGTGCTGCTTTAACATTGTTACTTGCATAATCTCAGTCTTTAGCTGAGGCAGTATCACAGAAAGTGAATGCAGCACTAGAATCGCGTCAACCGGCTGATAGAGAGGAAGCCGAAGTATCAGTTACTACGTTTCGAACACGACTCTGCAATTTAATGTCATAAACCCTAAAGTAATATCATAATAACAAAAAACGTTGATGTACTTACCAAAGGAGAAAGCAACCCATCTACCTGTTATCCGAGGTACCAACATTGTGCTGCTTTAACATTGTTACTTCCATAATCTCAGTCTTCAGCTGAGGCAGTATCACAGAAAGTGAATGCAGCATTAGAATCGCGTCAACTTGCTGATAGAGAGGAAGCCGAAGTATCAGTTACTATGTTTCGAACACGACTCTGCAATTTAATGTCATAAACCCTAAAGTAATATCGGAGAAAAAGAAACGTTGAAGTACTTACCATAGGAGAAAGCAACCCATCTACCCTTTATCCGAAGTTCCAACATTGTGCTGCTTTAACATTGTTACTTCCATAATCTCAGTCTTCAGCTGAGGCAGTATCACAGAAAGTGAATGCAGCATTAGAATCGCGTCAACCTGCTAATAGAGAGGAAGCCGAAGTGTCAGTTACTCTGTTTCGAACACGACTCTACAATTTAATGTCATAAACCCTAAAGTAATATCGAAGTAACAAAAAACGTTGAAGTACTTACCAAAGGAGAAAGCAACCCATCTACCCGTTATTCGAGGTACCAACATTGTGCTGCTTTAACATTGTTACTTCCATAATCTCAGTCTTCAGCTGAGGCAGTATCACAGAAAGTGAATGCAGCATTAGAATCGCGTCAACCTGCTGATAGAGAGGAAGCCGAAGTATCAGTTACTATGTTTCGAACACGACTCTGCAATTTAATGTCATAAACCCTAAAGTAATATCGAAGTAAAAGACACGTTGAAGTACTTACCAAAGGAGAAAGCAACCCATCTACCCTTTATCCGAAGTTCCAACATTGTGCTGCTTTAACATTGTAACTTCCATAATCTCAGTCTTCAGCTGAGGCAGTATCACAGAAAGTGAATGCAGCATTAGAATCGCGTCAACCTGCTGATGGAGAGGAAGCCGAAGTATCAGTTACTATGTTTCGAACACGACTCTGCAATTTAATGTCATAAAACCTAAAGTAATATCGAGGTAACAAAGAATGTTGAAGTACTTACCAAAGGAGAAAGCAACCCAACTACCCTTTATCCGAAGTACCAACATTGTGCTGCTTTAACATTGTTACTTCCATAATCTCAGTCTTCAGCTGAGGCAGTATCACAGAAAGTGATTGCAGCATTAGAATCGCGTCAACCTGCTAATAGAGAGGAAGCCGATGTATCAGTTACTACCTTTCGAACACGACTCTGCAATTTAATGTCATAAACCCTAAAGTAATATCGAAGTAACAAAAAACGTTGAAGTACTTACCAAAGGAGAAAGCAACCCATCTACCCTTTATCCGAAGTACCAACATTGTGCTGCTTTAACATTGTTACTTCCATAATCTCAGTCTTCAGCTGAGGCAGTATCACAGAAAGTGAATGCAGCATTAGAATCGCGTCAACCTGCTAATACAGAGGAAGCCGAAGTATCAGTTACTACGTTTCGAACACCACTCTGCAATTTAATGTCATAAACCCTAAAGTAATATCGAAGTAACAAAATACGTTGAAGTACTTACCAAAGGAGAAAGCAACCCATCTACCCTTACCCGAAGTACCATCTTTGTGCTGCTTAAACATTGTTACTTCCATAATCTCAGTCTTCAGCTGAGGCAGTATCACAGAAAGTGAATGCAGCATTAGAATCGCGTCAACCTGCTGATACAGACGAAGCCGAAGTATCAGTTACTACGTTTCGAATACGACTCTGCAATTTAATGTCATAAACCCTAAAGTAAAATCGAAGTAACAAAAAACATTGAAGTACTTACCAAAGGAGAAAGCAACCCATCTACCCTTTATCCGAAGTACCAACATTGTGCTGCTTTAACGTTGTTACTTCCATAATCTCAGTCTTCAGCTGAGGCAGTATCACAGAAAGTGAATGCAGCATTAGAATCGCGTCAACCTGCTAATAGAAAGGAAGCCGAAGTATCAGTTACTACGTTTCAAACACGACTCTCCAATTTAATGTCATAAACCCTAAAGTAATATCGAAGTAAGAAAAAACGTTGAAGTACTTACCAAAGGAGAAAGCAACCCATCTACCCTTTATCCGAAGTACCAACATTGTGCTGCTTTAACATTGTTACTTAAATAATCTCAGTCTTCAGCTGAGGCAGTATCACAGAAAGTGAATGCAGCATTAGAATCGCGTCAACCTGCTGATAGAGAGGAAGCCGAAGTATCAGTTACTACGTTTCGAACACGACTCTGCAATTTGAAGTCATAAACCCTAAAGTAATATCGAAGTAACAAAAAACGTTCAAGTACTTACCAGAGGAGATGCAACCCCTCTACCCTTTATCTGAAGTACCAACATTGTGCTGCTTTAACATTGTTACTTCCATAATCTCAGTCTTCAGCTGAGGCAGTATCACAGAAAGTGAATGCAGCATTAGAATCGCGTCAACCTGCTAATAGAGACGAAGCCGAAGTATCAGTTACTACGTTTCGAACACGACTCTGGAATTTAATGTCATAAACCCCAAAGTAATATCGAAATAACAAAAAACGTTGAAGTACTTACCAAAGGAGAAAGCAACCCATCTACCCTTTACCCGAAGTGCCAACACTGTGCTGCTTTAACATTGTTACTTCCAAAATCTCAGTCATCAGCTGAGGCAGTATCACAGAAAGTGAATGCAGCATTAGAATCGCGTCAACCTGCTGATAGAGAGGAAGCCGAATTATCAGTTACTACATTTCAACACGACTCTGCAATTTAATGTCATTAACCCTAAAGTAATATCGAATTCATAAAAAACGTTGAAGTGCTTACCAAAGGAGAAAGCAAACCATCTACCCTTTATCTGAAGTACCAACATTGTAATGCTTTAACATTGTTACTTCCATAATCTCAGTCTTCAGCTGAGGCAGTATCACAGAAAGCGAATGCAGCACTAGAATCGCGTCAACCTGCTGATAGAGTGGAAGCCGAAGTATCAGATACTCTGTTACGAACACGACTCTGCAATTTAATGTCATAAACCCTAAAGTAATATCGAAGTAACAAAAAACGCTGAAGTACTTACCAAAGGAGAAAGCAACCCATCTACCCTTTATCCGAAGTACCAACATTTTGCTGCTTTAACATTGTTACTTCCATAATCTCAGTCTTCAGCTGAGGCAGTATCACAGAAAGTGAATGCAGCATTAGAATCGCGTCAACCTGCTAATAGAGAGGAAGCCGAAGTATCACTTACTACGTTTCGAACACGACTCTGCAATTTAATGTCATAAACCCTAAAGTAATATCGAAGTAACAAAAAACGTTGAAGTCCTTACCAAAGGAGAAAGCAACCCATCTACCCTTTATCCGAAGTACCAACATTGTGCTGCTTTAACATTGTTACTTCCATAATCTCAGTCTTCAGCTGATGCAATATCACAGAAAGTGAATGCAGCATTAGAATCGCGTCAACCTGCTGATAGAGAGGAAGCCGAAGTATCAGTTACTACGTTTCGAACACGACTCTGCAATTTGAAGTCATAAACCCTAAAGTAATATCGAAGTAACAAAAAACGTTCAAGTACTTACCAGAGGAGAAAGCAACCCCTCTACCCTTTATCTGAAGTACCAATATTGTGCTGCTTTAACATTGTTACTTCCATAATCTCAGTCTTCAGCTGAGGCAGTATCACAGAAAGTGAATGCAGCATTAGAATCGCGTCAACCTGCTAATAGAGAGGAAGCCGATGTATCAGTTACTACCTTTCGAACACGACTCTGCAATTTAATGTCATTAACCCTAAAGTAATATCGAAGTAACAAAAAACGTTGAAGTACTTACCAAAGGAGAAAGCAACCCATCTACCCTTTATCCGAAGTACCAACATTGTGCTGCTTTAACATTGTTACTTCCATAATCTCAGTCTTCAGCTGAGGCAGTATCACAGAAAGTGAATGCAGCATTAGAATCGCGTCAACCTGCTAATACAGAGGAAGCCGGAGTATCAGTTACTACGTTTTGAACACCACTCTGCAATTTAATGTCATAAACCCTAAAGTAATATCGAAGTAACAAAAAACGTTGAAGTACTTACCAAAGGAGAAAGCAACCCATCTACCCTTTATCCGAAGTACCATCTTTGTGCTGCTTAAACATTGTTACTTCCATAATCTCAGTCTTCAGCTGAGGCAGTATCACAGAAAGTGAATGCAGCATTAGAATCGCGTCAACCTGCTGATACAGACGAAGCCGAAGTATCAGTTACTACGTTTCGAATACGACTCTGCAATTTAATGTCATAAACCCTAAAGTAAAATCGAAGTAACAAAAAACATTGAAGTACTTACCAAAGGAGAAAGCAACCCATCTACCCTTTATCCGAAGTACCAACATTGTGCTGCTTTAACGTTGTTACTTCCATAATCTCAGTCTTCAGCTGAGGCAGTATCACAGAAAGTGAATGCAGCATTAGAATCGCGTCAACCTGCTAATAGGAAGGAAGCCGAAGTATCAGTTACTACGTTTCAAACACGACTCTCCAATTTAATGTCATAAACCCTAAAGTAATATCGAAGTAAGAAAAAACGTTGAAGTACTTACCAAAGGAGAAAGCAACCCATCTACCCTTTATCCGAAGTACCAACATTGTGCTGCTTTAACATTGTTACTTAAATAATCTCAGTCTTCAGCTGAGGCAGTATCACAGAAAGTGAATGCAGCATTAGAATCGCGTCAACCTGCTGATAGAGAGGAAGCCGAAGTATCAGTTACTACGTTTCGAACACGACTCTGCAATTTGAAGTCATAAACCCTAAAGTAATATCGAAGTAACAAAAAACGTTCAAGTACTTACCAGAGGAGAAAGCAACCCCTCTACCCTTTATCTGAAGTACCAACATTGTGCTGCTTTAACATTGTTACTTCCATAATCTCAGTCTTCAGCTGAGGCAGTATCACAGAAAGTGAATGCAGCATTAGAGTCGCGTCAACCTGCTAATAGAGACGAAGCCGAAGTATCAGTTACTACGTTTCGAACACGACTCTGCAATTTAATGTCATAAACCCCAAAGTAATATCGAAGTAACTAAAAACGTTGAAGTACTTACCAAGGGAGAAAGCAACCCATCTACCCTTTACCCGAAGTGCCAACACTGTGCTGCTTTAACATTGTTACTTCCAAAATCTCAGTCATCAGCTGAGGCAGTATCACAGAAAGTGAGTGCAGCATTAGAATCGCGTCAACCTGCTGATAGAGAGGAAGCCGAATTATCAGTTACTACATTTCAACACGACTCTGCAATTTAATGTCATTAACCCTAAAGTAATATCGAATTCATAAAAAACGTTGAAGTGCTTACCAAAGGAGAAAGCAAACCATCTACCCTTTATCTGAAGTACCAACATTGTAATGCTTTAGCATTGTTACTTCCATAATCTCAGTCTTCAGCTGAGGCAGTATCACAGAAAGCGAATGCAGCACCAGAATCGCGTCAACCTGCTGATAGAGTGGAAGCCGAAGTATCAGATACTCTGTTACGAACACGACTCTGCAATTTAATGTCATAAACCCTAAAGTAATATCGAAGTAACAAAAAACGCTGAAGTACTTACCAAAGGAGAAAGCAACCCATCTACCCTTTATCCGAAGTACCAACATTGTGCTGCTTTAACATTGTTACTTCCATAATCTCAGTCTTCAGCTGAGGCAGTATCACAGAAAGTGAATGCAGCATTAGAATCGCGTCAACCTGCTAATAGAGAGGAAGCCGATGTATCAGTTACTACCTTTCGAACACGACTCTGCAATTTAATGTCATTAACCCTAAAGTAATATCGAAGTAACAAAAAACGTTGAAGTACTTACCAAAGGAGAAAGCAACCCATCTACCCTTTATCCGAAGTACCAACATTGTGCTGCTTTAACATTGTTACTTCCATAATCTCAGTCTTCAGCTGAGGCAGTATCACAGAAAGTGAATGCAGCATTAGAATCGCGTCAACCTGCTAATACAGAGGAAGCCGAAGTATCAGTTACTACGTTTCGAACACCACTCTGCAATTTAATGTCATAAACCCTAAAGTAATATCGAAGTAACAAAAAACGTTGAAGTACTTACCAAAGGAGAAAGCAACCCATCTACCCTTTATCCGAAGTACCATCTTTGTGCTGCTTAAACATTGTTACTTCCATAATCTCAGTCTTCAGCTGAGGCAGTATCACAGAAAGTGAATGCAGCATTAGAATCGCGTCAACCTGCTGATACAGACGAAGCCGAAGTATCAGTTACTACGTTTCGAATACGACTCTGCAATTTAATGTCATAAACCCTAAAGTAAAATCGAAGTAACAAAAAACATTGAAGTACTTACCAAAGGAGAAAGCAACCCATCTACCCTTTATCCGAAGTACCAACATTGTGCTGCTTTAACGTTGTTACTTCCATAATCTCAGTCTTCAGCTGAGGCAGTATCACAGAAAGTGAATGCAGCATTAGAATCGCGTCAACCTGCTAATAGGAAGGAAGCCGAAGTATCAGTTACTACGTTTCAAACACGACTCTCCAATTTAATGTCATAAACCCTAAAGTAATATCGAAGTAAGAAAAAACGTTGAAGTACTTACCAAAGGAGAAAGCAACCCATCTACCCTTTATCCGAAGTACCAACATTGTGCTGCTTTAACATTGTTACTTAAATAATCTCAGTCTTCAGCTGAGGCAGTATCACAGAAAGTGAATGCAGCATTAGAATCGCGTCAACCTGCTGATAGAGAGGAAGCCGAAGTATCAGTTACTACGTTTCGAACACGACTCTGCAATTTGAAGTCATAAACCCTAAAGTAATATCGAAGTAACAAAAAACGTTCAAGTACTTACCAGAGGAGAAAGCAACCCCTCTACCCTTTATCTGAAGTACCAACATTGTGCTGCTTTAACATTGTTACTTCCATAATCTCAGTCTTCAGCTGAGGCAGTATCACAGAAAGTGAATGCAGCATTAGAATCGCGTCAACCTGCTAATAGAGACGAAGCCGAAGTATCAGTTACTACGTTTCGAACACGACTCTGCAATTTAATGTCATAAACCCCAAAGTAATATCGAAGTAACTAAAAACGTTGAAGTACTTACCAAAGGAGAAAGCAACCCATCTACCCTTTACCCGAAGTGCCAACACTGTGCTGCTTTAACATTGTTACTTCCAAAATCTCAGTCATCAGCTGAGGCAGTATCACAGAAAGTGAGTGCAGCATTAGAATCGCGTCAACCTGCTGATAGAGAGGAAGCCGAATTATCAGTTACTACATTTCAACACGACTCTGCAATTTAATGTCATTAACCCTAAAGTAATATCGAATTCATAAAAAACGTTGAAGTGCTTACCAAAGGAGAAAGCAAACCATCTACCCTTTATCTGAAGTACCAACATTGTAATGCTTTAACATTGTTACTTCCATAATCTCAGTCTTCAGCTGAGGCAGTATCACAGAAAGCGAATGCAGCACCAGAATCGCGTCAACCTGCTGATAGAGTGGAAGCCGAAGTATCAGATACTCTGTTACGAACACGACTCTGCAATTTAATGTCATAAACCCTAAAGTAATATCGAAGTAACAAAAAACGCTGAAGTACTTACCAAAGGAGAAAGCAACCCATCTACCCTTTATCCGAAGTACCAACATTGTGCTGCTTTAACATTGTTACTTCCATAATCTCAGT
This sequence comes from Schistocerca serialis cubense, assembly GCF_023864345.2. Lineage (NCBI taxonomy): Eukaryota > Metazoa > Arthropoda > Insecta > Orthoptera > Acrididae > Schistocerca > Schistocerca serialis. The sequence continues at coordinate 283,450,995 of NC_064638.1, read as the reverse complement.
CTTCAGCTGAGGCAGTATCACAGAAAGTGAATGCAGCATTAGAATCGCGTCAACCTGCTAATAGAGAGGAAGACGAAGTATCAGTTACTACGTTTCGAACACGACTCTGCAATTTAATGTCATAAACCCTAAAGTAATATCGAAGTAACAAAAAACGTTGAAGTACTTACCAAAGGAGAAAGCAACCCATCTACCCTTTATCCGAAGTACCATCATTGTGCTGCTTTAACATTGTTACTTCCATAATCTCAGTCTTCAGCTGATGCAATATCACAGAAAGTGAATGCAGCATTAGAATCGCGTCAACCTGCTGATAGAGAGGAAGCCGAAGTATCAGTTACTACGTTTCGAACACGACTCTGCAATTTGAAGTCATAAACCCTAAAGTAATATCGAAGTAACAAAAAACGTTCAAGTACTTACCAGAGGAGAAAGCAACCCCTCTACCCTTTATCTGAAGTACCAACATTGTGCTGCTTTAACATTGTTACTTCCATAATCTCAGTCTTCAGCTGAGGGAGTATCACAGAAAGTGAATGCAGCAGTAGAATCGCGTCAACCTGCTAATAGAGACGAAGCCGAAGTATCAGTTACTACGTTTCGAACACGACTCTGCAATTTAATGTCATAAACCCCAAAGTAATATCGAAGTAACAAAAAACGTTGAAGTACTTACCAAAGGAGAAAGCAACCCATCTACCCTTTATCCGAAGTACCAACATTGTGCTGCTTTAACATTGTTACTTCCATAATCTCAGCCTCAGCTGAGGCAGGATCACAGAATGTGAATGCAGCATTACAAACGCGTCACCCTGCTAATAGAGAGGAAGCCGAAGTATCAGTTACTACGTTTCGAACACGACTCTGCCATTTAATGTCATAAACCCTAAAGTAATATCGAAGTAACAAAAAACGTTAAAGTACTTACCAAAGGAGAAAGCAACCCATCTACCCTTTATCCGAAGTACCAACATTGTGCTGCTTTAACATTGTTACTTCCATAATCTCAGTCTTCAGCTGAGGCAGTATCACAGAAAGTGAATGCAGCATTAGAATCGCGTCAACCTGCTAATAGAGAGGAAGCCGAAGTATCAGTTACTACGTTTTGAACACGTCTCTGCAATTTAATGTCATAAACCCTAAAATAATATCGAAGTAACAAAAAACGTTGAAGTACTTACCAAAGGAGAAAGCAACCCATCTACCCTTTATCCGAAGTACCAAAATTGTGCTGCTTTAACATTGTTACTTCCATAATCTCAGTCTTCAGCTGAGGCAGTATCACAGAAAGTGAATGCAGCATTAGAATCGCGTCAACCTGCTGATGGAGAGGAAGCCGAAGTATCAGTTACTACGTTTCGAACACGACTCTGCAATTTAATGTCATAAACCCCAAAGTAATATCGAAGTAACAAAAAACGTTGAAGTACTTACCAAAGGAGAAAGCAACCCATCTACCCTTTATCCGAAGTACCAAAATTGTGCTGCTTTAACATTGTTACTTCCATAATCTCAGTCTTCAGCTGAGGCAGTATCACAGAAAGTGAATGCAGCATTAGAATCGCGTCAACCTGCTAATAGAGAGGAAGCCGAAGTATCAGTTACTACGTTTCGAACACGACTCTGCAATTTTATGTCATAAACCCTAAAGTAATATCGAAGTAACAAAAAACGTTCAAGTACTTACCAAAGGAGAAAGCATCCCATCTACCCTTTATCCGAAGTACCAACATTGTGCTGCTTTAACATTGTTACTTCCATAATATCAGTCTTCAGCTGAGGCAGTATCACAGAAAGTGAATGCAGCATTAGTATCGCGTCAACCTGCACATAGAGAGGAAGCTGAAGTATCAGTTACTACGTTTCGAACACGACTCTGCAATTTAATGTCATAAACCCTAAAGTAATATCGAAGTAACAAAAAACGTTGAAGTACTTACCAAAGGAGAAAGCAACCCATCTACCCTTTATCCGAAGTACCATCATTGTGCTGCTTTAACATTGTTACTTCCATAATCTCAGTCTTCAGCTGATGCAATATCACAGAAAGTGAATGCAGCATTAGAATCGCGTCAACCTGCTGATAGAGAGGAAGCCGAAGTATCAGTTACTACGTTTCGAACACGACTCTGCAATTTGAAGTCATAAACCCTAAAGTAATATCGAAGTAACAAAAAACGTTCAAGTACTTACCAGAGGAGAAAGCAACCCCTCTACCCTTTATCTGAAGTACCAACATTGTGCTGCTTTAACATTGTTACTTCCATAATCTCAGTCTTCAGCTGAGGGAGTATCACAGAAAGTGAATGCAGCATTAGAATCGCGTCAACCTGCTAATAGAGACGAAGCCGAAGTATCAGTTACTACGTTTCGAACACGACTCTGCAATTTAATGTCATAAACCCCAAAGTAATATCGAAGTAACAAAAAACGTTGAAGTACTTACCAAAGGAGAAAGCAACCCATCTACCCTTTATCCGAAGTACCAACATTGTGCTGCTTTAACATTGTTACTTCCATAATCTCAGCCTCAGCTGAGGCAGGATCACAGAATGTGAATGCAGCATTACAATCGCGTCACCCTGCTAATAGAGAGGAAGCCGAAGTATCAGTTACTACGTTTCGAACACGACTCTGCCATTTAATGTCATAAACCCTAAAGTAATATCGAAGTAACAAAAAACGTTAAAGTACTTACCAAAGGAGAAAGCAACCCATCTACCCTTTATCCGAAGTACCAACATTGTGCTGCTTTAACATTGTTACTTCCATAATCTCAGTCTTCAGCTGAGGCAGTATCACAGAAAGTGAATGCAGCATTAGAATCGCGTCAACCTGCTAATAGAGAGGAAGCCGAAGTATCAGTTACTACGTTTTGAACACGTCTCTGCAATTTAATGTCATAAACCCTAAAATAATATCGAAGTAACAAAAAACGTTGAAGTACTTACCAAAGGAGAAAGCAACCCATCTACCCTTTATCCGAAGTACCAAAATTGTGCTGCTTTAACATTGTTACTTCCATAATCTCAGTCTTCAGCTGAGGCAGTATCACAGAAAGTGAATGCAGCATTAGAATCGCGTCAACCTGCTGATGGAGAGGAAGCCGAAGTATCAGTTACTACGTTTCGAACACGACTCTGCAATTTAATGTCATAAACCCCAAAGTAATATCGAAGTAACAAAAAACGTTGAAGTACTTACCAAAGGAGAAAGCAACCCATCTACCCTTTATCCGAAGTACCAAAATTGTGCTGCTTTAACATTGTTACTTCCATAATCTCAGTCTTCAGCTGAGGCAGTATCACAGAAAGTGAATGCAGCATTAGAATCGCGTCAACCTGCTAATAGAGAGGAAGCCGAAGTATCAGTTACTACGTTTCGAACACGACTCTGCAATTTTATGTCATAAACCCTAAAGTAATATCGAAGTAACAAAAAACGTTCAAGTACTTACCAAAGGAGAAAGCATCCCATCTACCCTTTATCCGAAGTACCAACATTGTGCTGCTTTAACATTGTTACTTCCATAATATCAGTCTTCAGCTGAGGCAGTATCACAGAAAGTGAATGCAGCATTAGTATCGCGTCAACCTGCACATAGAGAGGAAGCTGAAGTATCAGTTACTACGTTTCGAACACGACTCTGCAATTTAATGTCATAAACCCTAAAGTAATATCGAAGTAACAAAATCCGTTGAAGTACTTAATAAAGGAGAAAGCAACCCATCTACCCTTTATCCGAAGTACCAACATTGTGCTGCTTTAACATTGTTACTTCCATAATCTCAGTCTTCAGCTGAGGCAGTATCACAGAAAGTGAATGCAGCATTAGAATTGCGTCAACCTGCTGATAGAGAGTAAGCCGAAGTATTAGTTACTAAGTTTCGAACACGACTCGCACTTTAATGTCACAAACCCTAAAGTAATATCGAAGTACAAAAAACGTTGAAGTACTTACCAAAGGAGATAGCAACCCATCTACCCTTTATCCGAAGTACCAACATTGTGCTGCTTTAACATTGTTACTTCCATAATCTCAGTCTTCAGCTGAGGCAGTATCACAGAAAGTGAATGCAGCATTAGAATCGCGTCAACCTGCTGATAGAGAGGAAGCCGAAGTATCAGTTACTACGTTTCGAACACGACTCTGCGACTTAATGTCATAAACCCTAAAGTAATATCGAAGCATCAAAGAACGTTGAAGTACTTACCAAAGGAGAAAGCAACCCATCTACCCTTTATCCGAAGTACCAACATTGTGCTACTTTAACATTGTTACTTCCATAATCTCAGTCTTCAGCTGTGGCAGTATCACAGAAAGTGAATGCAGCATTAGAATCGCGTCAAACCTGCTGATAGAGAGTAAGGCGATGTTTCAGTTACTACGTTTCGAACACGACTCTGCAATTTAATGTCATAAACCCTAAAGTAATATCGAAGTAACAAAAAACGTTCAAGTACTTACCAAAGGAGAAAGCAACCCCTCTATCCTTTATCTGAAGTACCAACATTGAGCTGCTTTAACATTGTTACTTCCATAATCTCAGTCTTCAGCTGAGGCAGTATCACAGAAAGTGAATGCAGCACTAGAACCGCGTCAACCTGCTGATAGAGAGGAAGACGAACTATCAGTTACTACGTTTCGAACACGACTCTGCAATTTTATGTCATAAACCCTAAAGTAATATCGAAGTAACAAAAAACGTTGAAGTACTTACCAAATGAGAAAGCAACCCATCTACCCTTTATCCGAAGTACCAACTTTGTGCTGCTTTAACATTGTTACTTCCGTAATCTCAGTCTTCAGCTGAGGCAGTATCACAGAAAGTGAATGCAGCATTAGAATCACGTCAACCTGCTAATAGAGAGGAAGCCGAAGTATCAGTTACTACGTTTCAAACACGACTCTGCAATTTAATGTCATAAACCCCAAAGTAATATCGAAGTAACAAAAAACGTTGAAGTACTTACCAAAGGAGAAAGCAACCCATCTACCCTTTACCCGAAGTGGCAACACTTTGCAGCTTTAACATTGTTACTTCCATAATCTCAGTCTTCAGCTGAGGCAGTATCACAGAAAAGGAATGCAGCATTAGAATCGCGTCAACCTGCTGATAGAGAGGAAGCCGAATTAGATAGTTACTACGTTTTGAACACGACTCTGCAATTTAATGTCATAAACCCTAAAGTAATATCGAATTAATAAAAAACGTTGAAGTACTTACCAAAGGACAAAGCAAACCATCTACCCTTTATCTGAAGTACCAACATTGTGCTGCTTTAACATTGTTACTTCCATAATCTCAGTCTTAAGCTGAGGCAGTATCACAGAAAGCGAATGCAGCACTAGAATCGAGTCAACCTGCTGATAGAGAGGATCCCGACGTATCAGTTACTCTGTTTCGAACACGACTCTGCAATTTAATGTCATAAACCCTAAAGTAATATCGAAGTAACAAAAAACGTTGATGTACTTACCAAAGGAGAAAGCTACCCATCTAACCTTTATCCGAAGTACCAACATTGTGCTGCTTTAACATTGTTACTTCCATAATCTCAGTCTTCAGCTGAGGCAGTATCACAGAAAGTCAATGCAGCATTAGAATCGCGTCAACCTGCTGATAGAGAGGAAGCCCAAGTATCAGTTACTACGTTTCGAACACGACTCTGCAATTTAAAGTCATAAACCCTAAAGTAATACCGAAGTAACAAAAAACGTTCAAGTACTTACCAAAGGAGAAAGCAACCCCTCTATCCTTTATCTGAAGTACCAACATTGAGCTGCTTTAACATTGTTACTTCCATAATCTCAGTTTCAGCTGAGGCAGTATCACAGAAAGTGAATGCAGCACTAGAACCGCGTCAACCTGCTGATAGAGAGGAAGACGAACTATCAGTTACTACGTTTCGAACACGACTCTGCAATTTTATGTCATAAACCCTAAAGTAATATCGAAGTAACAAAAAACGTTGAAGTACTTACCAAATGAGAAAGCAACCCATCTACCCTTTATCCGAAGTACCAACTTTGTGCTGCTTTAACATTGTTACTTCCGTAATCTCAGTCTTCAGCTGAGGCAGTATCACAGAAAGTGAATGCAGCATTAGAATCACGTCAACCTGCTAATAGAGAGGAAGCCGAAGTATCAGTTACTACGTTTCAAACACGACTCTGCAATTTAATGTCATAAACCCCAAAGTAATATCGAAGTAACAAAAAACGTTGAAGTACTTACCAAAGGAGAAAGCAACCCATCTACCCTTTATCCGAAGTACCAACATTGTGCTGCTTTAACATTGTTACTTCCATAATCTCAGTCTTCAGCTGAGGCAGTATCACAGAAAGTGAATGCAGCATTAGAATCGCGTCAACCTGCTAATAGAGAGGAAGCCGAAGTATCAGTTACTACGTTTCGAACACGACTCTGCAATTTAATGTCATAAACCCTAAAGTAATATCGAAGTAACAAAAAGCGTTGAAGTACTTACCAAAGGAGAAAGTAACTCCTGTACCCTTTATCTGAAGTACCATCATTGTGCTGCTTTAACATTGTTACTTCCATAATCTCAGTCTTTATCTGAGGCAGTATCACAGAAAGTGAATGCAGCACTAGAATCGCGTCAACCTGCTGATAGAGAGGAAGACGAAGTATCAGTTACTACGTTTCGAACACGACTCTGCAATTTAATGTCATAAACCCTAAAGGATTATCGAAGTAACAAAAAACGTTGAGGTACTTACCAAAGGAGAAAGCATCCCATCTACCATTTATCCGAAGTACCAACATTGTGCTGCTTTAACATTGTTACTTCCATAATCTCAGTCTTCAGCTGAGGTAGTATCACAGAAAGTGAATGCAGCATTAGAATCGCGTCAACTGCTAATAGAGAGGAAGCCGAAGTATCAGTTACTACGTTTCGAACACGACTCTGCAATTTAATGTCATAAACCCCAAAGTAATATCGAAGTAACTAAAAACGTTGAAGACTTACCAAAGGAGAAAGCAACCCATCTACCCTTATCCGAAGTACCAACATTGTGCTGCTTTAACATTGTTACTTCCATAATCTCAGACTTCAGCTGAGGCAGTATCACAGAAAGTGAATGCAGCATTAGAATCGCGTCAACCTGCTAATAGAGAGGAAGCCGAAGTATCAGTTACTACGTTTCGAACACGACTCTGCAATATAATGTCATAAACCTTAAAGTAATATCGAAGTAACAAAAAACGTTGAAGTACTTACCAAAGGAGAAAGCAACCCATCTACCCTTTATCTGAAGTACCAACATTGTGCTGCTGTAACATTGTTACTCCCATAATCTCAGTGTTTAGCTGAGGCAGTATCACGGAAAGTGAATGCAGCATTAGAATCGCGTCAACCTGCTGATAGAGAGGAAGCCGAAGTATCAGTTACTACGTTTCGAACACGACTCTGCAATTTAATGTCATAAACCCTAAAGTAATATCGAAGTAACAAAAAACGTTGAAGTACTTACCAAAGGAGAAAGCATCCCATCTACCCTTTATCCGAAGTACCAACATTTTGCTGGTTTAACATTGTTACTTCCATAATATGAGTCTTCAGCTGTGGCAGTATCACAGAAAGTGAATGCAGCATTAGAATCGCGTCAACCTGCACATAGAGAGGAAGCTGAAGTATCAGTTACTACGTTTCGAACACGACTCTGCAATTTAATATCATAAACCCTAAAGTAATATCGAAGTAAAAAAAACCGTTGAAGTACTTTCCAAAGGAGAAAGCAACCCATCTACCCTTTATCCGAAGTTCCAACATTGTGCTGCTTTAACATTGTTACTTCCTTAATCTCAGTCTTCAGCTGAGGCAGTATCACAGAAAGTGAATGCAGCATTAGAATCGCGTCAACCTGCTGATAGAGAGTAAGCCGAAGTTTCAGTTACTACGTTTCGAACACGACTCTGCAATTTAATGTCACAAACCCTAAAGTAATATCGAAGTACAAAAAACGTTGAAGTACTTACCAAAGGAGATAGCAACCCATCTACCCTTTATCTGAAGTACCAACATTGTGCTGCTTTAACATTGTTACTTCCATAATCTCAGTCTTCAGCTGAGGCAGTATCACAGAAAGCGAATGCAGCACTAGAATCGAGTCAACCTGCTGATAGAGAGGATCCCGACGTATCAGTTACTCTGTTTCGAACACGACTCTGCAATTTAATGTCATAAACCCTAAAGTAATATCGAAGTAACAAAAAACGTTGATGTACTTACCAAAGGAGAAAGCTACCCATCTAACCTTTATCCGAAGTACCAACATTGTGCTGCTTTAACATTGTTACTTCCATAATCTCAGTCTTCAGCTGAGGCAGTATCACAGAAAGTCAATGCAGCATAAGAATCGCGTCAACCTGCTGATAGAGAGGAAGCCCAAGTATCAGTTACTACGTTTCGAACACGACTCTGCAATTTAAAGTCATAAACCCTAAAGTAATACCGAAGTAACAAAAAACGTTCAAGTACTTACCAAAGGAGAAAGCAACCCCTCTATCCTTTATCTGAAGTACCAACATTGAGCTGCTTTAACATTGTTACTTCCATAATCTCAGTCTTCAGCTGAGGCAGTATCACAGAAAGTGAATGCAGCACTAGAACCGCGTCAACCTGCTGATTGAGAGGAAGACGAACTATCAGTTACTACGTTTCGAACACGACTCTGCAATTTTATGTCATAAACCCTAAAGTAATATCGAAGTAACAAAAAACGTTGAAGTACTTACCAAATGAGAAAGCAACCCATCTACCCTTTATCCAAAGTACCAACTTTGTGCTGCTTTAACATTGTTACTTCCGTAATCTCAGTCTTCAGCTGAGGCAGTATCACAGAAAGTGAATGCAGCATTAGAATCGCGTCAACATGCTGATGGAGAGGAAGGTGAAGTATCAGTTACTACGGTTCGAACACGACTCTGCAATTTAATGTCATAAACCCTAAAGTAATATCGAAGTAACAAAAAACGTTGAAGTACTTACCAAAGGAGAAAGTAACTCCTGTACCCTTTATCTGAAGTACCATCATTGTGCTGCTTTAACATTGTTACTTCCATAATCTCAGTCTTTATCTGAGGCAGTATCACAGAAAGTGAATGCAGCACTAGAATCGCGTCAACCTGCTGATAGAGAGGAAGACGAAGTATCAGTTACTACGTTTCGAACACGACTCTGCAATTTAATGTCATAAACCCTAAAGGATTATCGAAGTAACAAAAAACGTTGAGGTACTTACCAAAGGAGGAAGCATCCCATCTACCATTTATCCGAAGTACCAACATTGTGCTGCTTTAACATTGTTACTTCCATAATCTCAGTCTTCAGCTGAGGTAGTATCACAGAAAGTGAATGCAGCATTAGAATCGCGTCAACTGCTAATTGAGAGGAAGCCGAAGTATCAGTTACTACGTTTCGAACACGACTCTGCAATTTAATGTCATAAACCCCAAAGTAATATCGAAGTAACAAAAAACGTTGAAGACTTACCAAAGGAGAAAGCAACCCATCAACCCTTATCCGAAGTACCAACATTGTGCTGCTTTAACATTGTTACTTCCATAATCTCAGTCTTCAGCTGAGGCAGTATCACAGAAAGTGAATGCAGCATTAGAATCGCGTCAACCTGCTAATAGAGAGGAAGCCAAAGTATCAGTTACTACGTTTCGAACACGACTCTGCAATTTTATGTCATAAACCCTAAAGTAATATCGAAGTAACAAAAAACGTTGAAGTACTTACCAAAGGAGAAAGCAACCCATCTACCCTTTATCTGAAGTACCAACATTGTGCTGCTGTAACATTGTTACTCCCATAATCTCAGTGTTTAGCTGAGGCAGTATCACAGAAAGTGAATGCAGCACTAGAATCGCGTCAACCTGCTGATAGAGAGGAAGCCGAAGTATCAGTTACTACGTTTCGAACACGACTCTGCAATTTAGTGTCATAAACCCTAAAGTAATATCGAAGTAACAAAAAACGTTGAAGTACTTACCAAAGGAGAAAGCATCCCATCTACCCTTTATCCGAAGTACCATCATTTTGCTGGTTTAACATTGTTACTTCCATAATATGAGTCTTCAGCTGTGGCAGTATCACAGAAAGTGAATGCAGCATGAGAATCGCGTCAAGCTGCACATAGAGAGGAAGCTGAAGTATCAGTTACTACGTTTCGAACACGACTCTGCAATTTAATATCATAAACCCTAAAGTAATATCGAAGTAACAAAAACCGTTGAAGTACTTTCCAAAGGAGAAAGCAACCCATCTACCCTTTATCCGAAGTACCAACATTGTGCTGCTTTAACATTGTTACTTCCATAATCTCAGTCTTCAGCTGAGGCAGTATCACAGAAAGTGAATGCAGCATTAGAATCGCGTCAACCTGCTGATAGAGAGTAAGCCGAAGTTTCAGTTACTACGTTTCGAACACGACTCTGCAATTAAATGTCACAAACCCTAAAGTAATATCGAAGTACAAAAAACGTTGAAGTACTTACCAAAGGAGATAGCAACCCATCTACCCTTTATCCGAAGTACCAACATTGTGCTGCTTTAACATTGTTACTTCCATAATCTCAGTCTTCAGCTGAGGCAGTATCACAGAAAGTGAATGCAGCATTAGAATCGCGTCAACCTGCTGATAGAGAGGAAGCCGAAGTATCAGTTACTACGTTTCGAACACGACTCTGCAATTTAATGTCATCAACCCTAAAGTAATATCGAAGTATCAAAGAACGTTGATGTACTTACCAAAGGAGAAAGCAACCCATCTACCCTCTATCCGAAGTACCAACATTGTGCTGCTTTAACATTGTTACTTCCATAATCTCAGTCTTCAGCTCGGGCAGTATTACAGAAAGTGAATGCAGCATTAGAATCGCGTCAAACCTGCTGATAGAGAGGAAGCCGAAGTATCAGTTACTACGTTTAGAACACGACTCTGCAATTTAATGTCATAAACCCTAAAGTAATATCGAAGTAACAAAAAACGTTGATGTACTTACCAAGGGAGAAAGCAACCCATCTACCATTTATCCGAAGTACCAACATTGTGCTGCTTTAACATTGTTACTTCCATAATCTCAGTCTTCAGCTGAGGCAGTATCACAGAAAGTGAATGCAGCATTAGAATCGCGTCAACCTGCTGATAGAGAGAAAGCCGAATTATCAGTTACTACGTTTCGAACACGACTCTGCAATTTAGTGTCATAAACCCTAAAGTAATATCGAAGTAACAAAAATCGTTGAAGTACTTACCAAAGGAGAAAGCAACCCATCTACCCTTTATCTGAAGAACCAACATTGTGCTGCTTTAACATTGTTACTTCCATAATCTCAGTCTTCAGCTGAGGCAGTATCACAGAAAGTGAATGCAGCATTAGAATCGCGTCAACCTGCTGATGGAGAGGAAGCCGAAGTATCAGTTACTACGTTTCGAACACGACTCTGCAATTTAATGTCATAAACCCCAAAGTAATATCGAAGTAACAAAAAACGTTGAAGTACTTACCAAAGGAGAAAGCATCCCATCTACCCTTTATCCGAAGTACCAACATTGTGCTGCTTTAACATTGTTACTTCCATAATCTCAGTCTTCAGCTGAGGCAGTATCACAGAAAGTGAATGCAGCATTAGAATCGCGTCAACCTGCTAATAGAGAGGAAGCCGAAGTATCAGTTACTACGTTTCGAACACGACTCTGCAATTTAATGTCATAAACCCTAAAGTAATATCGAAGTAACAAAAAACGTTCAAGTACTTACCAAAGGAGAAAGCATCCCATCTACCCTTTATCCGAAGTACCAACATTGTGCTGCTTTAACATTGTTACTTCCATAATATCAGTCTTCAGCTGAGGCAGTATCACAGAAAGTGAATGCAGCATTAGTATCGCGTCAACCTGCACATAGAGAGGAAGCTGAAGTATCAGTTACTACGTTTCGAACACGACTCTGCAATTTAATGTCATAAACCCTAAAGTAATATCGAAGTAACAAAATCCGTTGAAGTACTTAATAAAGGAGAAAGCAACCCATCTACCCTTTATCCGAAGTACCAACATTGTGCTGCTTTAACATTGTTACTTCCATAATCTCAGTCTTCAGCTGAGGCAGTATCACAGAAAGTGAATGCAGCATTAGAATTGCGTCAACCTGCTGATAGAGAGTAAGCCGAAGTATTAGTTACTAAGTTTCGAACACGACTCTGCACTTTAATGTCACAAACCCTAAAGTAATATCGAAGTACAAAAAACGTTGACGTACTTACCAAAGGAGATAGCAACCCATCTACCCTTTATCTGAAGTACCAACATTGTGCTGCTTTAACATTGTTACTTCCATAATCTCAGTCTTCAGCTGAGGCAGTATCACAGAAAGTGAATGCAGCATTAGAATCGCGTCAACCTGCTGATAGAGAGGAAGCCGAAGTATCAGTTACTACGTTTCGAACACGACTCTGCGACTTAATGTCATAAACCCTAAAGTAATATCGAAGCATCAAAGAACGTTGAAGTACTTACCAAAGGAGAAAGCAACCCATCTACCCTTTATCCGAAGTACCAACATTGTGCTACTTTAACATTGTTACTTCCATAATCTCAGTCTTCAGCTGTGGCAGTATCACAGAAAGTGAATGCAGCATTAGAATCGCGTCAAACCTGCTGATAGAGAGTAAGCCGATGTTTCAGTTACTACGTTTCGAACACGACTCTGCAATTTAATGTCATAAACCCTAAAGTAATATCGAAGTAACAAAAAACGTTGAAGTACTTACCAAAGGAGAAAGCAACCCATCTACCCTTTATCCGAAGTACCAACATTGTGCTGCTTTAACATTGTTACTTAAATAATCTCAGTCTTCAGCTGAGGCAGAATCACAGAAAGTGAATGCAGCATTAGAATCGCGTCAACCTCCTGATAGAGAGGAAGCCGAAGTATCAGTTACTACATTTCGAACACGACTCAGCAATTTAATGTCATAAACCTTAAAGTAATATCGAAGTAACAAAAAACGTTGAAGTACTTACCAAAGGAGAAAGCAACCCATCTACCCTTTACCCGAAGTGGCAACACTTTGCAGCTTTAACATTGTTACTTCCATAATCTCAGTCTTCAGCTGAGGCAGTATCACAGAAAAGGAATGCAGCATTAGAATCGCGTCAACCTGCTGATAGAGAGGAAGCCGAATTAGATAGTTACTACGTTTTGAACACGACTCTGCATATTAATGTCATAAACCCTAAAGTAATATCGAATTAATAAAAAACGTTGAAGTACTTACCAAAGGACAAAGCAAACCATCTACCCTTTATCTGAAGTACCAACATTGTGCTGCTTTAACATTGTTACTTCCATAATCTCAGTCTTCAGCTGAGGCAGTATCACAGAAAGCGAATGCAGCACTAGAATCGAGTCAACCTGCTGATAGAGAGGATCCCGACGTATCAGTTACTCTGTTTCGAACACGACTCTGCAATTTAATGTCATAAACCCTAAAGTAATATCGAAGTAACAAAAAACGTTGATGTACTTACCAAAGGAGAAAGCTACCCATCTAACCTTTATCCGAAGTACCAACATTGTGCTGCTTTAACATTGTTACTTCCATAATCTCAGTCTTCAGCTGAGGCAGTATCACAGAAAGTCAATGCAGCAATAGAATCGCGTCAACCTGCTGATAGAGAGGAAGCCCTAGTATCATTTACTACGTTTCGAACACGACTCTGCAATTTAAAGTCATAAACCCTAAAGTAATACCGAAGTAACAAAAAACGTTCAAGTACTTACCAAAGGAGAAAGCAACCCCTCTATCCTTTATCTGAAGTACCAACATTGAGCTGCTTTAACATTGTTACTTCCATAATCTCAGTCTTCAGCTGAGGCAGTATCACAGAAAGTGAATGCAGCACTAGAACCGCGTCAACCTGCTGATAGAGAGGAAGACGAACCATCAGTTACTACGTTTCGAACACGACTCTGCAATTTTATGTCATAAACCCTAAAGTAATATCGAAGTAACAAAAAACGTTGAAGTACTTACCAAATGAGAAAGCAACCCATCTACCCTTTATCCGAAGTACCAACTTTGTGCTGCTTTAACATTGTTACTTCCGTAATCTCAGTCTTCAGCTGAGGCAGTATCACAGAAAGTGAATGCAGCATTAGAATCACGTCAACCTGCTAATAGAGAGGAAGCCGAAGTATCAGTTACTACGTTTCAAACACGACTCTGCAATTTAATGTCATAAACCCCAAAGTAATATCGAAGTAACAAAAAACGTTGAAGTACTTACCAAAGGAGAAAGCAACCCATCTACCCTTTATCCGAAGTACCAACATTGTGCTGCTTTAACATTGTTACTTCCATAATCTCAGTCTTCAGCTGAGGCAGTATCACAGAAAGTGAATGCAGCATTAGAATCGCGTCAACCTGCTAATAGAGAGGAAGCCGAAGTATCAGTTACTACGTTTCGAACACGACTCTGCAATTTAATGTCATAAACCCTAAAGTAATATCGAAGTAACAAAAAACGTTGAAGTACTTACCAAAGGAGAAAGCAACCCATCTATCCTTTATCCGAAGTACCGAAATTGTGCTGCTTTAACATTGTTACTTCCATATTCTCAGTCTTCAGCTGAGGCAGTATCACAGAAAGTGAATGCAGCATTAGAATCGCGTCAACATGCTGATGGAGAGGAAGGTGAAGTATCAGTTGCTACGTTTCGAACACGACTCTGCAATTTAATGTCATAAACCCTAAAGTAATATCGAAGTAACAAAAAACGTTGAAGTACTTACCAAAGGAGAAAGCATCCCATCTACCCTTTATCCGAAGTACCAACATTTTGCTGGTTTAACATTGTTACTTCCATAATATGAGTCTTCAGCTGTGGCAGTATCACAGAAAGTGAATGCAGCATTAGAATCGCGTCAACCTGCACATAGAGAGGAAGCTGAAGTATCAGTTACTACGTTTCGAACACGACTCTGCAATTTAATATCATAAACCCTAAAGTAATATCGAAGTAAAAAAAACCGTGGAAGTACTTTCCAAAGGAGAAAGCAACCCATCTACCCTTTATCCGAAGTTCCAACATTGTGCTGCTTTAACATTGTTACTTCCTTAATCTCAGTCTTCAGCTGAGGCAGTATCACAGAAAGTGAATGCAGCATTAGAATCGCGTCAACCTGCTGATAGAGAGTAAGCCGAAGTTTCAGTTACTACGTTTCGAACACGACTCTGCAATTTAATGTCACAAACCCTAAAGTAATATCGAAGTACAAAAAACGTTGAAGTACTTACCAAAGGAGATAGCAACCCATCTACCCTTTATCCGAAGTACCAACATTGTGCTGCTTTAACATTGTTACTTCCATAATCTCAGTCTTCAGCTGAGGCAGTATCACAGAAAGTGAATGCAGCATTAGAATCGCGTCAACCTGCTGATAGAGAGGAAGCCGAAGTATCAGTTACTACGTTTCGAACACGACTCTGCAATTTAATGTCATCAACCCTAAAGTAATATCGAAGTATCAAAGAACGTTGATGTACTTACCAAAGGAGAAAGCAACCCATCTACCTTCTATCCGAAGTACCAACATTGTGCTGCTTTAACATTGTTACTTCCATAATCTCAGTCTTCAGCTCGGGCAGTATTACAGAAAGTGAATGCAGCATTAGAATCGCGTCAAACCTGCTGATAGAGAGGAAGCCGAAGTATCAGTTACTACGTTTAGAACACGACTCTGCAATTTAATGTCATAAACCCTAAAGTAATATCGAAGTAACAAAAAACGTTGATGTACTTACCAAGGGAGAAAGCAACCCATCTACCATTTATCCGAAGTACCAACATTGTGCTGCTTTAACATTGTTACTTCCATAATCTCAGTCTTCAGCTGAGGCAGTATCACAGAAAGTCAATGCAGCATTAGAATCGCGTCAACCTGCTGATAGAGAGAAAGCCGAATTATCAGTTACTACGTTTCGAACACGACTCTGCAATTTAGTGTCATAAACCCTAAAGTAATATCGAAGTAACAAAAAACGTTGAAGTACTTACCAAAGGAGAAAGCAACCCATCTATCCTTTATCCGAAGTACCGAAATTGTGCTGCTTTAACATTGTTACTTCCATATTCTCAGTCTTCAGCTGAGGCAGTATCACAGAAAGTGAATGCAGCATTAGAATCGCGTCAACATGCTGATGGAGAGGAAGGTGAAGTATCAGTTACTACGGTTCGAACACGACTCTGCAATTTAATGTCATAAACCCTAAAGTAATATCGAAGTAACAAAAAACGTTGAAGTACTTACCAAAGGAGAAAGTAACTCCTGTACCCTTTATCTGAAGTACCATCATTGTGCTGCTTTAACATTGTTACTTCCATAATCTCAGTCTTCAGCTGAGGCAGTATCACAGAAAGTGAATGCAGCACTAGAATCGCGTCAACCTGCTGATAGAGAGGAAGACGAAGTATCAGTTACTACGTTTCGAACACGACTCTGCAATTTAATGTCATAAACCCTAAAGGATTATCGAAGTAACAAAAAACGTTGAGGTACTTACCAAAGGAGGAAGCATCCCATCTACCATTTATCCGAAGTACCAACATTGTGCTGCTTTAACATTGTTACTTCCATAATCTCAGTCTTCAGCTGAGGTAGTATCACAGAAAGTGAATGCAGCATTAGAATCGCGTCAACTGCTAATTGAGAGGAAGCCGAAGTATCAGTTACTACGTTTCGAACACGACTCTGCAATTTAATGTCATAAACCCCAAAGTAATATCGAAGTAACAAAAAACGTTGAAGACTTACCAAAGGAGAAAGCAACCCATCAACCCTTATCCGAAGTACCAACATTGTGCTGCTTTAACATTGTTACTTCCATAATCTCAGTCTTCAGCTGAGGCAGTATCACAGAAAGTGAATGCAGCATTAGAATCGCGTCAACCTGCTAATAGAGAGGAAGCCAAAGTATCAGTTACTACGTTTCGAACACGACTCTGCAATTTTATGTCATAAACCCTAAAGTAATATCGAAGTAACAAAAAACGTTGAAGTACTTACCAAAGGAGAAAGCAACCCATCTACCCTTTATCTGAAGTACCAACATTGTGCTGCTGTAACATTGTTACTCCCATAATCTCAGTGTTTAGCTGAGGCAGTATCACAGAAAGTGAATGCAGCACTAGAATCGCGTCAACCTGCTGATAGAGAGGAAGCCGAAGTATCAGTTACTACGTTTCGAACACGACTCTGCAATTTAATGTCATAAACCCTAAAATAATATCGAAGTAACAAAAAACGTTGAAGTACTTACCAAAGGAGAAAGCATCCCATCTACCCTTTATCCGAAGTACCAACATTTTGCTGGTTTAACATTGTTACTTCCATAATATGAGTCTTCAGCTGTGGCAGTATCACAGAAAGTGAATGCAGCATGAGAATCGCGTCAACCTGCACATAGAGAGGAAGCTGAAGTATCAGTTACTACGTTTCGAACACGACTCTGCAATTTAATATCATAAACCCTAAAGTAATATCGAAGTAACAAAAACCGTTGAAGTACTTTCCAAAGGAGAAAGCAACCCATCTACCCTTTATCCGAAGTACCAACATTGTGCTGCTTTAACATTGTTACTTCCATAATCTCAGTCTTCAGCTGAGGCAGTATCACAGAAAGTGAATGCAGCATTAGAATCGCGTCAACCTGCTGATAGAGAGTAAGCCGAAGTTTCAGTTACTACGTTTCGAACACGACTCTGCAATTAAATGTCACAAACCCTAAAGTAATATCGAAGTACAAAAAACGTTGAAGTACTTACCAAAGGAGATAGCAACCCATCTACCCTTTATCCGAAGTACCAACATTGTGCTGCTTTAACATTGTTACTTCCATAATCTCAGTCTTCAGCTGAGGCAGTATCACAGAAAGTGAATGCAGCATTAGAATCGCGTCAACCTGCTGATAGAGAGGAAGCCGAAGTATCAGTTACTACGTTTCGAACACGACTCTGCAATTTAATGTCATCAACCCTAAAGTAATATCGAAGTATCAAAGAACGTTGATGTACTTACCAAAGGAGAAAGCAACCCATCTACCCTCTATCCGAAGTACCAACATTGTGCTGCTTTAACATTGTTACTTCCATAATCTCAGTCTTCAGCTCGGGCAGTATTACAGAAAGTGAATGCAGCATTAGAATCGCGTCAAACCTGCTGATAGAGAGGAAGCCGAAGTATCAGTTACTACGTTTAGAACACGACTCTGCAATTTAATGTCATAAACCCTAAAGTAATATCGAAGTAACAAAAAACGTTGATGTACTTACCAAGGGAGAAAGCAACCCATCTACCATTTATCCGAAGTACCAACATTGTGCTGCTTTAACATTGTTACTTCCATAATCTCAGTCTTCAGCTGAGGCAGTATCACAGAAAGTGAATGCAGCATTAGAATCGCGTCAACCTGCTGATAGAGAGAAAGCCGAATTATCAGTTACTACGTTTCGAACACGACTCTGCAATTTAGTGTCATAAACCCTAAAGTAATATCGAAGTAACAAAAAACGTTGAAGTACTTACCAAAGGAGAAAGCAACCCATCTACCCTTTATCTGAAGAACCAACATTGTGCTGCTTTAACATTGTTACTTCCATAATCTCAGTCTTCAGCTGAGGCAGTATCACAGAAAGTGAATGCAGCATTAGAATCGCGTCAACCTGCTAATAGAGAGGAAGCCGAAGTATCAGTTACTACGTTTCGAACACGACTCTGCAATTTAATGTCATAAACCCTAAAGTAATATCGAAGTAACAAAAAACGTTGAAGTACTTACCAAAGGAGAAAGCAACCCATCTACCCTTTATCCGAAGTACCAACATTGTGCTGCTTTAACATTGTTACTTCCATAATCTCAGTCTTCAGCTGAGGCAGTATCACTGAAAGTGAACGCTGCATTAGAATCGCGTCAAACCTGCTGATAGAGAGGAAGCCGAAGTATCAGTTACTACGTTTAGAACACGACTCTTCAATTTAATGTCATAAACCCTAAAGTAATATCGAAGTAACAAAAAACGTTGAAGTACTTACCAAAGGAGAAAGCAACCCATCTACCCTTTATCCAAAGTACCAACATTGTGCTGCTCTAACATTGTTACTTCCATAATCTCAGTCTTCAGCTGAGGCAGTATCACAGAAAGTGAATGCAGCATTAGAATCGCGTCAACCTGCTGATAGAGAGAAAGCCGAATTATCAGTTACTACGTTTGGAACACGACTCTGCAATTCAGTGTCATAAACCCTAAAGTAATATCGAAGTAACAAAAAACGTTGAAGTACTTACCAAAGGAGAAAGCAACCCATCTACCCTTTATCCGAAGTACCAACATTGTGCTGCTTTAACATTGTTACTTCCATAATCTCAGTCTTCAGCTGAGGCAGTATCACTGAAAGTGAACGCTGCATTAGAATCGCGTCAAACCTGCTGATAGAGAGGAAGCCGAAGTATCAGTTACTATGTTTAGAACGCGACTCTGCAATTTAATGTCATAAACCCTAAAGTAATATCGAAGTAACAAAAAACGTTGAAGTACTTACCAAAGGAGAAAGCAACCCATCTACCCTTTATCCGAAGTACCAACATTGTGCTGCTCTAACATTGTTACTTCCATAATCTCAGTCTTCAGCTGTGGCAGTATCACAGAAAGTGAATGCAGCATTAGAATCGCGTCAACCTGCTAATAGAGAGGAAGCCAAAGTATCAGTTACTACATTTCGAACACGACTCTGCAATTTAATGTCATAAACCCTAAAGTAATATCGAAGTAACAAAAAACGTTGAAGTACTTACCAAAGGAGAAAGCAACCCATCTACCCTTTATCCGAAGTACCAACATTGTGCTGCTTTATCATTGTTACTTCCATAATCTCAGTCTTCAGCTGAGGCAGTATCACAGAAAGTGAATGCAGCATTAGAATCGCGTCAACCTGCTGATAGAGAGGAAGGCAAAGTATCAGTTACGACGTTTCGAACGCGACTCTACAATTTAATGTCATAAACCCTAAAGTAATATCGAAGTAACAAAAAACGTTGAAGTACTTACCAAAGGAGAAAGCAACCCATTTACCCTTCATCCGAAGTACCAACATTGTGCTGCTTTAACATTGTTACTTCCATAATCTCAGTCTTCAGCTGAGGCAGTATCACAGAAAGTGAATGCTGCATTAGAATCGCGTCAACCTGCTAATAGAGAGGAAGCCGAAGTATCAGTTAGTACGTTTCGAACACAACTCGGCAATTTAATGTCATAAACCCTAAAGTAATATCGAAGTAACAAAAAACGTTGAAGTACTTACCAAAGGAGAAAGCAACCCATCTACCCTTTATCCGAAGTACCAACATTGTGCTGCTTTAACATTGTTACTTCCATAATCTCAGTCTTCAGCTGAGGCAGTATCACTGAAAGTGAACGCTGCATTAGAATCGCGTCAAACCTGCTGATAGAGAGGAAGCCGAAGTATCAGTTACTACGTTTAGAGCACGACTCTGCAATTTAATGTCATAAACCTTAAAGTAATATCGAAGTAACAAAAAACGTTGAAGTACTTACCAAAGGAGAAAGCAACCCATCTACCCTTTATCCGAAGTACCAACATTGTGCTGCTCTAACATTGTTACTTCCATAATCTCAGTCTTCAGCTGAGGCAGTATCACAGAAAGTGAATGCAGCATTAGAATCGCGTCAACCTGCTAATAGAGAGGAAGCCGAAGTATCAGTTACTACGTTTCGAACACGACTCTGCAATTTAATGTCATAAACCCTAAAGTAATATCGAAGTAACAAAAAACGTTGAAGTACTTACCAAAGGAGAAAGCAACCCATCTATCCTTTATCCGAAGTACCAAAATTGTGCTGCTTTAACATTGTTACTTCCATAATCTCAGTCTTCAGCTGAGGCAGTATCACAGAAAGTGAATGCAGCATTACAATCGCGTCAACCTGCTGATGGAGAGGAAGGTGAAGTATCAGTTACTACAGTTCGAACACGACTCTGCAATTTAATGTCATAAACCCTAAAGTAATATCGAAGTAACAAAAAACGTTGAAGTACTTACCAAAGGAGAAAGCAACCCATCTACCCTTTATCCGAAGTACCAACATTGTGCTGCTTTAACATTGTTACTTCCATAATCTCAGTCTTCAGCTGAGGCAGTATCACTGAAAGTGAACGCTGCATTAGAATCGCGTCAAACCTGCTGATAGAGAGGAAGCCGAAGTATCAGTTACTACGTTTAGAACACGACTCTGCAATTTAATGTCATAAACCCTAAAGTAATATCGAAGTAACAAAAAACGTTGAAGTACTTACCAAAGGAGAAAGCAACCCATCTACCCTTTATCCGAAGTACCAACATTCTGCTGCTCTAACATTGTTACTTCCATAATCTCAGTCTTCAGCTGTGGCAGTATCACAGAAAGTGAATGCAGCATTAGAATCGCGTCAAACCTGCTGATAGAGAGGAAGCCGAAGTATCAGTTACTACGTTTGGAACACGACCCTGCAATTCAGTGTCATAAACCCTAAAGTAATATCGAAGTAACAAAAAACGTTGAAGTACTTACCAAAGGAGAAAGCAACCCATCTACCCTTTATCCGAAGTACCAACATTGTGCTGCTTTATCATTGTTACTTCCATAATCTCAGTCTTTCGCAGAGGCAGTATCACAGAAAGTGAATGCAGCACTAGAATCGCGTCAACCTGCTAATAGAGAGGAAGACAAAGTATCAGTTACTACGTTTCGAACACGACTCTGCAATTTAATGTCAAAAACCGTAAAGTAATATCGAAGTAACAAAAAACGTTGAAGTACTTACCAAAGGAGAAAGTAACCCCTCTACCACTTATGTGAAGTACCAACATTGTGCTGCTTTAACATTGTTATTTCCATTATCTCTGAATTCAGCTGAGTCAGTATCACAGAAAGTGAATGCAGCACTAGAATCGCGTAGACCTGCTGATAGAGAGGAAGACGAAGTATCAGTGACTACGTTTCGAACACGACTCTGCAATTTAGTTTCAAAAAGCGTAAAGTTATATCGAAGTAACAAAAAACGTTGAAGTACTTACCAAAGGAGAAACAACCCCTCTACCAGTAATGTCAAGTACCAACATTGTGCTGCTTTCACATTGTTATTTCCATAATCTCAGTCTTCAGCTGAGTCAGTATCACAGAAAGTGAATGCAGCACTAGATTCGCGTCAACCTCCTGATAGAGAGGAAGACAAAGTATCAGTTACTACGTTTCGAACACGACTCTGCAATTTAATGTCATAAACCCTAAAGTAATATCGAAGTAACAAAAAACGTTGAAGTACTTACCTAAGAAGAAAGCAACCCTTCTTCCTCTTATGTGAAGTACCAACATCGTGCTGCTTTAACACTCTTATTTCCATAATCTCAGTCTTCAGCTGAGGCAGTATCACAGAAAGTGAATGCAGCATTAGAATCGCGTCAACCTGCTGATAGAGAGGAAGCCAAAGTATCAGTTACTACGTTTCGAACACGATTCTGCAATTTAATGTCATAAACCCTAAAGTAATATCGAAGTAACAAAAAACGTTGAAGTTCTTACCAAAGGAGAAAGCAACCCATCTACCCTTTATCCGAAGTACCAACATTGTGCTGCTTTAACATTGTTACTTCCATAATCTCAGTCTTCAGCTGAGGCAGTATCACAGAATGTGAATGCAGCATTAGAATCGCGTCATCCTGCTGATAGAGAGGAAGACGAAGTATCAGTTACTACGTTTCGAACACGACTTTGCAATTTAATGTCAAAAACCGTAAAGTAATATCGAAGTAACAAAAAACGTTGAAGTACTTACCAAAGGAGAAAGTAACCCCTCTACCACTTATGTGAAGTACGAACATTGTGCCGCTTTAACATTGTTATTTCCATAATCTCAGTCTTCAGCTGAGTCAGTATCACAGAAAGTGAATGCAGCACTAGATTCGCGTCAACCTGCTGATAGAGAGGAAGACGAAGTATCAGTGACTACGTTTCGAACACGACTCTGCAATTTAGTGTCTAAAAGTGTAAGTAATATCGAAGTAACAATAAATATTGAAGTACTTACCAAAGGAGAAAGCATTGCCTCTACCACTTATGTTAAGTACCAACATTCTGCTGCTTTAACATTGTTATTTCTATAATCTCAGTCTTCAGCTGAGTGAGTAACACAGAAAGTGATTGCAGCACTAGATTCGCGTCAACCAGCTGATAGAGAGGAAGCCGAAGTATCAGTTACGACGTTTAGAACACGACTCTGCAATTTAATGTCAAAAAGCGTAAAGTAATATCGAAGTAACAAAACACATAGAAGTGCTTACTAAAAGAGAAAGCCTTCGCTCTACCCCATATTTGAAGTACCAACATTGTGCTGCTTTAACATTGTTATTTCTATAATCTCAGTCTTCGGATGAGTCAGTATCACAGAAAGTGAATGCAGCACTAGATTAGCGTCAACCTGCTGATAGAGAGGAAGACGATGTTTCAGTTACTACGTTTGGAACACGACTCTGCAATTTAATGTCAAAAAGTGCAAGTAATATCGATGTAACAAAAAACATAGAAGTACTTACCAGAAGAGGAAACCATCCCTCTACCCCGTATTTGAAGTACCAACGTTGTGCTGCTTTAACATTGTTATTTCCGTAATCTCAGTCTTCAGCTGAGTCAGAATCACAGAAAGTGAATGCAGCATTAGAATCGCGTCAACCTGCTGATAGAGAGGAAGCCGGAGTATCAGTTACGACTTTTCTAACACTACTCTGCAGTTTAATGTCAAAACTCGTAAAGTAATATCGAAGTAACAAAAAACGTTGAAGTACTTGCCAAAGGAGAAAGCAACCCCTCTAATACATATGCGAAGTACCAACATTGTGCTGCTTTAACATTGTTATTTCCATAATCTCAGTCTTCAGCTGAGTCAGTATCACAGAAAGTAAATGCAACACTAGAACCGGATGGTCCTGCTGTTGGATAAGAAGACGAAATGTTTTTTACGACACTTCTACACGACTCTGGAATTTATTCTCAAAGAGCCGGATGTAATGTTGAAGTAACAAGAAAACTTAGAAGTACATGTCAAAAGAGAATGACACCACTCTATCCCATACGTTAAATACCAAAATTGTGCTGCAGTAATATCGTTATTTCCATTATTTCAGTCAACAGCTGAGTCATTATCCCAGAAAGTGAATGCATTATCAGATTCACGTCAATCTGCTGATAGACAACAAGACGATGGATCAGTTACGACATTTCGCACATGACTCTGTAATTTAATGTCAAACAGTTGATAGTAATATTGAAGTACATATAAAACATAGCCCCCCATGAACCATGGACCTTGCCGTTGGTGGGGAGGCTTGCGTGCCTCAGCGATACAGATGGTCGTACCGTACGTGCAACCACAACGGAGGGGTATCTGTTGAGAGGCCAGACAAACATGTGGTTCCTGAAGAGGGGCAGCAGCCTTTTCAGTAGTTGTAGGGGCAACAGTCTGGATGATTGACTGATCTGGCCTTGAAATTTAACCAAAACGGCGTTGCTGTGCTGGTACTGCGAACGGCTGAAAGCAAGGGGAAACTACAGCCGTAATTTTTCCCGAGGACATGCAGCTTTACTGTATGATTAAATGATGATGGCGTCCTCTTGGGTAAAATATTCCGGAGGTAAAATAGTCCCCCATTCGGATCTCCGGGCGGGGACTACTCAAGAGGACGTCGTTATCAGAAGAAAGAAAACTGGCGTTCTACGGATCGGAGCATGGAATGTCAGATCCCTTAATCGGGAGGTAGGTTAGAAAATTTAAAAAAGGGAAATGGATAGGTTAAAGTTAGATATAGTGGGAAATAGTGAAGTTCGGTGGCAGTTGGAACAAGACTTTTGGTCAGGTGATTACAGGGTTATAAATACAAAATCAAATAGGGGTAATGCAGGAGTAGGTTTAATAATGAATTAAAAAAATAGGAGTGCGGATTAGCTACTACGAACAGCATAGTGAACGCATTATTGTGGCCAAGATAGACACAAAGCCCATGCCTACTACAGTAGTACAAGTTTATATGCCAACTAGCTCTGCAGATGATGAAGAAATTGATGAAATGTATGACGAGATAAAAGAAATTATTCAGGTAGTGAAGGGAAACGAAAATTTAGTAGTCATGGGTGACTGGAATTCGTCAGTAGGAAAAGGGAGACAAGGAAACATAGTAGGTGAATATGGATTGGGGGGAAGAAATGAAAGAGGAAGCCGCCTTGTAGAATTTTGCACAGAGCATAACTTAATCATAGCTAACACTTGGTTCAAGAATCATAAAAGAAGGTTGTATACCTGGAAGAATCCTGGAGATACTAAAAGGTATCAGATAGAGTATATAATGGTAAGACAGAGATTTAGGAACCAGGTTTTAAATTGTAAGACATTTCCAGGGGCAGATGTGGATTCTGACCACAATCTATTGGTTATGAGCTGCAGATTGAAACTGAAGAAACTGCAAAACGGTGGGAATTTAAGGAGATGGGACCTGGATAAACTGAAAGAACCAGAGGTTGTACAGAGTTTCAGGGAGAGCATAAGGGAACAATTGACAGGAATGGGGGAAAGAAATACAGTAGAAGAAGAATGGGTAGCTCTGAGGGAGGAAGTAGTGAAGGCAGCAGAGGATCAAATAGGTAAAAAGACGAGGGCTGATAGAAATCCTTGGGAAACAGAAGAAATATTGAATTTAATTGATGAAAGAAAAAAATATAAAAATGCAGTAAATGAAGGAGGCAAAAAGGAATACAAACGTCTCCAAAATGAGATCGACAGGAAGTGCAAAATGGCTAGGCAGGGATGGCTAGAGGACAAATGTAAGGATGTAGAGGCTTGTCTCACTAGGGGTAAGATAGATACTGCCTACAGGAGAATTAAAGAGACCCTTGGAGAGAAGAGAACCACTTGTATGAGTATCAAGAGCTCAGATGGCAACCCAGTTCTAAGCAAAGAAGGGAAGGCAGAAAGGTGGAAGGAGTATATAGAGGTACTTGAGGACAATATTATGGAAATGGAAGAGGATGTAGATGAAGATGAAATGGGAGATAAGATACTGCGTGAAGAGTTTGACAGAGCACTGAAAGACCTGAGTCGAAACAAGGCCCCGGGAGTAGACAACATTCCATTAGAACTACTGATGGCCTTGGGAGAGCCAGTCATGACAAAACTCTCTCATCTGGTGAGCAAGATGTATGAGATAGGCGAAATACCCACAGACTGTAAGAAGAATATAATAATTCCAATCCCAAAGAAAGCAAATGTTGACAGATGTGAAAATTACCGAACTATCAGTTTAATAAGTCACAGCTGCAAAATACTAACGCGAATTCTTTACAGACGAATGGAAAAACTGGTAGAAGCGGACCTCGGGGAAGATCAGTTTGGATTCCGTAGAAATGTTGGATCACGTGAGGCAATACTAACCTTACGACTTATCTTAGAAGAAAGATTAAGAAAAGGCAAACCCACGTTTGTAACATTTGTAGACTTAGAGAAAGCTTTTGACAACGTTAACTGGAATACTCTCTTTCAAATTCTGATGGTGGCAGGGGTAAAATACAGGGAGCGAAAGGCTATTTACAATTTGTACAGAAACCAGATGGCAGTTATAAGAGTGGAGGGGCTTGAAAGGGAAGCAGTGATTGGGAAAGGAGTGAGACGGGGTTGTAGCCTCTCCCCGATGTTATTTGTGGTGTCATCACCAGACACCACACTTGCTAGGTGGTAGCTTTTAAATCGGCCGCGGTCCGTTAGTATACGTCGGACCCGCGTGTCGCCACTGTCAGTGATAGCAGACCGAGCGCCACCACACGGCAGGTCTAGAGAGACTTACTAGCACTCGCCCCAGTTGTACAGACGACTTTGCCAGAAGGGGATCACTGACAATTACGCTCTCAATTGCCGAGACGATAGTTAGCCTAGCCTTCAGCTACATTTTCTACGACCTAGCAAGGCGCCGAATTCAATTCATATTGAGATTCTATTAATGTATCAAGAGCGATGTTCTACAAATGTGGATTAAAGTTAAGTATTCCAGAAGCTACGTACTTTTCTTTACAGCATTCATTACGTATCCTGTTTCAGACCTCACGCCAGCCTGCGTGAGCTTAACGCGTGCCTTTCGGCTACTTCCGAGTGGCGTGGCTGTCTTGCTACGCCGCTACATTATTCAATCTGTATATTGAGCAAGCAGTAAAGGAAACGAAAGAAAAATTCGGAGTAGGTATTAAAATTCATGGAGAAGAAGTAAAAACTTTGAGGTTCGCCGATGACATTGTAATTCTGTCAGAGACAGCAAAGGACTTGGAAAAGCAGTTGAACGGAATGGACAGTGTCTTGAAAGGAGGATATAAGATGAACATCAACAAAAGCAAAACGAGGATAATGGAATGTAGTCAAATTAAATCGGGTGATGCTGAGGGGATTAGATTAGGAAATGAGACACTTAAAGTAGTAAAGGAGTTGTGTTATTTAGGGAGTAAAATAACTGATGATGGTCGAAGTAGAGAGGATATAAAATGTAGACTGGCAATGACAAGGAAATCGTTTCTGAAGAAGAGAAATTTGTTAACATCGAGTATAGATTTAAGTGTCAGGAAGTCGTTTCTGAAAGTATTTGTATGGAGTGTAGCCATGTATGGAAGCGAAGCATGGACGATAACCAGTTTGGACAAGAAGAGAATAGAAGCTTTCGAAATGTGGTGCTACAGAAGAATGCTGAAGATTAGATGGGTAGATCACATGACTAATGAGGAAGTATTGAATAGGATTGGGGAGAAGAGGAGTTTGTGGCACAACTTGACTAGAAGAAGGGATCGGTTGGTAGGACATGTTTTGAGGCATCAAGGGATCACAATTTTAGCATTGGAGGGCATCGTGGAGGGTAAAAATCGTAGAGGGAGACCAAGAGATGAATACACTAAGCAGATTCAGAAGGATGTAAGTTGCAGTAGGTACTGGGAGATGAAGAAGCTTGCACAGGATAGAGTAGCATGGAGAGCTGCATCAAACCAGTCTAAGGACTGAAGACCACAACAACAACATAAAACATAGATGTACTTATCAATCGAGAAACAACAGCATTTCGTCCCCATAAGAGAAATACAAATATTGTGCTGCAGTGGCATCGTCATTTCCAGTTTCTCAGTCAACTGCTGAGTCAGTAGCACAGAAAGTCAAAGCGGAAGCAAATTCGTGGCAACCTGCTAATAGACAACAAGACTAATCATCAGTTGTGGCATTACTTACATGACGCTGCAATTTAATGTCTATCAGCTGATGGTAATATTGAAGTACATTTAGAACATGGAAGTACTTACCGAAAGAGGAATTACAGTACTCTGTCGCCATATTTGGAATATCAATACTGTGCTGCAGTCACCTCGTTATTTCCATAATCTCAGTCAAGGGTTTAGTCAGTTGTACAGAAAGGTAATGCAGCTCAAGATATCTGTTTACTTGGTGATTGACAACAAGACTATTTATCAGTTACGACATTTCTTATACGAATCTGTTTATTTAAAGCTAAACAGGTGGAAGGGATTTATGTAATATATATACACCCTTGGGAGCACTTGTAAAAGGGAATCCGATGCAGTCTGGGCACAGAAATTAATATAATATTCGGTGCTGGTGTCTTCTCGGTATTTACATAAACTCAAAAATGGTTAAAAGTGCTCTGAGCACTATGCGCCTTAACTTCTGAGGTCATCAGTCGCCTAGAACTTAGAACTATTTAAACCTAAGTAACCTAAGGTCATCACACACATCCTTGCCCGAGGCAGGATTCGAACCTGCGACCGTAGCGGTCGCGCGGTTCCAGACTGAAGCACATACAACCGCTCGGCCACTTCGGCCGGCGTCAGTAGCACAGAAAGAGAACTCAGGGCCATATTCCCGTTACCTGCTGATAGAGAAAATGACAAAATTTAATAGGTACGACATTTCGTACATGAATCGGTAATTTTACAGTCAAACGGCTGAAAGTAATTCTGAAATATATGAAACACATGGAATTACTTACCAATAGAGAAGCCGAATTACTCTGTCTCTTCATTACAAACTACAATACGTTGCTAGATTCATCTCTTCATTTCCATAATTTCAGTCCACAACTGAGTCGGTCGCACAGTAGGTGAACGCTGCGCCAGATTCCCGTCAACCTAGGCAGTAGTAGCCGTCCGAGACAGGCGCAGTAACAGGAATGAAATCGCTTTTGTGACATTTACGAGATCCTAACAAGGATCGAATTTTATTATACCATCTGTGTGCGTTAATAGTTTAGTTTCTTGAGTTTCTGGGTGTAAATTTAACATCTAATAACCACATTTCTCGCGTTTTCATTTGCGTCAGAAAGTAAACCGATTTTGTGACATATTACAAGTTCCTAATCAGGGGCGAATTATTTAGTTTCACCTGAGAGCTTCGGTACTTAGGTTTTTGAATATCTGCGTATTATTGTACACAGTTCCTGCGTTTTCGTTAGGGTCTACAATAGAGTTGCGCAGCACGTGCCGATAGTCCGTTTATCGGCATGATTTAGTTTTCCACGGTCTTTAGTATGGACAGGGTGATTGTTGTGTGCGGATGCGAGCCCAGTTGGTGTCACTTCGCTCTCAGCTTCAGGCTGAGATGGCTTCGGTGCAGTGGATGGACGCCACTGTTGTGGGCCGACGGTGGTGATCCAACGGACGTCCAGCACGTCCGAGTCCTCCGATCGGTCCTCAACGGTGGCCATCCCAGTTACTGCTCCCATTGAGCTCACCTGTGGTCGAGTGGGAGGTCGCCCTGGGACGAAGCAGGCCGCACGTAAGGCCTCCCCGGTTTGTCTGACAAACAGGTTCCAGGTGCTGTCTGTGGCTGACACCGTCGCTGAGCCAGATGCTGTCGCCTGTCCTGTTTCAAACGAAATCACTCAGCCTGCAAGATCTGGGCAATGGCAGAGGGTAGGATTACCGGTAGTTGGGAGCTCCAACATTAGGCGCGTTATGGAGCTCCTTAGGGACTTGGCTGACAAGAAGTGAAAGACGACCAATATGCACTCCGTGTGCGTACCGGATGGAGTCATTCCAGATGCGGAAAGGGTCCTCCCGGATGCCATGAAGAGCACAGGGTGCAGTCAACTGCAGGTGATTGCTCACGTCGGTACCAATGATGTGTGTCACTTTGGATCAGAAGAGATTCTCTCTCGTTTCGAGCGGCTAACAGAAGTGGTAAAGGCTGCCAGTCCTGCTTGCAGAATGAAAGCATGGCTGACCATTTGCAGCATAGTAGACAGGACCGATTGCGGACTTCTAATACAGAGCCGAGTGGAGGGTCTGAATCAGGAGCTCAGGCGGTTCTGTGACCGTGTAGCCTGCAGCTTCCACGATTTGCGCCAAAGGGTGGTTGGGTTTCGGGTTCTGCTGGATTGGTTCGGTGTCCACCATACGCAGGAGGCAGCTACACGGGTAGCAGGGGCTGTGTGGCGTGGACTGGGCGATGCTTTAGGTTAGAGGGTCTCGGGAAAACACAAGAAGGGCTTCAGTCACAATGGGTGCAGGCTGAACACAGGAAGAACGTAGATACAGGAACCATAGGTATAACAGTTGTAAATTGACGTAGCTGTGTTGGGAAAGTACCAGAGCTCCAAACGCTAATAGAAAGCACTGATGCTGAAATCGTTATAGGCACTGAAAGCTGGCTAAAGCCGGATAGAAGCTCAGCCGAAATTTTTGCGAGGAACCTAACGGTGTTCCGAACGGATAGGCTAAACACGGATTGCGGTGGCGTGTTTGTTGCTGTTAGAAGCAGTTTAACTTGTCGCGAAACTGAAGTAGATACTTCCTGTGAGTTAGTATGGGCAGGGTCATTGTTGGTAACCGGAGTAAAATAATAATAGGATCCCTTTACCGACCTCCTAATTCAGATGATACAGTTGCTGAAAGGTTCAAAGGAAGGTTGAGTTTGATTTCAAACACGTACCCGGCTCATACGATAATAGGTGGTGGTGACTTCAATTTACCCTCAATATGTTGGCGAAAATACATGTTTAATTCCGGAGGTACGCATAAAACATGTCCGAAATTGTACTAAACGCATTCTCTGAAAATTACTTCGTGAAGTTAGTTCATGAGCCCAGGCGAATGGTAAACGGTTGTGAAAACACACTTGACCTCTTAGCAACAAACAATCCTGAGTTAATAACGAGCATCAAAACCGATACAGTGATTAGTGAACACAGGGCTGTCGTAGCGAGATTGAATACTGTAATCTCCAAATCCTCCAAAATTAAGCGAAAAATATACCTATTCAAAAAATCAGATAAAAATTCACTTAACGCTTTCTTGAGAGACAATCTCCACTCATTTCAAGAAGTGTAGACCAGATGCAGCTTGAATTCAAAGAAATAGTATCGGTAGCAATTGAGAGGTTTACACCAAATAAACTAACAAACGACGGATCTGATGCTCCTTGGTACACAAAACGGGTTAGAACACTGTTACAGAAACAACGAAACAAATATCCCAAATTTAAACAGACGCAAAATCCCCAAGATTGGCGATCTTTTACAGAAGCTCGAAATTTAGCACGGACTTCAATGCGAGATGCTTATAACACTTTCCACAACGAAACTTTGTGTGGAAAACTGGCAGAAAATCCAAAGAGATTCTGGTCGTATATGAAGTATGTTAGCGTCAATAAACAATTAATGCCCTCTCTACGAAATAGCAATAGAGATACAACGAAAACAATGCTGCCAAAGCAGAGTTACTAAACACAGCCTTCCGAAATGCCTGCACAAAAGAAGACGAAGGAAACATTCCAGAATTCGAATCAAGAACAGCTGCCATCATGAGTAACATAGAAGTAAATATCCTCAGAGTAGTGAAGCAACTTAAATCACTTAATAAAAGCAAGTCTTCTGGTCCAGATTGTATACTGGTCAGGTTCCTCTCAGAGTATGCTGATGCATTAGCTCCATACTTAACAATCGTATACAACCGTTCGCTCGATGAAAGATCCGTACCCAAAGACTGGGAAGTTGCACAGGTCACACCAATATTCAAGAAAGGTAGTATGAATAATCCACTAAATTACAGGCCCGTATGATTAACGTCGATATGCAGCAGGATTCTGGAACATATGATGTGTTCGAACATTATAAATTACCTCGAAGCAAACTGTCTATTGACACGCAGTCAACATGGGTTTAGAAAACATCGTTCCTGTGAAACACAACTAGTTTTTTACTCGGATTAAGTGTTAAGTGCTACTCAGACGGGATTTGAGATTGATTCCGTATTTGTGGATTTCCGGAAGGCTTTTGACATTGTACCACACAAGCGGCTTATAGTGAAGTTGTGTGCTTATAGAATATCGCCTCAGTTATGTGACTGGATTAGCGATTTCCTGTCAGATAGGTCACAGTTCTAATAACTGATGGAAAGTTATGGAGTATAAGAGAAGTGATTTCTGGCGTTCCACAAGGTAGTGTTATATGCCGTTTGCTGTTTCTTATCTATATAAACGATTTAGGAGACAATCTGAGCAGCCGTCTTCGGTTGTTTGTAGATGACGCTGTCGTTTATCGACTAATAAAGTCATCAGAAGATGAAAACAAATTGCAATACGATTTAGAAAATATATGGGAATGGTGCGAAAATTGGCAGTTTACCCTAAATAACGAAAAGTGTGAGGTCATCCACATGAGTGCTAAAAGGAATTCTTTGAACTCCAGTTACACGATAAATCAGTCTAATCTAAAAGCCGAAAATTCAACGAAATATCTAGGTATTGCAATTACGAACGACTTAAATTGGAAGGAACGCATTGAATATGTTGTGGGGAAGGCTAACCAAAGACTGTGTTTTACTGGGAGGACATTTGGAAAATGCAACAGATCTACTAAGGAGACTGCCTACACTACGCTTGTCCGTCCTCTTTTAGAATACTGCTGCTCGGTGTGGGATCCTTACCAGATAGGACTGACGGAGTACATCGAGAAAGTTCGAAGAAGGGCAGCACGATTTATGTTATCGCGAAATATGGGAGAGAGTTTCACAGATATGATACAGGATTTGGGCTGGACATCATTAAAGGAAAGGCATTTTTCGTTGCGACAGTGTCTTCTCACGAAATTCCAATCACCAGCTTTCTCCTCCGAATGCGAAAATATTTTGTTAACAAGGACCTACGTAGGGAGAAACGATTACCACGATAAAATAAGGGAAATCAGGACTCGTACTTAATGACCTAGGTGTTCTTTCTTTCAGCGCGCTACACGAGATGGTAATAATACAGAATTGTGAAGATGGTTCGATGAACACTCTGCCAGGCACTTAAATTTGATTTGCAGAGTATCCAT
Organism: Schistocerca serialis cubense; assembly: GCF_023864345.2. Lineage (NCBI taxonomy): Eukaryota > Metazoa > Arthropoda > Insecta > Orthoptera > Acrididae > Schistocerca > Schistocerca serialis. The sequence goes on along the minus strand of NC_064638.1, from coordinate 283,417,499 downwards.
ATACATGTGGATGTAGAACCTGCTGATAGAGAACCAGACGAAATATTAGTTGCAGCATTTAGAATAAATATCTTGAACGTTAATATCAAATAGCTCACAGTATTTCTGAAAAACGTGAAACAGATGTAAGTACTTATTAAAAGAATAACTGAAGTTCTCTGTTCCGAAATTTCAAATTCGGATTCGGTGTTGGGTCATTTCATTGTAGACATAAGCTCAGTCTATAGCAGAGTCCGCAGCAACACATTTGCGTCGTTCTGTTGATACCGAACCAGACGAAATATCTGTTACTTGATTTCGTATATGAATCAGTTATTTGGAAGTCGCATAGGTGAAAGTAATTTTGAAAAATATATGTATGACTTACCATAAGAATGGAGGAACTGCTCCGTCCCCAGACTTCAAATTTCAAATCCGAGATTGGAGTTGCCGGCCGGTGTGGCCGAGCGGTTCTAGGCGCTACAGTCTGGAACCGCGGGACCGCTACGGTCGCACGTTCGAATCCTGCCTCGGGCATTGAGGTGTGTGATGTCCTTAGGTTAGTTAAGTTTAAGTAGTTCTAAGTTCTAGGGGGCTGATGACCTTAGAAGTTAAGTCTCATAGTGCTCAGAGCCATTTGAGTTGGGGTTATTTCATTAAAGACAAAAGCGCAGCTAGTAGAACAGTATGTTGATGCAGCCACAGAGTGGCATCATCTTGTTGATAGAGAAAAAGACAACATATCTGTTATTACACTTCGTATATGAATCTGTAATTTTCATGTCGATAAGTTGAATGTGATTTTGATGAATGAAAAATGGTTGTAAATATTTGCTAAAAGAAAAGGAGATGTGTTGTGTCCCACATTTAGAATTCGGTGTAGGGATCAATTCGTTGGAGGCAAAAGCTCAATAGATAGCAGGGTAAGTGGATTCAGACACAGATACCCCTCAGCGTGCTCATAGAGAAGAGCAGGAGTAATCTTTTACCAATTTCGTATAGGAATCTGCAATTCTCAGTTTATGTAACTGAACCTAAATCTTAAACTTACGAAAATACTCTCCGCAAGAAGAGAAATGTATTGTGCGCCCTCATTTCATACCCAAATTGGGTGTAATGATCATTTCACTGGAGAGAACTCTTAATCGATAAAAGTGTAAGTGTATGCAGCCACAGATACTCATTAACCTGCTGGTATACATCTGCCGAAAGACCTGTTCTATATTTCATATACGATCGTGTAATTTTTGTATTGAATGGCGATTGTAATTTCTAAAAATGTAATCCTGCTGTAACCATTTACCAAACGAAAAGAACAAATATTTTTGTCCACATCTCAAATTCTTATTCGGTTTGGGGATCCTTTCATTATGGGTACAGTGCAGACGATAGCAATGCCGGTGGCTACAGCCACAAAACCACATTTTCACCACATTTTCCTGCTGATAAGGAGTAGCAGAAGAAACCTCTCTTAGTATGTTTCATACATCGATCTATAATTCTTGTGTGAGTTAGCATAATGTTTCTATAAAAATAAAACACGCATATGTTCTTACAAAATGAAGGAACGACATACCAGTTTCCCTCTTCCGAAGGTCGAATTTGGTCTAGGGATCTTTTCTTTGTACCGAGCGAGGTCGCGCAGTAGTTAGCACACTGGACTCGCATTCGGGAGGATGACGGTTCAATCCCGTCTACGGCCATCCTGATTTAGGTTTTCCGTGTTTTCCCTAAATCGCTTCAGGCAAATGCCGGGATGGTTCCTTTGAAAGGGCACGGCCGATTTCCTTCCCCATCCTTCCCTCACCCGAGCCTGCGCTCCGTCTCTAATGACCTCGTTAAACACTAATCTCCTCCTCCTCCTTTTCTTTGTAGATAAAGTGCAGTGGATATCACAATTTGTGTTTGCAGTCACTGATCCACGTTAACCTCCTGATACAGAACCAGATTACGGGTCTGTTACTACATTTCGTACATAGATTGTAAATCTCATGTGGAATAGCAGAATGTAGTTTCTAAAAATGAAACACATGTTACTTCTTACCAAAAGAATGTCAGAAGTGTTCAGTCCTTCAGCCGCTGATATCTCGAAGTCATATTCGGTGTAGCCATATTTGCTTTGGAGATAAAACACTGTCGTTATGAGAGTTAGTGTTTGCAACTCCCAGATACCGGTTAATCTGCTGATGCAGAGCAGGAGGACGAATCTGTTACCGCGTTTTGTATACGCATCTGCAGTTCTCTTTTCGAACAGATGAATTCAGTTTCCAAAAGTATGTAACAGATGTAGCAATACACCAGAAGAAAGAAAAACGTTTTCCGCTCCCACATCTCAGACTCGAATTCGGTGTAGGGATCCTTTCATTGCAGACAGAGCTCAGTCAATAGCAGAGTAAGTGGTTGCAATCTCAGATCATCGTTAACCTGCTGATGAAAAACTGGAGGGCAAATAAATCTATTATCATATGTCGTATATGAGTCTGCGACTGTCATGTGAAATATCGAATGTAATTTCTAAATGCATTAAACAAATGCATCTACTTCCCAGGGCGTTTTTAAAACAATTAACTAACAACTGTGTAGTACAGCACATACTGATGTATAAGCTGTACGCAAAGTATTCCTTCACCTTTGGTAGATCCGCTAAGCTGACCACAGCACTCTCCCATACCCCTTCTCACACTAAAATGTTAGGTCGTGGGAGTGAGTTGGCAACTGGATGAGGCATCTCGGCGTCCTAAACCACTGGCTGATTAACAAACTGAACCCGTGAAGATACGGAATCCAGGCCAGATAAAAGAAGAAAAGGATCATACTACTAAAACTGAATCGAATTCTAGTTGATATGTTGTAGTTTTCAAACGGAAATATCCCAAAACAAATTCAAAATACTTCAGCTCTTGTTTTTACTAGTATTAATCGATATACGAAGTTTTGTTACTCGTTGTAGATAATTTTCGATGGCTGGTTTTCTTGACTCAGTGACATTCGAAGAGCTGATTGAGAGTGCTGGTTGAAACTGCTGGTTAAGTCAGTAGTGCTTTGTGTGACCGACCGCAGGTGATAATTGCTAGTGACATTGCCAATGATATATCCCTTGTACGTGGAACGCTTAATGAATTCGTCGTCGACGAAACTACTTGTTCATTCAGATCATGGGAAGCGCAATTGCAAAAGAGGTCATGTATAAATCATGTTCGCTACTGTAAGTTGTTTGTCACCGAAATGAAATACAGCATTCAGCAATGACGGCTGTAGAGTCTGGCTTGTGGCTTGAATGCCAAAGTTGCCAGCGAAATGAATCAAAGTATCAGCAGGTCGAGTTCGAGCGATATCTACCAGTCCACTTCTAGGGAGATTGGAAGTGAAGGTAATTTGGCAGTACCGTACTAGCATTAGGGATACTAACTGCTCTGGCACAAGGACGGTAAAGACACCTTACCTCATGACACGTAAGCAGAAGAAAACAATGAATAAAATCTAGTGTGCGATTCCACCCTTTGGCTTTGACCAACGATACAGTACCTAAGTTAAAGACACAAAATAGGGGCAATATCTGAAGGCAACAAGGCTTATTCGTAAAAGAACGAATGTATTACAGAAAAATAAGGTAATAAACATACATACGACAAAATTCCGTCGTGATTTATTACATAGCCACGACATATATCGCTAAGAAAATGGGTTAACGAAAAAGAAAGCAACAACCTAACAAAAGGAAATATAGCTGCGTGAAATAGATTATTACAGTTTACGCCATTAAACGGAATAAACACAGACGACCTTTGAAATCCACTACAGTATCACTCGTGTATTATGGAATAGCGGTAATTCTTAATAAGAAATATTGAATCTAAGGGGAAAGTGGGGGTTTTGGGCGGGGCCAAACTGAAATCTAACACAACAACCGCAAAAAGAAGTAAATAGTAACATATATCCTATAGGAAACGTAAGGGCACAAGAAGGAAATAAGGATAAAGTAACAGAATTTCCTAAAAGAATAAAACATTACACAAGTAACGAAAATTCATGAAAAAAGTAATAAATGTAGAAATTGGTAGCTAGAATTAACCTATATAGGAATCAATAATTAGAACTGGCCTATATAAATCAATTCTAACCACCGACTGCGAGTTTCATTATTTTCCACGTTTTGGCAGTACGTGTGCGCAGTTGTTTGTCACAGGGTTTTTGCTATAGTTTCTGTGCTGCTGTTGTGACGTTAGGCGTGTACAGTCCATTCTTTGAGAAATATCAAAAATGGTTCAAATGGCTCTGAGCACTATGGGACTTAACTTCTGAGGTCATCAGTCCCCTAGAACATAGAACTACTTAAACCTAACTAACCTAAGGACATCACACACATCCATGCCCGAGGCAGGATTCGAACCTGCGACCGTAGCGGTCGCGCGGTTCTAGACTGTAGCGCCTAGAACCGCTCGGCCACTCCGGCCGGCTGAGAACTATCATACATGGCATCACTCTAACAGTCGATTCCATGCTACGTTATTTTTCGACATTTTTATGGGATGCGAATTATTTCGTTAAGGCTTTAACATTTTCGTTTCGTTCTCTACGCTACTGCAAGAACGCAAACAATAACACACGTTGAAATCAAGATGTAGACTTCATCTATATGGCTCAATTACAGATACAAGGACCAAAAAACAATTCCTAAAGGAAATGACGACACTCACTTAAAGAAAAGTCACAAAAAATAAGGAATCGTGGAATGAATGACTTTAATTGATCTATATAGCTGCCCCCTTACGTTCCTGCCTAACCTCACATCTGTGAGATCCATGATTATAAATACGATTGCTATTTGATTCATTTGCCGAAGTTAAATAAATGTGTCGCTAAACTCTCGGAAAAAGCGAAACTTTTGCAAACAGTTACACATATACAGATGGGACACTGCTGCTCATTTTTGTTATATTCATACTATGCGACAACAGCGCCACAAGCGGTCAGCAACCTACACTTCGGAATACTGTATCGATTGAGAGTGAATAGTATAGTTTATATTGATTTTCAATATATTTTTGACAATGGGGAGCGTGTGTAATGCCATAAAGATCGGCTATAATTATACAACAGCACCACATTTGCCTTTCTTTCTGTTTCCAAAGAGCCCTGGGAAGTATGAAACTGTATATTACCGGACATTTTATTTACGTTTCTCTTGAAACTACATGTACTTGTTGAAGAACGTTGTTTTCTTTTGAGAACCAAATGAAAAATAGCTATTAAACAACATAAGGCCTGACCATTTGCAGAAAAACGTCTTACACCTTCTGAACAACGTGAAGTTTCTTCACTGCACTTCTAGTCAAATTAGCGAGTATGGAACGTAGGAAACGTATGGAATAGCGGTAGAGGACTGGAAAACTGTTTCGCAACACAGACGAACCCAATTCCAGTATTGTTGCTACATCTGATTCACAAACGGCAAGAGTCTTCAACACTTTCGCTTTTGAAGCGATACTAGATACATTTAAAAAAATATTAGTGCACTGGAATGTTGAGTGAAGTGTAAGAATGTGCCAATCGCTAATTTTCATACAGAATTGTTACTTGTCAAAGATAGCACCTATCAGAATAAGAACAGAAACCAACAGAAATACATGTCCCTCATGCATGAAATACGTATTTACATTCTCTTGATTTCAGCTTTACAAGCTGCAGTTACATTCGAAAGTATTTCCTCATGAATAAATTGTACTTCAAGGCACTGAATCAGTGAGTTTCGGTTGTTTTTAAGTTTGTTTCTCTGTAATTCGTGTCTCTAGATAAGTTATTTATGCTTGGAGTGCAAAAATACGCTGGTTTTAAATTTATTTCACTGTCATTCGTGTCTCTCGATGATTTACTAATGCTTGGAGCGCACAAAATAATATCTATTGCGTTAATTAGGTAGAAAAATAATGAAAAACAAATGTTAATCTTACGCTTGCAATCTAGCCGCTAGCGATGCTACTGTCGTTTCAACTGTCAGGCAGTAACAATTTTCACAGCAGTGAGTGTAGCGACTGTGAATGTTAGACTGTGATTTACGTTGGTTACTAAGACAACCAAAGATAAAATTTAATAACAGCACACTTACTGCAGGCCACATGCTTACATCTTTCTCATTGTAAACTCGTGGTGTCAAACTAGTCAAAGCTGACGGGCGGAATCGGACACTAGAACTGGCCCAAACTAGAATTTGATGCCTGAAATTAATCCATGATCTGATAGAAACTCTTATAAAAACGTATTATTTCTTACGATAGGTCCACCGCGGTCGTATGCTTCAAGACCCCATGCCGAAGTATTAACCTCCTCGAGCATTATCTAATCGAATGAATACGCAAAGCATTCGGCATAAAACTTTGTAGAACCTTTTATAATTTGTAGTAACCCGATCTTCCTGCAATTACCAGATTCATAAAGTTTCTCCAAAACAAACAGCCTGAAACAAATCGTCATAAAAAGTTTCGAAGATTGGTTTGCAAAATCAAATTACTCTGAATATAACTGCTGCGTCGAAGATTACCATATCCGTTAAACGTACACGAATGCGAGAATTGATGTAGTGCAATCGATCTGACGCCTGTTTCGTGGTAGAAAGAAGATACTGGTTGATGGCTTACCAGAGACTGGTGCCGCTGCCCTGTGCTCTTTCTGCATTTCACTGTCTTTAGGACTTTGGTGAAAGGGGATAGTAATGATCGTGTTGCTCGCCATTCGCCTCATCTCGAACCGTTGCTAAGCTACGGAGCGAGCCGTTGAAGAGAGCCCTGTATTGTTGACAGCTGCGTCACCTCGCAGTTTGTCTTGTTTGCTCTACGAGCGTGTGAGGACAGTTATCAATGTAGAATCATACAAACTATCCAGCAGTGTTAGGAGGGGCGTTACTGGGCTATGGCCTAGAATAAGGCGTTCGGAGGAAAGAAACGAAATAAAGAAGCAAACATTAAAATAGGATGGAAAAAATAGATAAAAACTGTAAAAGAGAAACCTTTCATTAGGTTAATGTATTGTAAGTCATTTATTTATTTCATTATGTTCCGTAGCACCAAATTCAGGAGCAAATCTCCATTGTCACGAACGAGTCAGTACTTCAAATAAACGTCAGAAACGTCAACAACAGATAAAATTTGCACGAATCGTACGCAGATGACAACTTCTGAGTAATATTTAGAGTAATTAACAATTACAACACATGAGAAGTAGTGAGTCAAGAAAAATCTTCAGCTTGGACGGGAAAGTGCTTAGATTATTGATAAGATTTTTTAATTCTTGTTGTAGCTTACTGAAAATAGCACTGGACGCCCTTCTGCACAAGAATCAAGGAGGTGCGATCAAAATGCAGATTTGATTTCGCTCTAGGATTAAGTGACTGAAGGCTGCTACTTCTTGAGAATAAACTCATGTTGTTAACTACACTCACCATTAAAGAAAATTTATATTGAGTAGCCAGTTTCAGATTTACCAGACTCCTGAGCAGAGGTAGACAAGAGTTTCGAGAACCTACACCACATTTTGCTTGAACTGCTGTTTTTTGATCCAAAATACTACTTAAGAATGGGAAGAGTTACACTGTAACATAGTATCGTATGTCAGAAATTAATGAAAATAAGCTAAGTAAACTAGTTTTCATCTTAGGCTATCACTTATTTCAGATACTGATCCAATCTATACGTCTAAAAGGCAATGTCCTGACTGAATGCCTCATCATCGCTCAACACAAACCGCTAAGGACAGAAACCTGAAATTTGGAAAGGGTGATAACCTTGTGCCGTAGGCGTTCTTTAACAAGGGATTTTTCGAAATTCGACAGCTTAGGGAGAGAATTAGGGGATGAAAGGTTTTTTGAAAATATGTTACAATTAAAGCAATTTTGAAACTATAACTACGAAAACTGGTATTTGGTTTCTCGTTCAGAAGCAAAGAAACGATTGTTTCAGCATTTTGTAAATTCAAACATTAAGGCGGAAAATAGTGAATCAAAGTTTTTTTGAAAGTAAATAATTATTGTAGTTCATCAACGCATTTTGGAGGTATTTCTAGTAAAACAAGTACTTGCCTTTTAAGTTGTCACTAAAAATATGCATGTTTCAGAGATTTTGGAAATTTGGGGTGAAATAAGGTGTGAATTTATTTACGGAATTATTTTATTATGCAATAATCTTTAACCCAGAATCTATAAAATTTGCATTTGGCTTTTACGTTGCCAAGAAAAAAATATGTTTCTCACTGCTTTTGTAAATTCAGCAATAAAGGGGTGAAATAGTGGATGAAAATATTTCATTGTAAAGGTATTTTCAAAGCTTGATGTTTGAAAATTGATATTTGGCTTCTCGGTTAGAAATGAAAAAATATCTGTTTCACTGTTTTTGGAAGTTAAACTTCTAAGGTACAAAACAGGGCCTGACCAATTGATTCACTGACTCATCAACGCCCAGACCAACCACTAAGGATTGTACTTTGAAATTTCTAGAGTGTCTGTACCTTACCTAGGAAGGTATTGTTCGTAACTCCACTCCAAAGAAGGTGACAAAGGGGATGAAACGCCTTTTTAAAATATGTGTTTTTAAGGTAACTTTGAAGCTAGAACACTTTTTAAAATATGTGTTTTTAAGGTAACTTTGAAGCTAGAACTACGGAAATTAGTATTTCGTTTCTCAGTCAGAAGTAAAAAAAATGCGTGTTTCAGCAATTTCAGAAATTCAGTTACTAAAGGGGGGTGAACTTTTTTAAAAATAAATCATTATTAAAGAACTACTTAAACATTTTTAAAGCTACATCTATGAAAATTGTTATTTAACTTCTCTGTTAGATATAAAGAAATATACGTAAAGGAGTGAAGTTTCTACCGAAATATCACCATAAGAACGCAAGGGCATGGTTAGTAAACACCTTGCTCTTCAGCTACCAGAATAGACTTTCGAATAGAAATAGAGTATGCTCCTATGGCCTTAATTAGCGTGAAAAGTGTAACAGTTGTTGTAGTTTGCGAACAATATAAAAATTCGATTAAGAAAAAACAAAACCATCTGTGCAGGTCATACCGTCTACGCGAGGGCAGCAGCGGCCTCTAGGCGCTAGGTTAATACGGTAGCATTAATATTTTGAACAAGATATTGAACGTGGGCTTTCTGTGGCAGTTTACCATCGACGTGAACAGCTAAGCTATTGGATTGTTTTGACTCACTAACCATACGACTATTCTCTATTATCAGAATATCAATTTTAGTTTAGTTGTGAGCTAGAAACAGTAAAAGTTGAAGTTCTTAGAAACTCCTTTAATATCTACATCTGCATCTAAATCAATACTCCTCAAGCCACCTGACGGGGTGTGGCGGAGGATACTTCTCGTTTGACTGTCAGTAAGCCTCTGTATTAGCTCTCATTTGTAAAATTTTCTCGTCGTTGTCTTTTCGTGAGATGCCCGTGGCAGGAAGTAATACGTTGTTTGACCCTTCACGGGATGAGCTCTCCCGAAATTTCACTAATAAACCCCTCCATGATGAACAGCGTCTCTCTTGTAGCGTCTGCCACTCGAGTTTCTTGAGCTTGTCTGTAACACCCTTGCGCCGACTAAACGATCACGGGAAGAACCGCGCCGTTCTTCGTTGGATTTTCTCTATATCTTCTATCAGTCCTACTGGATAATGGCCTCAGAGAGATGAACCCTACTCAAGAATCGGTAGCCGGCCGAAGTGGCCGTGCGGTTAAAGGCGCTGCAGTCTGGAACCGCAAGACCGCTACGGTCGCAGGTTCGAATCCTGCCTCGGGCATGGATGTTTGTGATGTCCTTAGGTTAGTTAGGTTTAACTAGTTCTAAGTTCTAGGGGACTAATGACCTCAGCAGTTGAGTCCCATAGTGCTCAGAGCCATTTGAACCAAGAATCGGTAGAACAAGCGCCTTATAAGCCACTACGTGGATGAGTTTCATTTCTTTGAGTTTCTTCCTATGGATCTCAGTCCGGCATCTGCTTTTCATATGATTCCTTTATGTGGTCATTCCTCTTAAGGTGGCCGTGGATAGTTAGTTACGGTAGATACTGTTACCAACAATACGTCATCAATAGTGTAGTTGTTCATTACTAAATTTATTTCCTGTTAATGCCCAATAGGTTATATTTATTTATGTTCATGGCCAACTGCCAGAGCCTGCATCATTCATCAATCCTCTCTCTGAAGGTCATTTTGCAAATCGATACTGTCTTCTGGTGTTGTTACCTTCTTATAGACCATCGCATCATCTATAAACAATCTTAAAGAGCATTGGACGCTTTGTACTATCTCATTTACATACATTGTAAGCAGTAACGGTCGTATCACACTTCTTTGGGGTACTCCGGAAGCTGCCATTACATCTCTCGATTTTGTTCTCGTAAGAGCAACGTGCTGATTTCGATCTAAGTCTTGAACACAGTCGCAAACCTGCTCCGGTAGTCGGTAAGCTCGTATTTTTTTTTTCGCTAAATGACAGTGCTGAAGGGTGTCAAATGCCTTCCTGAAGTCAAGGAACACTGCGACAACCTGAGCGCTGCCGCAGCGCTACGAATCTCATGGAGGAGCACAGCACGTTGAGCTTCACAAGATCTCTGTTTGCAAAGTC